>NC_086293.1:325106-650213 GCF_963924245.1 Chroicocephalus ridibundus
TAAGCCAATTATAATATGTCGCTTACTGCATGTACAGCTCATGCAACCAATCAGCAAATTGTCGGCGCGTGATGCGGAATCAGAACGTCTATAATAACTGAGCTATCTGTGCAATAAAGTGGCATTAACCTGATCATATTGGTCGTTGTGTTATTGTCCAAGCCTTCCGCGTCGACACCAATGGACTGGAGGGTAGCAAATGTAGCGCCCATCTACAAAAAAGGCAGAAAGGAGGATCCGGGAAACTATAGGCCTGTCAGTCTGATCTCGGTAGCAGGGAAGGTCATGGAGCAGATCATCTTGAGTGCCATTACAACTCATATAATGGACAAGCAGGGGATCAGGCCTAGTCAGCATGGGTTTAGGAAAGGCAGGTCCTGCCTGACGAACCTGATCTTCTTCTATGACAAGATGACCCAATTATTGGATGAGGAAAAGGCTGTGGACATTGTCTACCTAGGCTTTTCAAAAGCATTTGACACTGTCCCCCATAGAAATCTCATGGAAGAACTGGCGGCTCATGGCCTGGATGAGCATACGATCTGCTGGATCAAGCACTGGCTGGATGGGCGGTCCCAAAGAGTGGTGGTCAATGGAGTTAAATCCAGCTGGCGGCCGGTCACAAGTGGTGTCCTTCAGGGCTCAGTGTTGGGACCGTTTCTGTTCAACATCTTTATTGATGACCTTGATAAGGACAGAGAGTGTATCACCAGCAAGTTTGCAGATGACACGAAGCTAAGCGGGAGTGTTGATCTACATGAGGATAGGGAGGCTCTACAGAGAGACTTGGACAGGTTGGACCGATGGGCCAATGCTAACGGTATGAGCTGCAACAAGGCCAAGTGCCGGGTCCTGCACTTGGGCCACAACAACCCCATGCATCGCTACAGGCTTGGGGAAGTGTGGCTGGAGAGCTGCCTGGCAGAAAAGGACCTGAGGGTTCACATTGACAAGCGGCTGAACATGAGCCAGCAGTGTGCCCAGGTGGCCAAGAAAGCCAATGGCCTCCTGGCTTGTATTAGCAATAGTGTGACCAGCAGACGGAGGGAGGTGATTGTCCCCCTGTACTCAGCACTGGTGAGGCCACACCTGGAGTATTGTGTCCAGTTCTGGGCACCTCAATACGAGAGAGATATCGAGGTGCTGGAGCGAGTGCAGAGGAGGGCAACGAAGCTGGTGAAGGGCCTGGAGAATAAATGTGATGAGGAGCGATTGAAGGAGCTGGGACTGTTTAGTTTGAGGAAGAGGAGGCTGAGGGGAGACCTCATCACTCTCTACAACTACTTGAAAGGCCATTGTAGAGAGGTAGGTGCTGGTCTCTTCTCACAGGTAATTAGCGATAGAACAAGAGGGAATGGCATCAAGCTGCAACAGGGTAGGTTTAGGCTGGATATAAGGAAAAAAATTCTTCACAGAAAGAGTGGTTAGACACTGGAATAGGCTGCCCAGGGAGGTGGTGGAGTCACCGTCCCTGGATGTGTTTGAGACTCATTTAGATGTGGTGTTAAGGGATATGGTGTAAGGGAGAACTTTGTAGAGTGGAGATGATGGTTGGATTCAATGATCCCAAGGGTCTTTTCCAACCTAAATGATTCTTTGATTCTATTCTATGACCCGGGGGTTTGGGGGGGATCCAGGTGTTTGGGGAGTTGCGTTTTGGGGGGACGGAGGGGGTTGGGGACAGCGGTGGTTGGGGGGACCGAGGTGTTCAGGGGGGACCCAGGAGGTTTGGGAGGCCCGAGGAGATTGGTGAGTCGGATTGTGGCCCCTCACGCACCATCCCCCACCCATCTCCACACCGTACACCCCACCTCTGCCCCCGCGCCCCCCCCAATTTTCCAGCCCTCCACAAACCCTCGTGCAAGACCTCACATGAATCTTCATGTGAGTCTCTATGCGAGCCCTCGTGCAAGCCCCCTCGTGCACTGCCACCCATCCCCTCCGCACTCCCCCACCCCCAAGCCCAACACTCGACCCCTCCCCAAAACCCCAACCACCCCCAGCGACCCTTGTGTGAATCCTTGTGGAAACCCTCGTGTGAATCCTCGTTCAGGAGCCCCGCACGCACACCCCCCAGCACTCCCCCTCCCTCCAAATTCCCCCTCAACCCCCTCCTTCATCCCCCAAATCACCGCTCCCCCCCAGCCCCCTACAACAAGCCCTCGTGGAAATCCTTGTTGAAGGCCTCGTGCAAAAATGCCTCGCGTGACATCCATTCCCTTCCCCACCCCCAAATACCCCCTCAAACCTGTCCCCCACACCCCAATCCCCCACAAATCCTTGTGCAAGGCCTCGGTGCGAATCCTCCTGCCAGCCCCCTCCTGTACCACCCCCCCAAATTCCCCCCTCGACCCCTTTCCCAAGACCTCTAACCGCCAGTCCTGCAGGATCCCTCGTGCGAGCCCTCGTGCGAGGCCTCACGCAAATACTACCGCGAGCCCCCTCGTGCGCCACCGCCCCCGCCCTCACCTCCCAAATCTCTCTCCCCTCCCCCACCCCCACCCTTCCCCCCTCCCTTATGAACCCTTTTGTGAACCCTCCTGCAAACTCTTGTGCAAACTTGTGGGAACGCTCAGGTACCATCATCCACCCCTCCCCCACCTCCAAATCTCTGCCAGCCCCTCCCCCACCTTCCAACCCCTCCCAACCCTCCTGCAAACCCTTGTGACAGCCCCCACCCCGCCCACCTCCCTCTCCCCTCCCCCCAACAGCCCCTCCCCCGCTTCCCTACTTCCCCTCTCCCAACCCCCGCAGCCCCCTGTGAACCCTTGTGCGAATCAGCATGCAAGGCCTCGTGCAAACCCCCTCCCCCCTTCCCAAATCCCCCCTCAACCCCGTCCCCCACATCCTCCAACACCCCCCGCTCTCCCTAACACAAGCCCTTGGGGAACTTGTCCTTCAAACCCTAGGGCAAAACCCCCTTGGACGACATCCACCGCCTCCCCCGCCCCCAAATGCCCCCTCAGGCCCCTACCCACCACCCCAGCCCTCCCTGCCAAACCTCATGCCAACCCTCGCGCAAGCCGCCTCCTTCGCCACCCCCTATATCCCCTTTGAACCCCCCCTTCACCCTCCAAATTGCCCTCAAACCCCTCCCCCACGCCCCTTCCCCCTACAGCACCCCATGAACTGTTGTGCGAACCCTCATGCAGGGCCCCGTGCGAATCCTTGTGCAAAGCCTCGTTCCAGCCCCCTCATGCGCCACCACCCACCTCCTGCCCCCCCCCTCCCAAAACGCCTCCCGTGAACCCTTGTGTGAGGCCTCATGCAAAATCCCAACCCCACGCCATCATCCCCCTGTGAGCCCTCGGGCAAGGTCTTGTGTGAGCCCCCTCCTGCCCCACCCCCCCACCTACCCCCAACACACCCCAAATCCCCCCCCACTACCCACAACACCCCCAGACCTCTACGAACACTCATGCAAACCCTTGTGCAAAGTCCCCTTGTGTGACATCTACCTCCACTCCCCCAGGCCCTAAACCCCACCTCAGCCCCCTCCCCACCCCCAATCTTCCACCCCCCACAAGCCCTCGTGTAAATGCTCGCATACCATCACCCACCCCCTCCCACACCCCACAAATTCCCCCTCAAATCCCACCCCCAAGCCCCCCCGACCCCTATAAGCCCTTGTGCAAACACTCATGTGAGCCCCCTCCCCTACCCCCCACCACCCCCAGCTCCTGTTGAACCCTGGTGTGAGGCCTCGTGCGAATCCTCCTGCAAAACCCCCTCATGGGCCACCATCCATCCCACTCCCCCCTGCCCCACGCCCTAAGTCCCCCCTCAACCCCCTCCCCAGCCCCTACAAACCCTCGTGCGAATCTTTGTGCGAGCCCCCTCGTGCCTCACCCCCAGCTCCCATACCCCTCCCCCACCCCCAAATCCACCCCACCCCGTCCCAATCCCCTCTAAGCCCCTCCCCCAACCCCCCCAGTCCCCTAGGAACCGCCATGTGAGTCCTTGTGCGAGGCCTCGAGCAGAATCCCAATCCCACGCCACCAGTCCTGCTACGAACCCCAGTGCAGGGTCTCGTGCGAGCCCCCCCATACCCCATGTCCTACCCCTCCCACCCCAAATCTCCCCTTCCACCCTCTCCCCCACCCCTGAAACACCCCCAGCCCTACAAACCCTACAAACTCTTGTGCGAGTCCATGTGCAAAATACCCTAAATGCCACCATCCCCCCTCCCCAGCCTCTAAACCCCCCCAAACCCTTGTGCAAACCCACCACCCACACCCCCCAAATTCCATCCAAAAACCTCCCCCAGCCCCCTACAAACCCTCGTGAAAATCCTCCTGCGACCCCCTCATGTGCCAACTCCCAACCTCTCCCCCCACCCCCAAATCCACCGTGAACCCCCTGCCCCACCCCTTCAAGCGCCTTACAAAGCCTCGTACAAATCCTCGTGCAAACGCTCATGTACCATCATCCACCCCCTCCCCGACCCCCCAAAATCCCCCTCAAATCCCTCCCTCACCCCCTCAACCCCCCCAGCCCCCTATGAACTCTTGTGCAAACACTCCTGTGAGACCCCTCCCCTACCCCCCAATCTTCCAGCTCCCCACAAAACCTTGTGCAAACCCTCATGCGAACCCTTGTGCAAACGCTCCTGGGAATGCTCCCCCAGCTTCTCAACCCGCCCAAACCTTCGTGTGAACTCACCACCCCCCTCACACGTGTCCCCCCTCAACCCCCTCCCCCACCCTCTACAAACACTTGTGTGAATCCTGCAAGGGCTTGTGTGAATCCTCGTGCGAGCCCCCCTCACGCACTTCCCCCCCCACTCACCCCCACCCCCCACCCCCTCCCAACCCCCCAAACCCCTCCCCCACCCCATCAAGTGCCCCCTCAGCCCCCGACGCACCCTCGTGCAAACCTTTGTGCAATACCCACCACGCATCAACGCCCACCCCACCCTGTGCCCCTGATCCCCCGCCACCCACCTCCCCCGCCCCCTCATTTCCCCCCAGCCCCTGAAGAGCCCTCGAACAAACCCTGGTGTGAGGCCTCGTGCAAATCCTCGTGCCAAGTCCTGGTGTAAGAAAGGCAGGTATTGCTTTTGCAGAGGAGAAAAGCCGTTGCCATCAGAGGTGACACGATAAGGGAATGACTAAGACAAAGAGGCTCCAGCAAAGGCTTGTAGAACATCTCATCACACAGACAAAAGGACAAACTGATTCCTCCTGGATTAGTGTCTAGAAGGGTAGTCAAACATTTAACCAGGGCTAATGACATTGAGCAATCTTTTACCAAAAAGGAAAGAAATAAACTAGTCAGATAATCCCTTTAGGTGTAGCATAAAGAGAAGTAAACAGAGGCAGGACATGTGGGAAGAATTTTAGGCGCCTCGGACAGACTGTGAACCCTGGAGTACCCAACCAATGGGAAACAGGGGAGGGAAAAATTCGGCCAGGATTAGGGAATAAAAAGGTGTGTTTCAAAAACTGGAAGTGTGCCTACTTGCTAGGTCACCCGCTCTTGCAAGAACGTGAATAAAAATGTGCTTCACAGAGGATTCTGCCTGAGCCTATTTCATTCGGACCAGAACTTGTTTCTCACAATTTGGGGGCTCATCCAGGAGCAGAAGTCATCTTCTTGGGAGTCCCTGTCGCCGAAGGACGGGAAGACGCGTCCCGTTGATTTCAAGGGTCTCGTGGATCGTCGGCAGGGATTCCGTGAGGAATCGACTAAGATCTCGAGACCCAGTTGGACGGCAGACTCTGTGAAGCACAGGGGGAGAAGGGATAGGTGCAGTAGGCACAGAGAGTACGACCAGACAACTCCGTGCACGGACCAAGGTAAGGAAAATCGGACTGTTAAAGTATTGCCTTGGTGGTCGGGACGTTCTAAGAGACTTGTGTGTGAGTGACTGAGACGTACTGCGGTACGAAGCGAGTGTGGAGTCCGGATCCGCGGTTCTGTAGTCCCACGAGGGGCGCAGCTGGAGGACGAAGCGAAAGGAAGGGGTGTAAGAAAAGTCTGTGTTTAGAATGGGAAATAAGGATTCTAGGCCTAGGGATGAAAAAGGGGATAACGAGAAAGACCCCGGGAACATTCCCCCAGACAGTCCTTTAGGGGAGAATGTTGAGGTTTTGGAATGATTCTTCTTGTACAAGGGATAAAGATAAAAAGAAAATGATTTGTTTTGTTCGGACTGCATCCCGGAGGGGCCAGGGGCGGCCGGAGGGGCCGTGGACATTCTGGGAAGGATCTCAGGGGTGTCCTAGGGGTCCCATGTCTGTCTTAGAGGATCCCAGAGGTGTCCCAGGGGGGACATGTTTGCATTTGCATTTGAATTTGTTTGGACCAAAGAACCCACAAGATCTCCTAGTGTATTTTGGCCCAAATTTGGATCTGATGAAGACTGGGTCTGTCAGACTTTAAACATGTATGTGAATAATAAGGAATAATAAGGAATTAGAAGAAGGTGAATATGCTTTTTGCTGTGTCAAGATGAATAGATTCAGGAACGCCCAAATCCATTTTATATGTTCCCAGCCCAGACTGTCGGTGATGTTTCAATCGACAAAGAAATTGAATCCCCAAAGTGGGACCCCTTAGACTGTTACTTGGGGGCGAGGAAGAGGGGTGAATAATGGGACGAGGACTGCCCCAGCCACTCCTACCAGCAGCTCAGGGTTCACCAGTAGGGTGTTATCATTGTGGGGTTTACAGAATCCCCTAATTTGTTTGGGCAAGTGTTAGAACAAGTGCTTGAACAATTCAGCCCTCCATTGGGAGTAGCCCTGCTCCAGTGTGTGGATGATTACTGGTATGTGGGGAGGAAGAAGGCAGGGTAAAAGAAGCCACAAATGAGTTACTGAACTTTTCGGGACAGTAAGGTTTGATGGTCTCAAAAAAGAAAAAATAATAAAAAAATTGCAATACGTGGAAACAGAAGTGAAGTACTTGGGACATCTAGTCAGTGAAGGGAGTCGAAAAAAAATAAATCCTGAGAGGATCAAAGGAATAGTAGACTTACCTCTGCCAAAGACCAAGAGGGAACTGAGAAAATTTTTGGGGCCGACTGGGTACTGTGGACTGTGGATAGAGGGGTGTGTTCAAAAGACTAAAGGACTATATTCCAAACTGTTAGCTGAAGAACCAAATGTATTGGTTTGGGCAGAAGAGGAGGATTTAGTGTAAGATTTAAAACAGAGCCTAATCAGAGCTCCAGTTTTAGCCTTATCTTCTTTGGAGAAATCTTTTCAACTATTTGTTAACTGTAGACAAAGGGGCTGCGTTAGGAACTCAAGAGTGGGGGGGGATAAGCGGCAGCCAGTGGCCTATTTATCTAAACTCTTAGATCTGGTCTCCCGAGGGTGGCCAGGGGAATGATAGAAGGTAGCACCCCTCACCAAGTAAAAACCATTTTAGTCCAAACCACGGGAAAACGGCTAACCAATTCAAGAATACTGAAGTATGAAGGAATTTTAATTGAAAAGGATGATTTGATTTTAACTACCAGCCCTTGCCTTAACCCAGTGAGCTTTTTGTGAAAAAAAAAATAAAAATATATATATAGAGGCAAAGGATGAAGAATTTACACACGAATGCTTAGATGTAAATTGAGTACCAGACTAAGATTTGACCTGACTTAAGGGAAGAACCCCTATCTGGGGGTCTTCATTTGTTCGTAGACGCTTCTTCAAGAGTGATAGAAGGAAAGAGGTGTCATGGACATGCGGTGGTAAATGGAGTGAGTCAACTGTGGAATCTGGATAATGAGGTGAAGTCTCTGTGCTCAAAGAGCAATTCAGACTGGCTTTGCTATCTCTTGTGCAGCCCAGGGGAGTGAAGGCTTGTCTGGCTATCACAGGATACATAAATGACGGGGTAGTCTTGGGGAGCCAGGACAGCCCTGCTTTTCGTCAGCAGAGACAGTAAAATCAGGATAACAGAGACCTTGTGTAGCTCTTTGTTTCCTTGAGAGGCTGCCGTGTCTGGTAATTGACCTTTGCCTCGTTACCTGTGAAATGCATATTGAAGTTGACACCCCTGTATATTCTAATGAAGATTTTAGAGATCATGCTAAACATATATGGCTATAGCACTCATCTCTCCACCCAAATCATACTACACGTCACCTAGGGGAGGGAAACCTTGTAATTTTGGGGATAAAAGGATGGAGAAAATGACTGTTAAAATTGGGAAAGAAGAAACTTGATACCTGACGGACCAGTCCATGGGCTGTGTTCTCTCCCTCCACCCCAGGCAGGGACGCCTTTCTGGGTAAGCGCTGCGCCCTTCACCCTCTGGGGAATGTTACCCCGGGTTGTTGTACTATTGTTATTTTTGCTAGCAATATTAACCTTAAGTAATTAGCGCTATTGTAGTTAGCGAATTTATCAACGGCAATCTCGAATCTGTTCTGTCGCTCTCAATAAAATAACTAATTTCGATGATTTGTGAATCTGATTCAGTGAAAGTCCTTTGGTGGAACTCTGATAGTAAATCAGTGAAAGTCCTGGGACTCTGACAGACAAGTATCGAACCTACAGCCCTTTTAACGCGACACCAACAAGTAAAAGCATCTGAAAAATTACCTAGTGCATGGTCCGCTCAAACATGTGCGATGTATACCTTAAACCAGGCACTTAAATTAACTGGAGAAAGGAGAAGGAACAATATATACAGACTCTTGTTATGCCCTTGGGGTAGTGCATACCTTTGGTAAAACTTGGGAAGAACAAGGACTAATAAACAGCAAAGGGAAAGAACTTTTACACGAAGAACGTACAAAGCAGGTGTTAGCTAATATATTAATACCAAGTGAAATAGCAGCTTTACACGTTAAAGGTCACCAGAGAGGCAATTCAATTACCACAAGGGGAAACAGATTAGCAGACAAGGTGGCAAAAGAGGCGGCCTTGGGGCAGGAGAAGCACTGACAGAAGCAGGGGCAGTGGAGACATGTGGTAAATGGATTCTGCCTGATGGAAGGGAAATGGTCAACCAACAATGAGAGAAATAGTGACGGTGCTACAACAGGGAAGCCATTGGGGAACACATGCAACGTGCGAATGGTTTTGTGGAAGTACAGATGCTTTGGCATATAGACAATGGCCAAAGAAATTTGTGAGGGATGTATTATTTGTA
This sequence comes from Chroicocephalus ridibundus, assembly GCF_963924245.1. Lineage (NCBI taxonomy): Eukaryota > Metazoa > Chordata > Aves > Charadriiformes > Laridae > Chroicocephalus > Chroicocephalus ridibundus. The sequence goes on from NC_086293.1 coordinate 334,206, forward strand.
AGAAAGCAAACAAGAAAGCCTTGAGAAAGCAGTCTTCAGGAGGAGGAGAGCCCGGCTTGAGACCGTTCCAAAGTATACAGGTAGACTTCACTGAACTGCCACCAACAGGCAGGCGAAAAGATCTTTTAGTCCTGGTGGAGCATCTTACTGGATGGGTGGAAGCCTACCCCTTGGTGTCAGCTACTGCAGCAGGGGTAATTAAGATAATACTAGAACAAATTCTTCCCAGATACGGGTTAGTGGAGAATATAAACTCAGATCAGGGCAGTCATTTTACTTCTAAAATCCTTCAAGGAATTGCGGAAAGTTTAGGGATAGCGTGGGAAATTCATACCCCCTGGCATCCCCCATCTTCAGGAAAAGTTGAGGACAAACCAGACCATTAAGAGACCATTGTTGAAACTGATTTTAGAAACCAAATTACCATGGACTAAATGTTTACCAATAGCATTGTTGAGGATCCAGACTTCTAGAAAAGATACAGGTCTCTTGCCCTATGAGATGCTTTTTGAACTACCTTATATGGGTAACGAGAAGACTTGCCTACTTTTGAAACTAAAGATATGTTTCTTAAGAACTGTATACTGGGGTTGTTGTCTTCTTTCTCTCTCCTCAGAAATAAAGGACTTCTTGCTCAAACTCCACCCACTGGAATTTGCAGTCCATGCCTTTCGACCAGGAGACTGGGTCTTGATCCAATCCTGGAAGGAAACCAAGCTCCAACCAGAATGGGAAGGCCCGTTCCAAGTGTTACTGACCACTGGGACTGCAGTGAGGACGGCCGACAGGGGTTGGACTCACTACACTCGGCTAAAAGGACCAGTTGAACCCCTGCCAACAGATCCAGTGGGACAGTGGACTGTACATTCTACTGACAGCCCGCTGCGAGTAACCCTAAAGAGACAATAAGCCGTAGGTTGGGGCGGGATGATCCAGTCGGGAGATATAAATCTGTGTATGCCATGAATTTTAAGAAGCATTTTGCGATGATGCTGGTCATAGGGGCAGCGTTGTGTTTCCCACTAGGAAGCTGGAGTGTACACCCAGATCACCTACGGAGTATACATCCAGATACCCCACAGACCATACGCTTTGATGCCTGACAAGTACTGGAGTGTGGGGATCTAGAGGCCCAAAGATAGTTGAGTGGCGAAAACAAGTACCTGTGCACAGAAATTTGGAGGGTCGCAGAGAGATATCCTGAGCCTGCACTTTGTGAACAATGGAGTGGAGTGTGGTGGACCACCCAAATTGGAGGGTGGACCGTGGATGACGGGTGGATCAAGTGACCTAATATATGGAATAGGAGCAGATGTGTCTGGAAGGGATCCAAGGGGAAGATTTAGAATAGATGTACTGGAAAATAGCAGTTAAGCAGAAGGGACAACTATGACTACTAAACTCCCAGTAATACGACAGTGGGAACCACCGAATGATCCAGCTTTGGTAACGGTTACTGAGATTAAAGGTCTTAGACAAACATTTGAGATTGAAAGAGGGTACGGTGAGATGAATGCTTGGGTAAAATATACTGTTAATAGGGTGTAATATACTGTTAATAGTTTGAACCAAAGCAATTGCTCTGCTTGTGCCTCAGAAAGGCCCCCAGCACAGATCGTCCCTTTTCCCTCAGGGTGAACGAAAGATTCCGTAGGGATGTGGTGTATGATAGCATTATACCAAGAAAAGACCGCCTGGGGAAATGAGACTTGTCATTCACTTTCCTTACTGTTTCCTGCCTTGGAGTCTAGAGATGTTAAATTTTCCACAGCAGTTGGGAACCATCCAGTGTGCCTCTCACGGCAGGGCGTGAATGCTGCCAAACCTGGGGGGGATTTACCCTGTGCACTGAAACTCTGAATGTGACCAAGGATGTAAGAGGAAACGGCTCAGCGTTACGAGTGCCTCGGGCGGATCTCTGGTGGTATTGTGGAGGGAGGACTTTGCGATCTGTGTTGCCGGCTAACTGGAAAGGTACATGTGGAATGGTACAATTGGCAATACCATTCACCCTAGCATTTGAAAAAGGAACAGGATCCCTGAGCTCAGGCAATAGAGTAAAAAGAAGTTGAGGTGTATCCCTTGATGAACGGATCTAGAGAGAGATCCCACTGGAGTCCCTAGAGGGGTCCCAGATGAACACAAAGCAAGGAATCAGATAGGAGCAGGATTCAAATCTGTCCTTTTCTGGTGGGTAACTATAAACAAAAATGTAGATTGGATAGATTATACTTCACTATAACCAACAGAAGTTTATTAATTATACCAGAGATACATTAAAAGGGAATAGTGGAACAATTGGATGCAACCAGCCAAATGGCATGGGAAAATAGGATCGCCCTGGACATGGTCTTAGCGGGGAAGGGAGGGGTGTGTGTAATGTTAGGGAATCGGCGCTGTACCTTCATCCCCAACAATCCAGCTCCAGACAGTACTATAACTAAAGCCCTTCCAGGCCTCACCAGTCTAGCTGATGAGTGAGCTGAGAACTCTGGAATAGACACCTCACGGACAGGTTGGCTGGATTCCTGGTTTGGGAAATGGAAAGGTGTGGTGGTATCAATATTGACTTCTCTTATAATAGTAGCAGGAGTTTTAGCGGCTGTAGGATGCTGTATCATTCTCTGTGTGCGAGGATTACTTCAGTGATTGATTGAAACTGCCCTAACGAAACAAATGGAAGCAGACCCTCCCCCATAGCTGGGAAAAATGCTTCATCTAGAAGAAGAAGAAAATAAAAACTGTTGAGAAGAAGAATGTAACATCATGCTGTCGGCCCTAGAGGCCTCATGTGGAACCATACCCTAGAAACGCAAAAAGCAGTAAGATTATGAAAAAGGGAAGGGAGAAATTGTAAGAAAAGCAGGTCTTGTTTTTGCAGTGGGAAAAAGCCGTTTCCATCGGAGGTGACACGATAAGGGAACGACTAGACAAAGAGGCTCCAGCAAAGGCTTGTAGAACATCTCCTATCACACGGACAGAAGGACGAACTGATTCCTACCAGATTAGTGACTAGAAGGGTGGTCGAACATTTAACCAGGGCTAGTGACATTGGGCAATTTTACCAAAAAGGAAAGAAATAAACTAGTCAGATAATCCCTCTAGGTGTAACATAAGGAGAAGTAAAGAGACGCAGGACATCCAGGAAGGATCTGAGGCACTCCGGAGAGGCTGTGAACCCCGGAGTACCCAACCAACGGGAAATGGGAGGGGAAATTCGACCAGGCATTAGGAAATAAAAAGGTGTGTTTCAAGAACCAAAACTGTGCCTGCTTGTTAGGTCACCCGTTCTTGCAGGAATGTTCAAATACAACGTGCTTCATATTGTTCACGGCCTGAGCCGTTAGTGTTGGATAAGGAGCATTTCTCACACGGACACGTACCGGGGGGCTATGAGGGGGCCCGGGCACGTACCGGGGGGCCGGCGGGGCAGGGCCGGGGCCGGGGCCGTCGTGGGCCCGCACTCAGCAGGGGCCGCCGCCGCCATGCTGCCGCACGCGGGGATGAGGGCAGGGGCCGGGCGGGCCACGTGACGGGGGCGCGTGTGCGGGGCGGGTAGAAAAGGCCCGGCGGTGGCCAGGCTGCCTCAGAGCGGCAGCGGGGCCGGGGTTTGTGTGTGGCCGGGCCGGGGGCAGCGGCCGGGCGGGCTGTGTGAGGGGTCGCAGCGCCGCTGAGGTCAGTGTCCGTCCGGCTGTGGGAGGCTCTGAGCGCTCTGCGGGAGAGCAGGGCCTGTGGGCTGGGGGCGGCCCTCAGGAAGGGCCTGGCCGTGGGGGCAGGACCCCCGGGGGAGGGGCTGTCCGTGTGGGGAGGGGCGGTGCGGGGCGGCCGGTGTGTGGGCCTTGCACCGGGGAGAGGTGTCGTCCCGTGTTGTGGCTCCTGAGGGCCTGTGTTTTGGGGCACCTCCTGGGTGCTGACCTGTGAGGCGTTCGGGCTGAGCAGCAGCTGCTGTGCCGGGGGAGCAGGGCTCATCCTGGCTCGAGGGACAGAACAACCCCCCTAGAGGCCCCCATCTGGTGACCTCTGAGGGGTTCTGTGCTTTGGGGCTTTGGCTCTTCTGCCTCCTGCTGGCTGTCAGCTGGAGAAGGTGGAGCTCTCTGCAGAGATGCAGGGCGCTTGGTGTGGGCTTTTTTAATGTGGGTTTTTTTGAAGCAGTAAATGCAAGGCCTGGTTGCTCAGGGCTCAGCTGTCTCCCATTGCACAGAGGTGTAAATCTGCTTGAAGCTGTCCCGTGGGCAGAATTCTGTTGGTGCTGCTCCGGCAACAGGGTTTTCCGCATTACCCCTTGGAAGCGTTTTCAAGCTCAGCCCAGCAGAGGTGTGAGAGGGCTTTGTGTTTCGGCTGCTGGTGGCCCATGGGAGGAACTGTTTTTTGCTCCTCCTTTGGTGCAGGCCGTTGTGCCTTCGTCCTGCTGTGGGCAGGCTGCAGGATGGATGGAGGAGCCATGGGACAAAGTCACCTTCCCTCTGGGGGCTGGCGTCGTTCTCTGACATGGGCTGTAGCCAGCACAAAGCTCACTGCAGGTGTTTGGTGCTGCCACACGTTCCTGGTGGGTGTATGAAGGAGGCTGTGCTGCTAATGCAGCGAGCAAGGGCTGGTGCTCATGAGAGTGGCCGGAGTGCAAAGTCTGTCCTTGTGTTTGGTGTGTGGGTGGGAGTTCAGACTGAAAGACAGAGTGATGTGACAAGTGTGGGGTGTTTGGTGTGAGATGGCACTCGCTGACCTCTGCTTCCTCCCCTCTAGCTGCCACATCTTCCCCATGTGTTTGGGACCCTGGTTGCAGCCTCTCCAGCTCCATAGTCATAGAATCGGGTCATACGGAGGTTGGAAGCGTGGCCAGGGGAGCGAGGAGCTGGGAATCCTGTGTTGCGGCTGCCTGAGGTGGAAGGCTTTCATGGGCGAGTACAGTGCTTGGATCGCCAGAGCTGTTGCTTCAACATCCTTCAGCAGCACTAAAGCAGCTTTGAAGAAAACCACTACCCAAGAACTCGCTGGGAAAGGCCAAGTCAGGAGAAAAGGAAAGGCTGATTGCAGGAGAGTGTGATGTGTATACAGGGAGAAGTAAGTCAGATAAAGTTGAGCTGCTTGAATGTCCAAGTTAAACAAGGGACAGGTATGAATGAAAATACCCTTTCAGCAGGGCTGTGGCACCTGGTGGGGGCCCATTCCCACTGACCCCCCCCCCGTGCTCCCTCCCCTCCCACACAGGCACAGAGCGGGGCTGGAGAAAGAGCTTTTAATGGAAAAACACAAGAGAAAATGTCCTAACAAAGCCACTCTAAGCCCCCCTCCCCTAAACACATCCCTCCCCCCACCCCCCCAAATACACGCTGGTCCTCTAAACATATCCCTCCCCGTGCCCCCCAGGTAAACTGCCCGCTACAACTTGTAATGGAAAAACAGGAGAGAAAAGGCCCTATTGAAGCTACTCTAAGCCCCCCACCCCTAAACACATCCCCCCCATCTCTCAAAATGCATTACCCCACCTCCAAATGCACCACCCTCCCCCAAACACACCACCCCCCCAGATACAATCCCCTCCCTTAAATCTGCCCCCCTCCCCTAAATACAACCCTCCCCCACCCCCTAAATGCACCCCCCCTCTGCCCCCCGTCATCTCTGTCTCCTCACTGGGGGGGTCTCTTCCCCCCTGCCAGCCCCGGGCAGCCTGCCAGAGCCCTGCGCTTGCTGGGTGGTGGCGACGGGGGGCTCGGCCCCCGCTTTGTCCCCCGCTTCTCCACCACGGTGGGCTGGGCCGGCGGTAGCTCCATCCCCATGTCCCCCCATGGCTCCTGGGACTCCGTCCCATAGAGGGATTCTTCTAGGATGCGGATGGCCTCCAGGGTCTCCTCCACGCTGTAGTACTCGAAAGGCACCTTCTGGGGCACTGCAAGGTGGCCGTCGTTGTCCCTGAGGGCTTGGCTGTGGGGGACAGCAGAGGCGCTGCTGGGGACATCTTTCTCCCAGGAGATGTCACTCTCACAGGGGTTGTCGCTGCTCCAGAAGGTGTCACTCTTTAGGGAGATGATGTTGCGGTCTGAGCTGTTGTCTTCTGAGGAGATGTCGCTTTTTGGGGAGAAATTGTGCTCTGGGGAGGTGTCGCTCTTGGAGGAGGTGTTGCGCTCTACGGAGATGTCGCGCCCCAAGGAGGTGTCACTCTTTGGAGAGATGTTGCGCCCTGAGATGTCACTCTCAAAGGAGATGTTGCTCTTTGGGGAGGTGTTGCTCTTTGGGGAGATGTTGAACGCAGAGATGTTGCTCTTTGGGGCGATGTCGCTCTTTGGGGATAAACTGCGCTCTGGGGAGATGTCACTCTCAGAGGAGATGCTGCGCTCTGGGGAGATGTTGTGCCTCGAGGAGATGTCACTCTTTGGAGAGTTGTTGCGCCCTGAGGAGATTTCACTCTCAAAGGAGATGTCGCTCTCTGGGGAGATGTCACGCTCTAAGGAGATGTCGTTCTTTGGGGAGGTGTTGCTCTTTGGGGAGATGTTGAACGCTGAGATGATGTTGCTTTTTGGGGAGATGTCACGCTCTGAGGAGGTGTCGCTTTCTGAGGAGGTGTTGCTGCCCAGGGCTGTCTGCGTGGGGGAGGCCCTGCTGGAGCTGTTGGTCACTGAAGAGCATTCCTTGGTGTTTTCAGAGGCAGGGATGGAGGTTGGCAGCTGGGTGGGTGCTGGGGCCACCGCTCTCCCCTCTCTGCCGGCGCCACTGCGTTCCCCAGGTGTGGGGACAGCGGTGTCAGGGTCCTGGCGGACCTGCACTGCGTCTGGGGAGGAATGAAAGAGCCTGAGGGCGTCTTGCAGGAGCATCTCCTGGTCACTTCAATGTTGGCATCCAGGTCGATAGGACCTTCTTTGTGTGGGGCTGCAATGGGTCTGGAGGAGACGCAGGTGCCTGTGGGGATGCGGCTGGCAGTGGGTGTCCGCGCACGTATGGCCGTGCCGGAGCTGTTGGTGCCTGCAGGCTGTCCCTTGAGGTGCTGGCGTCAGGGGATGGAGGTGAGGAGCAGCGTGGGGGCTGCGGGCACTGCTGTGCCCTGGTGGCCGTAGGCTGGGAGCTGCGTCACGTGGGGCAGTGGTGGGGCCCCTGGGGCCCCACAGGGCAACGCCTGGCGGAGCAGCAGTGCCCTCTCTGACGGTGCCACCAGGGTCCCCAGGTGTGGTGATGCTGGTGTCAGGGTCATGGGAGACCTCCACCGTGTCCAAGGAGGAACCAAAGAGCCAGAGGGGCTCTTGGAGGATCATGTCCTTGGTGACTTCAATGTTGGCATCCAGGTCACCAGGAGCTTCTTTGTGGGGGGCAGCAGCAGGGCTGGGGGGGAAGTAGGTGCCCATGGGGACGTGGCTGGCAGGGGGTGCCCCCGCGTAGGTGACCCTGAGGTGCTGGCGGCCGGGGATGGAGGTAAGGAGCAGTGGGGGAGTTGCGGGCACCGCTGTGCCCTGGTGGCCGTAGGGTGGGAGCTGCATCAGTTGGGAAGGTTGTCCCTGGGGGGTGCCAGGGGCTGCCCAGGCCGGGAGGGTCCCGCAGCCCCCGGGGCCCCACAGGGCAGAGCCTGGTGGAGCAGCGGCGCCATGGCTGAGGGTGGCAGTGGCCGGCGCAGGCACGTTGGTGACGGTCCACTCAACATGGAAGAAGTGCGGGTGAACGCAGCAGCAGCCGCATGGGGCCCTGTGCAGCCCTGTGTGGGTAGAATGGAGCCACGCTGGGCCGGGGGCACCCTCCAGGGCACCCTCCGAGCCACCCCCCATGGCCATCAGGGTGCTGGTGGTGTCAGGGTGGCAGAGGGGACAGGGGTGCCATACCTGGTGGTGGGACCTGTGGGGCCGCCCCCACTGGGGGTGCCCAGGCCGTGGGGAAGAGCAGCTGCTGCCCGGGCGGTGGGAACAGGGTGGCTGCACCTGGAAGAGAGACAGGAGCCATGGTCACCTCCTGCTCTCTTGGCCCCGAGAGCGTCCCCAGGCTGTGGGTCGGGGTCGTTCCCTGCCTTGGGGGTAGAAGGTTTGTGGGAGCACAAAAGCCTGATGGCTCTGGGGGGCCGGGGGAGCGCGGGGGCCGCGCAGTGGGCGCCACCGAGGTGGCAGCGCCATGGTGGGTCCCGTCAGTCTCTCGGCTGGTAAGGACTCTTTGGCGTCTCCAGGATGGAATGTTGGGGCTCCCTGTGCTCCGCCCCCTCCCAACGGCCCCCCCAACAGCCCCCCCAGCTCCTGCTGGGGAGGGAAGGGGCTCGGGGGGGCTGGGTGTCCCCGGATCCCACCAGGGGCTCTGTGTGCAAGTGCTTTTTGCTTTCAACAGTATTTTTCAGGGGGCGAAAGGACCAAGTTGGTTCAGCCGAGCTTTGTGGGGACGAAGCTGCACCCGCAGCCTCCTTGTGCCACACGGCAAATGCCTCTGTGACTGTCGCCTGTGCTGCGCTGCCTGGAGTGACGCAGAGACAGGAACAAGGACCTGGAGGGTGCGAGGGAAGGTCATGCAGCATCCCTCGGTGGCACGCTCCCCTGCCCAGCCCTCCCTCAAATCCTGCTCTCGGGTCTTTTAGTCTCCTCATTGGGAAACAAGCAGCTCTGGGTCCCCCTCGGAGGGGGCTGCACTTCCCCTGGGTGCGTGACACCGGGAGGAGACGGTACCCACCGCTGCATGCTCCCAGAAAAGGCCGGGATTCTGCACAACATCCGATGACGAGATGCTGGGTCTCTCTGTGCTCTGCAGGACCCCAGGGACTGGGTTAGTTCATCCCCTCCTGGTACTGGGGAGGATTTGGCACTACCAAGGACACCCCGGTAGGAACAGAGGCCTCTCGCTCCCGCTACGTGAACAGCGTGTGGCGTGGGGGAGCCGGGACAACTGCCGTGAGCTGGAGGCCAGAGATCCCTCCTGGCCTGTATCCTGTTCATTAAACAGATTGCTCTCTGTTAGCGAGGCACCTCTGGCTGCAAGGTCGTGTGAGACCATCTGCTGTGTAACTTGTGGCAGGGACCGATGCTGGGGGCGTGAAGGCAACTTCTAAAAAACATAAAACTTTCATCGTGACATCGTGATGGGAGTTTGTTATAGACCCCCTAATCAGGATGTAGAATCTGATGAAGTATTCTGTAAGTAGCTGGCAGAGGTCTCGCGATCATTTGCCCTTGTTCTTGTGGGGGACTTCAACTTCCCAGACGTCTGCTGGAAATATAACACAGCAGAGAGGGAACAGTCCCGGAGGTTCCTGCAGTGTGTGGAAGACAACTTCCTAACACAGCTGGTGAAGGAACCAACTAGGGGAAGTGCCCTACTGGACCTACTGTTTGTTAACAGAGAAGGTCTTGTGGGGGATTTAAAGGTTGGAGGTCGTCTTGGGCACAGTGACCATGAAATGGTAGAATTTTCAATTCTTGGTGAGGCAAGGCGGGGAGCCAGTAGAACTGCCACCTTGGATTTCCGAAGGGCAGACTTTAGTCTGTTTAGGAGCATGGTCAAGAGCGTCCCTTGGGAGGCAGTGTGGAAGAGCAAAGGTGCCCAGGAAGGCTGGTCATACTTCAGGCAGGTGCTCTTAGAAGCACAGGAGAAGGCCATCCCCATGTCTCGAAAAATGAGCCGACGGGGAAGAAGACCAGCCTGGCTAAATAGAGAGCTCTGGCTGGACCTCAGGAAAAAAAGGAAAGCTTACATTCTCTGGAAAAAGGGATTGGCAACTTATGAGGATTATCAAGATATAACAAAGCTATGTAGGGGGAAATTAGAAGGGCCAAAGCTCAATCAGAACTCAGCTTCGCCACTGCAGTTAAAGACAGTAAGAAGAGATTCTTTCAGTATATCAATAGAAAAAGGAAGACTAGGGAAAATGTAGGCCCACTGATGAATGAGACAGGTGCCCTAGTGGTGGAAGACACAGAGAAGGCAGAGCTACTGAATGCCTTCTTTTCTTCGGTCTTCACTGCTAAAGCTGCCTCTCACGAATCCCATACCCTGGAGGCAAGGGGGAAGGTCTGGAGAGAGGAAGATTTTCCTTCAGTTGAGGAGGACCGGGTCAGAGACCACTTGGCCAAGCTGGACATTCATAAGTCCATGGGCCCTGATGGGATGCACCCGCGAGTGCTGAGAGAGCTGGTAGATGTTATTGCTAGACCACTCTCCATCGTCTTTGAAAGGTCATGGGGAACAGGAGAGGTGCCTGAGGACTGGAGGAAGGCTGACATCGCTCCAATCTTTAAAAAAGGCAAGAAGGAGGAGCCAGGGAACTACAGGCCGGTTAGTCTCACCTCTGTCCCTGGGAAGGTAATGGAGCGACTCATCCTGGATATCATCTCCAAACACGTAGAGGAACAGGAAGTCATTGGAAGTGGTCAGCATGGATTTACCAAGGGCAAATCATGCCTGACCAATCTGATAGCTTTCTATGATGTTATAACGGGTTGGCTGGATGAGGGGAGAGCCGTAGATGTCATCTACCTTGACTTTAGCAAGGCTTTTGACATTGTCTCCCATAACATCCTCATTAGGAAGCTGAGGAAGTAAGGGCTAGATGAGGTGACAGTGAGGTGGATCGAGAGCTGGCTGAGTGACAGAACTCAGAGGGTTGTGATCAGCGGCACAGAGTTTAGTTGGAGGCCTGTAACCAGTGGTGTCCCCCAGGGGTCAATACTCGATCCAATTTTGTTCAGTATATTCATTAATGACCTGGATGATGGGACAGAGTGTATCCTCAGCAAGTTTGCTGATGATACCAAACTGGGAGGGGTGGCTGACACTCCAGAGGGCCATGCTGCCATCCAGCATGACCTGGACAGGCTGGATAGCTGTGCAGAGAGGAACCTAATGAGGTTCAACAAAAGCAAGTGCAAGGTCCTCCACCTGGGGAGGAAGAATGCTAAGCACCAGTATAGGTTAGGGGTGGACGTGCTGGGAAGTAGTTCTGAGGAGAAGGATCTGGGGGTCCTGGTAGACAGTAAATTATCCATGAGCCAACAATGTGCCCTTGTCACCAAGAAGGCCAATGGCATCCTGGGCTGCATAGGGAAGAGTGTGGCCAGTAGGTCGAGGGAGGTCATTCTCCCCCTCTACTCTGCACTGGTGAGGCCACAACTGGAATACTGTGTCCAGTTTTGGGCTCCCCAGTTCAAGAGGGACAGGGAACTACTGGAGCGGGTCCAGCGTAGGGCAACTAAGATGATTGAAGGACTGGAGCATCTCCCTTATGAGGAAAGGCTGAGAGAGCTGGGACTCTTTAGCCTGGAGAAGAGAAGGCCGAGGGGAGACCTTATTATGGCGTATAAGTATCTAAAGGGTGGGTTGAAGGAGGATGGTGCCAGACTCTTTTCATTGGTTCCCAGTGACAGGACAAGGGGCAACGGGCACAAGTTGGAACATAGGAAGTTCCGTTCAAATACACGGGAAAACCTCTTTACGGTGAGGGTGACAGAGCACTGGAACAGGCTGCCCAGGGAGGTTGTGGAGTCCCCTTCTCTGGAGATTTTCAAGACCCGCCTGGATGCAGCCCTGAGGGATGTGCTCTAGGCAATCTTGCTTTGGCAGGGGAGTTGGACTAGATGATCTCTAGAGGTCCCTTCCAACTCCGAAGTTTCTGTGATTCTGTGATTCATTTCATTTCAGAGCGCAGCTGAACAAACCCGTTCCTCGACACGCATTGTCCTAACGCCTCCTCTTGACCCAACACCACGGGAAAGGGCCTCCTCAGCCCTATCTGTAGGAATTTGCCATGTGTTTAGGCAGGAAGGTGAAGTTGGTAGCTACGGCTCCCAGAAGCAGCTCACTAGAAGAAGGAAAAGAACAAAAACAAAGCAAAAAAATAACCAAGGAGAGGTTTGTGTTCAGTACAATAGAGCCACCAGTACCCTGTTGCATGGCCCTGTGGCTCTACAGCGAAGGCGATGGCAGTCAGATGTGTCAAACCAAGCCTCTACACTCCCAAAAATTTAGGGCTGCTGCACAAAACCGCCTCCGGTGCTGAGCTTTGACCTGCTCCTGTCATGATATAATGACAGCCTGCGGAGGCATAATTTAGCCCTGACCTGAAGGCATCTCTTTTAAGGTTTAAAACTCCTCCCAGCTAAACTTTATCCAACAGCAGCAATGAAAAAATCAACTTGTCCGGTGTTCATTTGGGTTCCTCTCATTAAGGAAGCCATGCAGGATCACAGCCCAGAGGGTCCATCTTTGCTTTATCCCAACTTCCCATATCCACTGCAAGGTTTAATTGGTTTCATGGCACCGGATCCCAACAAGGATTTAAAATGATCCGGTTGCTAACAGACCTGGTTGCTTTAACCCTGAACCCCAGCACTGGAGGGATGCAGCCTCCCGATAAGGACAATGCCCCTATTGCTGGGCAGTCACCCAGAATCGGTACCAAAACAGGTTCTGAAGTTTGGTGACCTGAAGACCAGCCTCACCCCTGGCAATGCCATGCCGAGAGTCAGCAGGAGCCACTGAAAAGCTCCTCCCCACCTCTCACCGTGCCTGTGCAGAGCCAAAACCCTGCCAGTGCCAGAAGGCATTAAGGGCAGATGTGGCGGTGTGCTCTTCCCTTTTTCCCCCGGCCGGCTCCTGCTCAAGCCATGGCCATCAGCGGTAGTTGTGATGAGTCGCACTTGAACTGTGGGAGATGGCTGGCAACATAACCAAAACCCTGTCTGGAGTGGGAACCTGGGTATCTTGTTCCCATGAGAATAGGACTGTAGGTAAATTCTCTTACTCCATAAACAGTGGACAGCCCAAGAGCCCTTGGAGCTCTCCTGCACGGCAGCGGCTGCACGACAGGGTCTCCTCTGGAGTGGGGACGCTCACTTAAGGTTCTTCTCCTCGAGGCCGAGAGATTCCTTGCCGCAACAGATTCTCGGTAAGTGACTAATAGCATGCTAAACTTTGAAATCTTAGCTAAGGGATCTAAGGATTGATTGCGCATATAGAATCCTTTAGACATAAACCGTTGACCAAGTCTGGGACTAGGATTGGATCCAGCCGCAGCCAGACTCCTCTCTGAGAAGGAGTTTAGAAAGCCAGGGGGTCCTTTCTGAACCTCGTGACTCAACGGGAGGGTCTCCCTGAGAGCTTGTCTGACCCCGGCCTCTATGCAGTAAATAATCAAGTGTGCCCTGGCATCGAATCTTGTAAAACACTGTCGCATTCACTGCTACCTTTGTTAAATCACTGTTTTATGTTAATAAACATTTCACTACTCTCTTAGAAGTGAAGTTATTCACTGGGCTCGGCCCGCGACACCTGGCCTAGTCGGCAGGATGTCAGGAGTTATCACTGATTATTTAGGGAGGCACGGAGTGAACCCGAGCCCCAAACTCTCAGAGGAATGGGCTGGTGATGATTGGTCCAATTGGGAAGTCGTTGAAGAGTACTTGAAAGCCATTAGGGGCCGTACAAAGGATGGAAAAGATAAGGGAGTCGTCTGTAAAATGAGGGAGGTCATCCTCCCACTCTGCTCTGCCCTGGGGAGGCCGCATCTGGAGCACTGTGTCCAGTTCTGGGCTCCCCGGGTCAAGAAGGACAGGGAACTGCTGGAGAGGGGACAGCAAAGGGCTACCAAGACGCTGAGGGGACTGGAACACCTCTCTGATGAAGAAAGGCTGAGGGATTTGGGTCTCTTCAGTCTGGAAAGAAGACGGCTGAGGGGGGACCTTATCAACGCTTATAAATACTGAAAGGGTGGGTGTCAGGAGGATGGGGCCAGGCTCTTCTCAGTGGTGCCCGGGGACAGGACAAGGGGTAACAGGCACAAACTTGAGCATGGGAAGTTCCACCTAAACCTGAGGAGGAACTTCTTTGCTGTGAGGGTGGCAGAGCCCTGGCACAGGCTGCCCAGAGAGGTGGGGGAGTCTCCGTCTCTGGAGACATTCCAACCCCGCCTGGACGCGTTCCTGTGCCACCTGCTGTGGGTGACCCTGCTCTGGCAGGGGGTTGGACGGGATGATCTCCAGAGGTCCCCATCATTCTGTGATTCTGTGAAAGGCCATCTATAGTTTGAGGAGCTCTGTTGCAAATGATTCAGGCCAGGGCTACAAGCAGGCATAATTCAACTTTGAAAGAGGTTGCAGCCTGAGAAAAATGACCTTGCTTGTTGGGAAAGCCTGAGAAAATATGCCTTAAAGGAGGGGAATAGGAGTGCTTTGCGTCTCTGCCTTTGCTTCTTGCAGGAGAATGAAAAGCAGATGCTGGTAAGAGGAAATAAGGTGACGAACATCCAACTAACTCCTTTTATTTCTCATGTCTTTGATGTACAATTTCAATGCAACTTCCTGCCCTTTTTGAAAGGCTCCAATTTCTAGTAATTGTAAGTAACTGATTTCCTAGTTATATCTGATGCCAGTGTGTGCCAACCAGTAAGAAAAATCAGCAACATGCTTCCCACTTCAGCAGACATTTTATTTCTAGCAAACAGTGTGTATTAGAACTCCCCTTCATAAACCCATGCTGGCTGGCCCTGATCCCTTGGCTGCCCTGCACTTGCCTTGAGAGCTCACTCAGGATGATCCTCTCCATGATCTTTCCCGGTACAGAGGTCAGGCTGACAGGCCTGTAGTTTCCCAGATCCTCCTTCCGACCCTTCTTGTAGATGGGCATCACATTGGCCACCCTCCAGTCATCCGGCACCTCTCCTGTTGACCAGGATTGTTGATAGATAATGGAGAGAGGCTTGGTGAGCTCTCCTGCCAGCTCCCTGAGAACTTTTGGGTGAATCCCGTCCGGCCCCATAGACTTATGCGTGTCCAGGTGCATAAGCAAATCATTAACTACTTCCTCCTGGATTACAGGGGAGTTGTCCTGTTCTCCATTCTTATCTTCCAGCCCAAGAAGCTGAACACCCTGGGGGTAGCTGGTCTGACTATTAAAGACAGAGGCAAAGAAGGCATTAAGTATCTCAGCCTTCTCCTCGTCCTTGGTTGCAAGGTTTCCCCCCGCATCCAGTAAGGGATGGACATTCTCCGTCACTCTCTTTTTGTTGATGTATTTATAGAAACTTTTTTTGTTGTCCCTTATGTTAACTGCCAGGTTGAGTTCCAGCTGGGCTTTTGCCTTCCTGATTTTTTCTCTGTATGACCTAACACGATCTCTGTACTCCTCCTGAGTTGCCTGTCCCCTCTTCCAAAGGTGGTAAACCTTCCTTTTTTCCTTAAGTCCCATCAAGAGCTCTTTGTTCATCCAGGCCGGCCATTTTCCCCGCCCTTTAATTTTGTGCCTCATGGGGACAGCCTGCTCCTGGGCCTTTAGGATTTCCCTCTTGAAGAGCGTCCAGCCTTCCTGGGCTCCTTTGTCTCTCAGGACTACCTCCCACGGGACTCTCCCAACCAGGGTTCTGAACAGGCTAAAGTCTGCCCACCGGAAGTCCAAGATGGAGGTTTTGTTAACCCCCTTCCTTACCTCACTGTGGATGGAAAACTTAACCATTTCATGGTCACTAAGCCCAAGATGGCCTCCGACCTCCACGTCCCCCACTAGCCCTTCTTTGTTTGTGAACAGTAGGTCTAGCAAGGCACCTCCCCTGGTAGGCTCACCTACCATTTGTGTCAGGAAGTTATCCTCCATACACTCGAGGAACCTCCTAGCCTGCCTGCTCTCTGCTGTGTTATATTTCCAGCAGATGTCTGGTAAGTTGAAGTCCCCAACTAGAACAAGGGCTGGCGTTTGCGAGACTGCAGCCAGCTGCTTATAGAATACCTCATCAACCTGCTCATCCTGGTTGGGTGGTCTATAGCAGACTCCCAGCACAAAATCACCTTTGTTAGCCTTCCCTTTCACCCTTACCCATAAACACTCAACTTCTTCATCACTGGAGTCTATCTCTATAGAGTCAAACAGCTCCCTAATGTACAGAGCCACACACACCCCCCTCCTTCCTTGCCTATTCCTTCTGAAGAGCTTATAGCCACTCATTGCAGCATTCCAGTCATGACCATCATCCCACCACGTTTCCGTGATGGCAACTATGTCATAGTTGTCCTGCCGCACAATGTCTTCTAGCTCATCCTGTTTGTTGCCCATGCTACATGCATTAGCGTAGATGCACTTGACCTGGGCTACTGATTTCACCCCCATCTTTGGCCCTTGACACTCAGGTTCATTACCAGCAGGCCTGGTTTTATCCCCTTCCCCCTTAACTTTCGGCTTAAAGCTCTGTCCATGAGCTTTGTTAACTCTTAGCCTAGTACCCTCTTCCCCTTCCAGGAAAGGGTTTTCCCATTGTTCTCTAGCAGTAATTTCTAAACTTCTATCACCTTTCTCTGATGAAATGTCAGAGTGGGAGTCCTCACTAATGTGGTCTCCTTCAAACTGTGGCATGCTTTCCTCAGGTTTAATCTTGACAGGCCCAGTTATCTCCCCTTCCCACCTCATATCTAGTTTAAAGACCAATCAATGAGCCCTGCTAACTCCTGCCCCAAAATTCTTTTCCCCCTCTGGGACAGCTGTGTCCCACCTGACAATGGCATGCCAGGTGTCTCATATAGCCACCTATGTTCGAAAAACCCAAAGCCCTGCCTGTAACACCAGTCCCGGAGCCACAAGTTGATCTGTTGCCTCTTCCTATCAATTTCTTTATTCACAGTTGCCACTGGTGGGATAGAAGAGAAGACAACTTGTGTTCCTGACCCCTTGAGCTGCTGCCCTAAGGCTCTAAAATCTCTTTTAATTGATTTCGGCCTCCTCCTACCCATTTCATCACTACCCACCTGAAATACTAACAGGGGGTAATAATCAGTGGGGTTTACTAGGTCTGGGAGTTTGTTCGTCACATCCCTGACCCGTGCCCCAGGGAGGCAACAGACTTCCCTGTGTAGTGGGTCAGGGCGGCATATTGGTCCCTCTGCCCCCCTCAGCAGAGAGTCACCCACAACTATGACCTTTCTCCTTTTCCTTTTGGAGCCAGTAGTGAAGTTGGGTCCGCTGTGACGTGTACTTTCTGTCTTCTCTAGTCTTGGTGTGCCATCCTCCTCTCCATCGGCCAGTTCCTCCTGCAGGACCCCATACCTGTTCTGCAGGGGTAACTGGCAAGCTGGGAGAGGTTGGGAGGGGACTCGCCTGCTTCCTCGAGCAGGGACCTGTTTCCATTCCCCCTCTTCTCTGAGATCCTCTCCTGTTGCTTGGTGAGAAGAGGGGAAAGGGTCCTCCGATTTACACGGGGCCTCAACCTGTTCCCCTACTCTCAGGGAGTGGGCCCACCAGTCAATCTCTCTTTCACACTCCCTGATGCTCCTCAGCCTCTCCACTTCATCCTTCAGCTGGGCCACCAGGCTGAGCAGATCATTCACCTGTTCACATCTTATACAGGTGTTGTCTCCGCTACCCTCCATTGCCAGCGCCAGGCTCCGGCACTCTCTGCACCCAGAGGCCTGCACGCCCATGTGTTTGCGTGGGGCCTCGGTCTGGGTGCCCACAGCTTTCCTAAACACAGCCTTCGATCTGGTAGCAACCACAGCTGAGTCCCCAGGAGCAACTGACCTTACCATGTACGCCAGTAGAGGCACTGGGCCCGGCCGGTACACACACCAGCTCCGGTTGCTCCCTCTGTGCTCTGTGGGCAGGGACTAGTCCTCCCTGACGCCTTTTATCCCCTGGAGGCGGGATAAACCGGGGGTGGGGGTGGCTCCGCCCAGGCTCGCTCAGCAGCACCGCCCCCCAGCTGACAGCCCCCAGGACAAGCAGAGGCCTTGTCCCGGCTTCATAAAAAGCCCCAAAAAGAGCTTCTCATCGGCCTTTTTCGCTACAGATCCCTTCCCCAGCGCAGTCTTACCTGCCCTGAAGCTGGTCTCCGTGGCAATGACCTTGTGCTGCACAGGTACTCAACCCTGGTCTCGGCCAGCTGTGGCGTGGACCTCTCTTGCCGGTGAGACCCTGCCACCTGAGGCTGGGCTGGTGTTGGCTTGCCCCCTTACCAGCTCTGCTGCTGGCCACCGCTGGCAGCATGGGCACCTCAGCCTGCTGCTCCATCTGCAGGTCACTGCAGGCAACAGGGCTCTGCTGGCTGAGCCCAGACCTCCATCGTACCTCCCCTGGGGCCTGGACAGGCATCTCCTGCCATACCTTGTGCTGCACAGACCCGTGCACCTGCTTTCCCAGTGGCGCCATTGCTCTGGGTGCTGCAGCAGCACACAGCAGCCACAGGGAGCAGGGAGAGAAGACGAATAGCCATGAGGGTGCCCAGGTGCCCGCCGGTAGAGAGGCTGGGGGCAGCCCTGCTGCCGACCCTGTGGCTACCAGGGGCTTGCTGCTGTGCCCTGGTGGCCTGAAATACATGTGTGTGTGTGTGTCCCTGAGGAGCTGGTGCCTCCCTGGGTTCCCTTAGGGCAATCCAGTGCTCAAGAACCTCCGGGAGGAGCTGCTAGAGGGGCTCCAGCTGTCCCCCCCAGCCTCTGGGAACCCCTGGAGCCTTCCCGGGTGCCCACTGGGGATTGGGGAGTGATGGCTGGTGCTGAGGGATGTGCGTGGGGATGTAAGTACCTGTGCAGGGCTGTGTGCAAGGGGAGGTGTGCGTCAGGTCAGCGTTCAAGAGGCATGTGAATTTTATAAGGAAGCGTGTGCTTTCAGGGGGACATGCATGCAGTGCAAGTGCTGAGTGTGTTCTGCTGGGGGGGGCGTGTGTTTCAGGGTACAAGTGTTCACACATGGGTGTGCTGGAATGTGGCTGTTGAGGGACATCAACTGTTTAGCATAAATAAGTAGATTTTAAGTAAAATAAATCATTTAGGATTATAATTTGGTGTGATTTGTGGTGATTGCTTAGCTCTAATTAGCATGAGTAGCTAGATTTGCTGAAACCTTTAGTCCATAAGAAATCTATTCTTGGTACTTTTCCTAGCAGATGGCACAATGTTGTTTAATCTTTTAGCATGGGAAAGTACTGGATATCATACTGATGTTTCTCTCAGGTCCAGGACTTTTCAGTTCCCCATGTTCTGCCAACAAGGCAAGGTGCACAAGGAATGTAAACCAGAAGATACAGAGGCTCCAACCCTTGACATAAACTGCAAACAGAAGGTAAGAGCCTGCCTGGACACAGAGGAGGAAACCAATCTGATGTTAGAAGACCCCAGACCAAAAATCACCATTAAAGACACATGGCCAGCACATAAAGGGTGCGTGAGGGGCAGGTGTGCGGATCACAATGCAGGCATCATTGCCCAGGGATTTCTTTGTGCAGGGTCCTTCTCTTCACAGGCACCCAGCCCAGGCTATTCTTGCTGCTGTACCTTCCAATTAAATCAATTATGTTATGAGATCCGACGCCTGAGACTCTGCTGTGGGACATTGAGGGTCGAGCCTGAAGAAGGAGGAAGCACCTGGGAGTAAGTGTGTGTGTGTGCACAACACCATGAATGGTGTGTGAGTGCTTGGGCAACAGCTTCTCCTTACACAGTGGATGTGTGTTTCTGCTGCTGTTGCATGTGTTTCTGCGCCTGCATGCGTGCGTGAGCGTGTTGCATGGACAAGGTGTGCGCCTGGGCATGCAGGGGGCTCTGCCCATGCCGCATGGGCAGCAGGAGTGGCACCGGTGGTGGTGGGGGTCCGGCAGCAGGTAGGGTCCGGCCGGTGCCCCACAGAGGGCAGTGCAGGGGTGGACAACGAGGGGAGCAGCTCCGGGGGCCGGGCAGCCCCACAGGATGGCGGCAGCCATACCTGCCACAGGACGGGGCAGCGCTCGGGCTGCCCAACCCTGCCCGGTGCCGGGGAGGGGGCTGTGGCCAGGCGGGGAGCAGGCGGGGTGGGTGCCGGGCAGGGTGCTGGAGGGGGGGCAGTGGCTCCCAGTCCATTCCCCGGAGCTGGCCAAGTGAGTGGGGGCTCTGCCTTGTCCCCTCGCAGAGCGAATGAGGCGCCCGATGGCAGCTTTGCTGCGCCAGCGGGGAAGTGGAGGCACTCTACAGCAATGGCAGCAGCAGAACCAGCTGGCTCCCAAGCCCACTGAAACGGGGAGTTCAAAGTGCCCGCTGCCTCTCCTCTCCCTGCTCCTGTCTGGCCAGACCAGCAGGGTCTGTGCTGTCCCCCCAGCACTGCTGTGTCTGTCCCCGTACCCTGACTCCTCCTGCCCTTCTTGGCCTTCCCTTGACACAGGAGCTGGCTACGCTGGCTCGCAGGCACCCTTGCCTTGACCTGCTGCCTGCCCCCACCAAGACTCAGTGTTGGTCCTTTCATCACCCCCACCAGACCCATACTGAGAACCATTCTGCCCGCCAATCCTTTACCGAACCCTCATTAGAAAAATCAGGTCTCTTGAGTCCCAGCTTTGCCACTGACTGGGTCCTCATCCCTGGGAATATTACCTCCTCCATCCCACTGCCTGTGCCCATGCTAACCCTGAGTAGCAGATGTGTGAGAGGAACCCTGTTGCCCATGCTCTTCGTTTTTCTTCTGCTGAGAGCAGATAGTCAAGGCTTATTCAGAGCCACGCGAAACTCAGAAGCACTGTCATAAATCTGTTCACACAATGGTAGGGTGTGAAATGGTTGCAAAATGCTTCCAAGAAACAACAGAGGCGCAGGGGTGAGTGGCAGCTTCCTAAGAAGTTGTCTAATAGGGACTTGGAGACATCCCACTCTGCCAGAGATGCTCTGAATGACTCTGTGAGAGTCTCTTAGCATCTCAGTGCCCCAGCATCAGTGTCACAGTTTGTATATGTCACTTAAGAAACCCTGCTTTCACTCTGTGCCTATTCTATTGCTGTCCTGTCTGCAGGCAGGACTGTGCACAGAGGTGTGGATCAGAGCTAACCCAGCAGAGATAAAGATTTGTTTCTCTAATGCATCCATGAGTTCCCTGATCCACCTCGTCATGCTCACCATATCTCAACTGCCATCTGTAAAGGGGACTGAGGTACTACTTTGCCTTCATGTAGGCGGATCATGAACCACGGCTGACCAGTAAGAACCTCAAAGCTGTGGCAAGGGTACAATTACCAACCTACCACCACATCCTTCCTGGCACTCTGCTCCACATTTCCCCGTGAAATCCCCTCTGCTTCAGGATGGGTGTGTGCTACGGGAGCGATCCACACGTTCATAAATGAGGTGCGGTGACCTTTGGGGTTCCAGAGAGCAGAGTCTAGCTCCCAGGCAGCAGCATGAGTTTCCTGCTGGCCGGACAGAGGAGAAACTGCCATGCCAAGTCAGGTATTTGACTTGTACCAACTGTTGTTGGGCGGGCCAACCAAAAGACCACAGCTTGCTTCCTAAATTTTATGAGCCTTTAGCACTCACCTCTGGGGATACTTGCAACTGTACAGGAATGGTCTCATTACAGCTGTGGCAGTGTTGAACAAGGCACAGTGTGATTCCAGGCAGCTTGCTGGCATTCCCAAATCTGCACTGATACCAGGACCACTTGCAGGCAGGGACCCATGCTCACGTGTCCCTTGCAGTGTTTCCGCTTCAGGCACTCCCTCTGCCAGTGCTTCCCAGGGAGCAATTGCTAATTCCCCAACCTAAAAGAGAATACCAAAGCTATAGGTTGGTTCTTTCACAGACTGCGATCTCCATATTCTTGGTGAGCTGGCCTTGAGCCACACATCCCTACAAACACTGCGGGGCGGGGGGAAGAACACAAACCATGTGTTTATTCAAGGGATGCTGTGCCTGTATATTGTGATATTCCCCCAGCTCCAGACCTCAAAAACATGCAGACACATTTCTATGCCTGTGACAGAGAAATTAGCGTTGGAACACACAACCTCACCTTCTGCTTTCAGTTCAAATACTTATTTTGGGGGCAGGGAAATGATACAAGAAGCCCAAGTCCTGCAGAGAGCTGCCCTGTGAGACTTAGAAAGAGCATATGTGTCTGGGTCACTGAAACCAAAGCAGGAGTGGTCCCATCAGAGCTGTCCTCCTCAGAAAGACCCCACAACATGGAGCTGTGTAGTAGCTGTCACTGCCAAAAGCATTTCCAGCCCTACCCCTAGAGTGTGCACGCTTTATTCTAGAAGTAGGTACCAAAAGAGATGGGAGCAGGGGAGGGTTAAAACTCTGCATGTCAGTACTGGGGGAGCAAAAATTTTGGCTTGTCCAGCTGGTTGCTTTGGGGCTGAAGCCCCATTACTGGGAATGAATGTCACACCCCTCCTGTCATCAGTTGGACCAGTTGGGAGGCAGAGATCCCGACTCCTTTCTCCAACAGAGGAGGAAGCTGGGGACAGATCCATCCTCTCCTCTCCCCCAAAACCTCACCTCATCAGTCCAAGGCAGCATCTGAACATGGGCTGTGGATTCATTCCTTAATTCCAACCTATCCCTGCCCGTCCTCCAGGCCTGCAGTGTCCAGAGGAACCTGCTGAAAGGCATGTAGGTCACAGAGCTGAAAATGGGGCTCTGTGTCTCCAGCAAGCCAACAGGCCCATCAGCCAAGCTAAGAGGCTAAGCAGTGTTACTCCAGTCTCTCACATCTCTCCATGTTGTCCCAGGTTCCATCCCACCACAACACAGCATGACGGAGCACAAGGACTTCGTGAGCTTGGCTGGTTACTGGAACTCCTCCAACAGTTATTAGTTCAACCCTGCCAGTGTCATTGTCCCTGTGGATTTCTCCTTCCTCTTCCTCCTAGGCACAGTGGGTAATAGCCTGGTGCAGGCAATGCTGCTGCACAGTGGGCAAATGGGCTACAACACTACCACCCTCTTCATCCTCAACCTCAGCCTGGATGACTTCTTCGTTGTCTTCTGCATGCCTTTCCAGGCCACCATCTACTCCTTTGAGGGCTTGGTCTTTGTCTCCTTCATCTGCAAGGCTGTCCACTTCTTCATCTACCTCGCCATGTGTGCTAGCAGCTTTACTCTGGCTGCCATCTCTGTGGACACGTAACAGTCTAAAGACCGTTTGGGGAAGGAGGGCAGTCTGAGAAGCTCGGCTGAGTGAGGGCATGGGAAAATTGTGGTCCATCACCATTAGGCAGATGGTTTAAACCCCAGTGGTATCGATCCATGCCAAAGTCAGTTTGGGGACCAGTTGTGTTTCCCTTGCCCTAAGAATCCCCAAGCAGCGCTTCCAGATCTCTCAAGTGCAAAAATGGTGCTGCTACTGTCTGTGCTTTCTGCAGGAAAGACCTGCCTTGTGGTTAGATCCCTTGAGACCCCAAGCTCAGCTCCCCACTGTGCCACAGACTCCCACTGAGAGTCACCTAGCTCTGTATTAGAGATGCCACTCAGATGGTAATAGCTGTCCTCAAGCCACCTTTTCAGAAAAGCATTGTGTGCGGGCAGCAAGGTGAACACAGGGCACCGTAAGAGAATCCACATAAATACCCAAGAGAGATCCCAGTCCTGCAGTAAGCACATCTCTCCTTCCCCAGGGGCTGCCAGCCCAGCACAAAACCTGTCACCTAGCAATTCCTGTTCCCCCACCACCCCCAGCCCTCCCACATCCTGCGCAGAAAGGTACCTGCACCATGAGCCAAGTCCCTTCTTGGGAGGTCATCCGGGCCACTCTGGCTCCAATTGATGCCACCTGCATCGTTCCCAAGGGCTCTGTAAGACGACTGTGTCAGCTGCCCCACTTCTGACTGAGCCCACACTTACAGTCCAGGACGAGGAAGAGGTCCCCACTGGGGTGAGCTCCAGCCTTGACTGCCACAGAGAACGTGTCCTGGCCCGTCTTGCTCCTTGTGCTTGCTTCCAAGGTACCAAAACATGATAGGGCCAAACAGCCTTCTGCAATGAGGAGGTTCACAGCACCGCAGGGAGAAGGAAACTTCAGTACCAGGGAATATGGGGGATGGATTAAATCCCAGCAAAAAGCATGGTTGGGCTATCTTCCAGCTCCCTTCCACTTCATCCTGCTCCCAGGTACCACCTGCAGAAACAGGCACCTGGAATCAAACAGTGATCTGACACTTCAGCAATTTGGCAGTTCAACCACCCGGAATGCCAGCATCCCCTGGTAGGGATGAGGCGGGTTGTGTGGAATCCCCAACAAAAATATCCCAGTCCTCTGGGATTCCAGTGGTTACACGGTTTGGCTGCTGTCACAACAAAGACTGGAGATTTTTCATAGTCTAAGCCTCTTATTTCTCTGCACCTACATCATGTGAGTGCAGCCAGCTGAGAAGCGGGTACAGTATCGCAAAAATAGGACATTTTGGTGACATGCTAGTGCCTGTGTTCCCTCCCTTTCTGGTGGCACTTGTGTGCTGTAGTGCGGTGCTCCACCAAGAGGTGGCTGCATTTCAGCATGTCATGAAGTGATTCTTGCAGAGCTGCCGGCAGCTTTCAGGATGACAGGACCAGCAAGCAACAAGGGTTTTTCACACATGTGACCCTTCACACCAAGCATGTGTCTTCTCAGCCTGCTCTGCTGGCCTTACAGTGCATCAAATGAGCATCCTTCTGTGGTTGCTGGCAGGCTGAGGCTGCAGCAGTTGCTCTCCTGTCTGTGCTGACAGCTTCTCTCCATCCCCTATGCACAAGCACCAAGCCACCTTATCTCCTTGCTGACATCTACATCTTTGCCTTATCGTGTTGCCTGAAGGTGAGGGACCAGAGCTGGCCATCACACCGTATCTGACCACTGTTGCTGCAGGGACCAGAAAGACCATCACTGCGTGCTTTTGGGCTGGCCTGAGAAAGCAAACAGTACCAGAAGGCAATGTCCCAAGTGGTCCATTTGGTAGCAAGGTGGATGCAGCCACAGCTCCAGTGAGCAAATTTACCCCCTTAGGTTTATGGCACATTTAAACTCTATGTTTAGGATTCACCCCCTATCCTTTTAGGCATTCATGGAAAACACACATAGGTGTCATTTTCCTTGTTTGACCAGATCTGTCTAGTGTGCTTCAGAAATGCCCTTGGCTATCTGGCAACTCTGCCTGAGGTGGAGAGGAACCTACAGGGAACACAGAATCGTAGAATCATAGAATCTTCATGGTTGGAAAGGACCTTCGAGATCATCGAGTCCAACCAAAAAACCTACAATCTCTGCCACTAGAGCATGCCCTGAAGGGCCACATCTGGTCGTTTCTTAAACACCTCTAGGGATGGTGACACAACCCCCTCCCTGGGCAGGCTGTTCAATGCCTGACCACTCTTTCAGTAAAGTCATTCTTCCTAATAGCTAATCTAAACCTCCCCTGCCGCAACTTCAGACCATTTCCTCTGGTCCTGTCATTATTCCCCTGGGAGAAGAGGCCAACCCCCACCTCTCTACACCCTCCTTTCAGGGAGTTGTAGAGGGCAATGAGGTCTCCCCTCAGCCTCCTCTTCTCCAAACTAAACATGCCCAGCTCCCTCAGCCTCTCCTCATATGCCCTGGTCTCCAGACCCCTCACCAGCTTGGTGGCTCCCCTCTGGACACGCTCCAGCACTTCAATGTCTTTCCTGTAGTGAGGGGCCCAAAACTGAACACAGCCCTCAAGGTGAGGCCTCACAAGTGCCGAGTACAGAGGCACCATCACTTCCCTACTCCTGCTGGCCACGCTATTCCTGATACAAGCCAGAATGCTGTTGGCCACCTTGGCCACCTGGGCACACTGCTGGCTCATGTTAAGCTGGCCATCCACCAGCACTCCCAGGTCCTTTTCTGCTGGGCAGCTTTCAAGCTACTCTTCCCCAAGCTTGAACTGCTTTGAAGCAGGAAAAAGATGCTGGATCACCTGAAATGGCATCGGACAACTCTAGCCTAGGGTCACAGCTCCATTGCTAACAGATGAGATTTGTGAGACCAACCCTTCAGCAATTTCTTCACAAGATTTTAGAGGGGGTTTGACTCATTTGCCCGTGCACTGGTGCCTCGCACCACTTGAGATGTCCTTTGGTGTCCAAGGTAAGTGTGCGGGACTGGCAGAAAGGACATGTGAAACCTGGTCTTCTGCAGTAATAAGTCAAGACCATGCTCATAATCCTTGGGTGTGACAAATGTCTGCCGTTAGGAAATGGTTTGTACCTTTACAGTTAATATTCAGAAATAGTGACTTGAGGGGATGAATCTGTTCCCCAAGCTTTGAAGACCATGCTAATATGCGATGACTTGTGTCCTTGAAGTGAATGTTTCTTCCACTAAAGTAGCTCGGCTATAATCACCTACAATAAAGACTATGTTGTTTGGACAGACAATTCACAGCTACCAAGGCTCCTTTGACTAATATCGGGACTGCTAAGTGTACTCATCTATGGCTGTTATATGGGGGGGGGGGGGGGCGCAGCCCGTTGTTACAGTTTATACTAAGACTTCAGCTCAGCCATCTGAAAAGCTAAAAGAAATCTTTATACATTACACCCATACTGCAATGTAACGTGGGAGGCAATGGATGTATTTGAGAAATTGAGAGTACGGGGGAGGCAAAAAGTCTACGTTGCTCCTTGATGCTAATTTATCCCTTGGGGTGTCTTTAATAACTGTGAAATATCCAACTTCTGTGTTTGTTCAGCAAATTTTAACCAAGAAATATGAGAGAAGCAATTAAGCATTGTATACTACCAAACCCATTCAACTTTTAGTAAGTGCAACTAAGAGAAACAGGGCAAGTTGTATCATTTTGTGAAATCACCCACAGCAAGTTGCTCCACACTGAGGTGCTCTCTCTATACGAACAGATGAAAGGCTTCATTCAAAAACAAAACCAGGGAGAGGTGGAAACTAAGAGATTCATCTTCTGTACCAATAGGCACATTTGCATCTTGCACGGGTCTGATCACCTAGGCTCCATCGACACTTAGTGAAGAGAAGCAGGCAGTTCTCAGGTATGATTCATGCCGTTCTTGGGAAAAATAACTTTGAAAGTGCAAGGCTTCTCAGCCCAAAATTTATCAGTCGATCAAAGCCGATTTGACTAGTTGGACAGTTTACTTAATGGGATATAAAACCAGTTTATAGTTTGGATCACTTAAACCACTGAGAAAAATGTCTCATTTCACAAAAAGGACAAAATAACTTAGCATCACTGGGGACAAAGAATGAGGTCTTCAACTGATGGGAAACTGGTATAGCTCCAGCAAAGAGCAAGTGGCCAAGACTGACAAATAAATCATTCTTCACGTACAAAACCTCCCCAGGCAGTCCTAGGGTAAAACCACTGTATGCTCTTGACATACGTCAATGGTGTGTCCATGGTGTCAAGGACAGGCTGTTCTGCAAGGGAAGGTGAGCTAGGAACTGAGGGTGACAGCAAGGGAGTAAGGTTGTTACATCACCAACTAGGAGCCAGGAAGTCAAACCAGCAAACTGGGGGTAAGAATCAGGTTTGGAAATGGTAACCAGCATCAGCCGGGAGTCCAGTGATCACCCAGCAAATCTGAGGTGACAATTCAGATCCACTCAAGCCAATGGGACAGGACTGGTGTCAGGAATGGAGAAGTACAAGACTTGCAGCAGACAGAGCTGAAGCATAGCTCCTGTGTAGCTCCTACACAGATGGGAGCCAAGGACAAGATTCTCGGTTAAAAGCAGTTCCCAAGTGGAGGTGAGGTTACGACCAGGTTTCTTAATGACAGCTGTCATCAGCAAGCCATCCTAAAGCTTAATTTGAAAGATGGAAGTGCACTGCAGTCCCTCATAAATGTAACTTCTATCTTACTATGGTGAATATGCACCAACCCCAATAAAACCTCAGACAAACAGTCATCCAGTTCAAGCCATTGTAGCTGTACTGCTGTAAAGAATTGTATTGGTGCCATTTCTGGGTCCGCCAGGCCACCACAGCATCCCTACTTCTCCATGGGGCAGCTCCACAGAAGGGAAGGGGTTTCCTTGTCTCCCCATGTCTGACTCAGTGTCATGGGATGCTGTAGCTCAGCCCGCAGCAGCCCCATATGGGGCATCCCCATGTCCCCACCACAGCTGGGGACATCTGAGATGAAGACGTGGCACGGGGACACCTTGGAGGGGTCACATGGCACCCTGCCACATTTCAGAGGGAACATCTCTGCCCTGGTTGTGTTTGGAGGTAATCAGGGCGTCCCATCTCAAACTTCCCCTTGGCTTCCCGTTTCAGTTCTGCCTTTGACCACAACATGGGCACCCCCAGGAAAGGGGAAGAGAAACTGCAGGGCGAGGGGATGCACCAGGGGACAGCCGGGGACGAGCGGTGGGTAGGGGACATTGTGGGGGTGAGACCAGCTCTGGTCACCCCATTGACCCTCCAGTGCTGAACAGTGGTCACAATGGGGACAGAGTAGGGGGATGGACTCCACCATTCCTGTTCCCATGGCCATGGGGGGACAGGGTTCCCCACCAAAGATGGTGGTAAGGAAAGGGGAGAGCCAGGCTGCAGCCCAGCCCCAGGCCCTCTCCTGGGGCCGTTTGCGGGAGAGTTGGAGCTCCCCAGCACTGTGGGGTGCAGTTCCCAGGCCCCGTGGCATGGATGGAGCTCCGTGGAAATGGGGAGGCTGTTCATCCACAGCAGCCCTCTGGAATGGGCCTCGGGGTGAGGGGGACCGTGGACCCATCCCTGTCCCAACTTGGTGATCCTGCCTGGCCAAGTGCCACTGCTCCAAGTGTCTTATGACTGTCCGTGGAAAACAGACCCTTCCAGGCCCTGCAGCCCATCTCTCCCCTTGGGGACCATCACACTACAGCTGCTCCAGCCCATCCTCTTCCTGCATCCCCAGAGGAATTCCTGCAGTGGCAGCTTCCTCCAGCCCTGCCTGCACCCGTCCCCAACCCTGCAGCCCTGGGCCTGGAACTACTCGTCACCTCCTTCCTGGGGAGCCCCTTCCCCAGCATCAGGGCAGCGGTGCTGAGCAGTCGGGGGATATCACCAGCACTCCTCACTCTTCCCCCCCAGAGCCGTCCATGGCCACGGTCTTCGCCCGCACACCTGGCCCAGCTTTGCTCCTGCTGGTTTGACACATCACCAGCTAGCTTCTCCCTGCATCCCATCATGCGGGACGGCCGGGAGGTGGCATGGGGCCAACACACAGCCTGGGGGCATGGGGAGCCCAGGCATGTGGCCAGGCTGTGGGAATGGCGTTTGTCTCCTCTGCAGGAAAGACAGCCACGTAGGGGTGAACCTGCCAGGTTGAGTAGGCATCACAGAACGGATGGAGATGTCTGTGCTATGCAGGACCAGACATGCCGGGCCCAAGTGGCAGCAAGAAACATTCCTGTCAGGGACAGTGGATGCTAATGGCCAGGTGGGACCTCCACCTGTAGTGGGGTTAGAAAAGTGGGGGCCCGCCACACTGCCCTGATTGTCAAGGTGCTGCTGCAGCCATGAGGGACCCCTCCTGCAGCCAGTGGGATGGACTTACTCCCACACAAGTTCCCCAGTACTCACAGCCATACTCGGGGTGTCGCAGCCCAGCCCACCCCACGCAGGAGCCGTGGGTCCTCCCCAAAACCTCAGTACCAGCCTCATTGGCTGCCAGGGACAGCAGCACCAGTGGTGCTGCCCAAACAGAGCCACCCTGACAAGAAGTGTGTGGTCACATCTCTCACACCCCCTTCCTCCTGCCGCTGCACCCTCTACTGCATGCTTGGGACCTCGCTGCTGACACCATGCAGCCCCCTCACCGCTGCCTCCTCCTCCTTCTGCTCTACCTCCTCCTCCTCTCTGGGACATGGGCAGACCTGGAGGGTAAGTGGGAGCCCTGGCTCATCCACATCTTCTCCCATGCCCCCATAGAACCCCATGGACGAGGGGCTTCCTGCTCCCCACCAGCCTTGGGCACTTGCCTCCTTACCCCTCTTTGTCCCCTGGTTTTAAACCTCCTCTCTGGTAGGGATGCAGCCACTGCAGCTGGGTGCAGGGGGTGGGAGCTGGGGCTGCCAAGGATGCAGGGGGCTTACTGTGGCCCACAGATCCCTGCAACCTCAAGGACCTGTCCCTCAGCCCCTCCACTTTCCCCAGCCCTCTCCTCTCACTCCCATCTCCCCCGGTCAATCTCTCTCTCATGTAGGAACCTTCACTGTCCGCCTGCTCCAAACCTCCACCTTCCAAAACACCTCCTTCGTGGACACAGAAGGGCTGGGGCTGCTGGAGGACATCGAGCTTGGTTCTATTGATAAGCACACCTGGACCATCCGCTTCCACCAGCCCTGGGTGCGCCCAGCCCTGCCCCGCAGTGACTGGGACACCATTCAGAACATGATCAGGATCTATTTGCAGAAGTTCAACCACCTGGTCAATGAAGGTGCCATGCAGAAGGGTGTGCCCTGTGAGTACCTGATCTTCTCTGTGTCCCCTCTTCAAACAGTATCTGGGAAGCGGGGAAGGACCCAGCAGTGCTGGCACTGCACAGGAGATGCTGATCACGTCCGCAGGAAGGCAGTGCCAGCCCCTTATGCAAACTCTCCCTCCTCTCTGCTCCTCCAGACCCTTTCGTGGCCCAATGCGTGGCGGGCTGTGTGCTCTACCCCAACAGGACCTCCCGGGCCTTCGCCTATGTGGGCTACAATGGCCAGGACTTCCTCAGCTTCAACACGGACAATGTTACATGGCTGCTGTCCCAAGACACCAACCTGTCGCGCTACGTCCAGGCTGTTCTCCAGAACTATACTGCCTTTACTGAGATGGTGGAAGTCCTCTTCAACGATACCTGTGTTGACGACATGGAGGTGTTACTGGCCCATGGGAAGGCAGCTCTGGAGAGACAAGGTGAGACACCCCCCCGACCCTGGCACGGCCACCGCAAAGCCCCCCACTCACTGGGGACAAAAGTGGTGCCCCACCAGGGCTCCCCCCACCCCTTTGCTCTCACACCCCAGAGATGCCCGTGCCCACGGTCTTCGCCCGCACACCCAGACCAGACCAGCTCCTGCTGGTTTGCCATGTCACCGGCTTCTACCCGCGACCCATCAGCGTGGCCTGGCTGCGGGACGGCCAGGAGGTGCCACCAGGCCCGACGCTCAACACCAGCGCCATCCTGCCCAATGCCGACCTCACCTACCAGCTCCGCAGCGTCCTGGCCGTGGCCCCCCGTGATGGGCACAGCTACGCCTGCCGCGTGCGGCACAGCAGCCTGGGCACGCGCAGCCTCCTCATCCCTTGGGGTAGGTGCCACCCACGGGGACAGGGATAGGACTCCTGAGCTGCCCTGCCCCGCGGAATGGAGCAAAGCTGGGAAAGCTCATGGCAGCCTCTGCTTGTGTTTCTCAGGGAACTCGGAGGTGGTGCTGATCGCAGGGCTCGGGGCCGGGCTGCTGGCAGCTGTGGCTGCTATCACAGCGCTTTGGGTGTGGAGACGCAGGTGAGGCCCTTTCTGCCCCGTGGAGCTGCAGTGGGAGAGGAGGGGAGGAAATGCCCCAGGGGATGGCTGCACTTAGCAGCGAAGCTCCTGCTCCAACCCTGCCAGCTGCTGTCTGCACCCCATGAAACCTCTTGCATGGAGTACCCATGAGCAATCCCCCTCTCATTTCAGAAAGCACCAGCAGATGGAGGAATCGGAGTCCAGGAACTCCATCCTGAGCAAAGAAGCTTAGCCTGGAAGGGAGTCAACAGCCCCCGTTTCCTTCCACCACCCTCACAGGGACAAAAACTCTACCTTTTTCTGCTTCAGCAAAATTCTGGACACTGCTGAGTGCGAGATCAGCTCGACTCAGAGACACAGGGGGGGAACCTGGGGGTATCCTGACCAGCTTCAATTTGCTAAGCAGACAAGGATGCAAGTCTGAGACCTTCTCACTCGTTACACATGATCACTTCTTACCTTGTGGCACTGTCCCATACACTCATGGAGGCTCTTTAGGGCACCCCAGTGCCCAGTTGCAATTTCTTCCAGTTCTGGTACAATAACACATTTATCCATAGGCAGTAAGCTGTGCCCTTCTACTGTCACTTTCTAGCGTTTTTTCCTAAAAGCTGCCTTTATTAACCATATTCCAGAACTTTTCCACACAGACTAACAACACCTGGCCACAAACCAGTGCTGAGTAACACTGAAGCTCTGATGTAATCTGTGGGAATTGCAGATGTGCATAAAATGAAATTAAAATGTTCATGTTTTCACTAAGAACGCGTGCCTTTCCTCAGGATTTGGATGGGCTTGGGGATATTTTGACCAGCTGCAAATGGAAGCTGGAGAACCACTGAATCATTTGGGCTAATTGCAGGAAACACCAAAGGAAAAAAAAGGATAAAAGAGTATTTGTGCATA
This sequence comes from Chroicocephalus ridibundus, assembly GCF_963924245.1. Lineage (NCBI taxonomy): Eukaryota > Metazoa > Chordata > Aves > Charadriiformes > Laridae > Chroicocephalus > Chroicocephalus ridibundus. Next base: position 366,215 of record NC_086293.1, read on the forward strand.
TACAAACACGTTCTTACATATTTCATGGAAATAAGCAACTGTGTACATGGGGGTAAAGTGCCCCCAAGCCTCCCAATTAAGGAGAAGAAGGAAGTGAATCTCCCATCAGAGACAGTGGAATTCAGACAGGCATAGGAAGAAAGTTAGTTCGTGCTCCCAATCAACCACACTCTTGAATGTTCTTCAAAAGGCTTGGTTTCACAGGACAACTTCCTGGCAAAGTTGCACGGGAAAAGTCTCTGGCAACTACGTGTGAGCCAACTATCTACTGACTCAGAAGAAAACCCGGCTGGCCTATGGCCACATCCACCACAACTCCGCTGGGGCGGCTTCTCCCCTGGCCAAACCCTATGACCCACAGTGCTGCAGGCAGGACTGGATTTCCCTGACACTCAGAGTCAACCGCCGGCACTGCAGGGCTCAAGGGTCTCCCTGCAGGAGAAGGGATGCTGCATCTCTCCCAGACCTCGCTGAGCTAGGACAGACAGATGAACCTTTCAGCTGCAGGTAGGGCTCACCTCGGGGCTGGGAGCCCGCAGTCTCAGCATCAACAGGGCACATGGGGCAATTCGTCTCCCAGATGGAGGGAAACACCCTGCAGCACTCATGGGACGTGGCAGGATGAAGCTCACCCAACAAACCTGGAGAGCAGATGCAGCCGGTGAGCAAACATGGTAAGAAAAGGTGGTCATGTGTATGATCTCCCAAGAGAACCTACAATAACACTGTCACGGTTTGGTCTCAGATGGTGACAAAGAACCACGTGCCGCTCGCTCGAACTCCCCCCCTCCACGGGGAAGGATCAGAAGAAAAAGGCAAAACTCATGGGTTGAGACAAAGGCAGTTAAACACAACAGCAAAGGGAACAAGAAAACAACAACAATAACACGAATAGAGGAATGTACAAACACGAACCACTCACCGACTGGACCCTGAACGCCCCAGCCCGCTCCCCCCGGCAGCTCACACTGGGCATGGCTCCCATGGGATGGAATACCTGTGTCCCTGCCAGAGCCTGGGGGGAATTAACCCTGTCCCTGCCGGAACCAGGACAAACACACACAAACACCCGGGCATTTCGAGAGGTCTGTTTACGCGTTTCGTCCCAGCCCTAGAGACACTGCTTCTCCGATAATTGACCTTTGCCTCATTACCTGTGGAATGCATATGAAAGTTGACACCCCTGTATATGCTAATGAAGATTTTAGAGATCACGCTAAACGTACATGACCACAGCACTCATCTCTCTACCCAAGGCATACTACAGATCACCTAGGGGAGGGAAACCTCATAATTTTGGGGATGAAAGGATGGAGAAAATGCCTGTTAAACTGGGAGAGAAGAAACTTGATACCTGACGGACCAATCCACGGGCTGCGTTCTCTCCCTCCACCCCAGGCAGGGACACCTTTCGGGGCAAGCGCTGCGCCCTTCACCCTCTGGGGAATGTTACCCCGGGTTGTTGTACTATCGTTATTTTTGCTAGCAATATTAACTTTAACTAATTAGCGCCGTTGTAGTCAGTGAATTCTTTAATGACGATCTCAAGTCTGTTTCTGTCGCTCTCAACAAAATAACTAATTATGATTACTTGTGAATCTGATTCAGTGAAAGTCCTTTGGTGGGACTCTGACAGACAGATATCGGAACTGTTATTATTTTTGCTACACTAATTTTGATTATTTTCAAATCTGACTCAGTGAAAGTCCTTTGATGGGGCTCTGATAGCAAATCAGTGAAAGTCCTGGGACTCCGTCAGACAAATATCAAAACTCTGAATGCGACAGGGGGTTACAGCCCTCACCCGAGGGGAGACCAGAGATTCGTCGGGTATGTGAGGACCAATGGTCACATGAAGTGTTACTGCAAAGTGCTACAGTCATCTCGGGAGGGACAGTGAGGACCAGTGGTCACCTGTGAGGACTGTAAGAACCAATGTCACCTGACGGGACTGTGAGGACCAATGATCTGTGTGGACAAACAGTCCCCTGCCCCCTTTGGCCATCTGCTGACCAAAGGAAGTGACGATATCAAGGAGGAGAAAGTTGAGACCTCTGCTATAGCAAGGAAGAAAGTGCAAAAAGCCAACAAAAACATGAGGACAAGTACATTCAATAGAGATGAGGAAGAGCTAAAGCAGAACTTCTGGTCCACTGCAACAGTGGGAGATATCTGGAGAAAATTTGGAGTGGGTTGAACACATCATGAGCACCTGCAAAAACAGATGCTTGCTCCTGCCCCATCAGGTACTCAGCTACCAGTGACCCCCACATGCACCTGCAGAAGCCAGAGGCCTGCTAATGGCCTATCAGCTGCTCAGCAAGAAGTGACAGTCATCCTAGGGGGAACCGTGAGGACAAATGGTCACCTCATAAGACTGCATGGACAAATATCCCCCTACCCCTTCCCTCACTGGCCACACCATGGCTGCGCTTTGTCATCCCACCAGATAAACACTCTCCTCTGACACCAGCACTGGTGGAACCGCTGGGAGGGATGTGGACATTGTGGTGGCATGGCCGGATATCCCCTGAGTGATGCCAAGGTGACCTGCTGGGGAAGTGGGACTGTTGGTGCCATTTCTGGGCCTGCCAAGCCACCAGAGCATCTCCACTTCTTCATGGGACAGCTCCATGGAAGGGAAGGGGTTCAGTGTTTGGAGGTTAGTGGAGCACGCCCCCTCAAACTTCCCCTTGGCTGTGGTTTCAGTTCTGCCTTTGACCACAACATGGGCACCCCAAGAAAGGGGAAGAGAAACTGCAGGGCGAGGGGATGCACCAGGGGACAGCCGGGGACGAGCGGTGGGTAGGGGACATTGTGGGGGTGAGACCAGCTCTGGTCACCCCATTGACCCTCCAGTGCTGGACACTGGTCACAATGGGGACAGAGTAGGGGGAGGGACTCCCCATTCCTGTTCCCATGGCCAGAGGGGGACAGGGTTCCCCACCAAAGATGGTGGTAAGGAAAGGGGAGAGCCAGGCTGCAGCCCAGCCCCAGGCCCTCTCCTGGGGCCGTTAACGGGAGAGTTGGAGCTCCCCAGCAGTGTTCCCGCAGCCATGGGCTCGGCAGGAACTGCTTGTCACCTCCTCCCTGGGGAGCCCCGTTGCAGGAGGAGCCTGAGCTGGAGGTGCTGGGGCAGAGCGAGGGGGAAAGCAGTTCTTCTCCCCATGTGGGGCTGAGAGGACAGCGGCTCTCTTTCTCCAGTCAGGGCTGAAACCCAAAAGCCACCATCACCTCCTTTGGAGCTGGTACATCCCACAAGAATGGGGATACGGGCAAGGTACCATCGGTGGGGAGGGGGAGTCGGGGGACCCAGCTCAGGTCCTTGAGCAGCCGTTTTCTCCCAGTGTGATTCCTCCCTTTCTATGCCCTCTCCTCCTGGCCGGACTCTCCCCAGCCCCAGCCTTTCACAGCACTTCAGGCTCAAGACCTTATTTCAGCTTTCCTCCCTGCCACTCATCCCCAGCCCCCTGCCTGGGGCCTCTGGGGCCCTCCCTGACACATCTGCACTGGTTTCATTGGCGGAGAGCCACCGCCGTGGCTGCTGGGATGGGTTGACGCGTGGGACCCAACGGGTGCTTCCTCCTCCTGCAGTCACTGCTGCTGCTGCTGCTTCAGCCTTGCTGCGTGCACCATGCAGCCCCCTCACCTCGTCCTCTTCCTCTTTCTCACCCTTCTCCTCCCTGGGACGTGGGCAGACCCAGAGGGTAAGTGGGAGCACTGGCTCACCCCAACCGCTCTCGCCCCCCTGGCAGAGGACCCCACAGGTTCCTCAGGGGAGGCATGGCCAGGCCACCGTCCCCTGCTTGGGGGGGATGGTCCCCAGCATCAAAGGGCCACCCTCCCCTCCATGATGCAGCACCCAAAGGTGCCCTGTCCCTGCCCACCCTCTCTGTTCCTGACTCCAGCTCCGGGCTTAATGCCCCACCGGCTCCAGCACAGAGGTTCAGGCACCCAAGCAGAAGTGGGACCAGGGGTCCCCAGCGAGGCCTGGGGTGTTGGGGTTCTCCCAAAGTTGCCTTCCTCCTACAAGGAGCCCGTGGGTGCTGGGGGGGTCTCAGCTCCATCTCTCTCTCCTCCCCTTCCAGCATCCCCGTTTGTTGGGGAACTGCACCTGCGAGAGGGCATTTTGTGTGATGCCATTGCACAGGCATTTTTCCACAACCCCGTGAGACCTCAGGTTTCTTAGGGGAGAAGCAGCAGCAGACATTGAAATGCAGGACTGATCTCTGGGCTGGGCTATTCTCCTGCCCCTGTCAGGGTTTGGTCTCCTTGAGTTGCCGATGCTGCCGAATCTGGATGAAATGCCCTTTCTCCTCCTCTGTCCTCCATGTCCTCTGTGCCGTATGCAAGTCTAGGTCCTGGCATGGGTGCGTCTTCTGGGGGAAGCATCACCCCAGATAAGCACTGAGGTGCCCACCACACAGACAGACAGCAGACGCTGGGCAGGACGGAGGCAGGGAGGGGACAAGCTGCCTGAAATGCTGTACGGCAGAGAAATACCTCACTGAAAGTAAAATAGAGAAGAACAAAGAGCATCGGGGACAGAGGAAGTTCAGACAGGAAAGCAACCCTGAGCAGGCGAGGAGGTGAGAGTCCAGAGAAGACATGCCTGAGTGCAGGCTGATGGGGATCCCTGGGGTGTGGGGTGAAGAGCGTAGAATCATAGAATGGTTTGGTTTAGAAGGGACCTTTAAAGGTCATCTAGCCCAATCTCCCTGCAGTGAGCAGGGACATCTTCAGGTTGCTCAGAGCCTTGTCCAGCCTGATCTTGAATGTTACCAGGGATGGGGCATCTACCACCTCTCTGGGCAACCTGGGCCAGTGCTTCACCACCCTCAGTGTAAAAAAATGTCTTCCTTATACCTAGTCTGAACCCCATTTCCCCTCCAGCCCCCGCACTCCTCTCCTCTTTCCTGCATCCCTTTCCATCCCCATCCTCTTTCCCAGCAGAGACACAGGTTCTCCAGTTGCTCCAGACCATCCTCTTCACCAATGTCAGCTCCGCTGAGGTGTTCGGGGTGACTCTCCTGGGGGATGTGCCCATCTACGCGCTGGATCCTGCCGACCGGAGCCTCCGCTTCCACTGGCCGTGGTCCCGACAGGCTGCAACCGAGGGTGATATGGGGAAGATAAAGTCCCATTTAAAAGTCGCTCTGCGCAATATGGTCCGATACGTGCATGAAGTGGCGCAGAAGGTGCAACTGGACTGTGAGTACGGGGACAATCCAAGACAGAGCCCCAGTCCCTTTCCCCGGGTTCCAGGTGTGCCCTCTTCCCCACCACCGTGGCATTTGTAGGGTCTCATAGGGTCCAACAGCTCCTGAAAGGGCAATGGGAAATGCTGTGGCTGACAGGGCACAGGGCTAGCAGGGGTGGGGAGAGCAGCGCACCAAAAACAACCCTCAGGGCTGCTGCCATCTGGCACAGGGGAACCCGTCTGCACACTGGGGAGCTGCCACCAAATTTATGGGGGCTGCAGGACCTGTACAGCGCAGATTAGGGAGAAGGAAAGTTGGGTGACTTTTGGGAAAGAGAAATATTTTGGGGGGCAACATTCTGTTTGAGCAATTGCCCCGTGATAACTGGTCCCATATCCACTCCAGCCTTCCAAGGGGACTGAAGCCATGCAGGGTGTCCCGGGGCTCCCTGAAGCATGGCCCCATGCCCCGCTGCCCATTTCACCCTGCTGCCCATAGCACCCCCTCATGCGCCTCCAGTCAAATCCTGCCTTGTGCCACCCATGTTCCACACACTCACGGGATTTCTCCACCGGCTCTGCCTTTGGCAGACCCATTGGTGATACAGAGCCGTGCGGGCTGTGTGCTGCACCCCAATAGGACAAGCTGGGGTTTCATGGATGTTGGGGAGGGTGGCAGAGACCTCATAGCTTTTGAGGTGGAGAGGCAGCGCTGGGAGCCCCGGCAGATGTCCTCGCTAGCAGAGCTGATCAGCAAGTCCCTCAACAGCAAAAAGGCAGTCACGAGTCTCCTGGAGCACCTCCTCTCCATCTCCTGCCAGAGCCACATCCTCGCCCTGTGCAGGTACGGGAGGGCTGATCTGGAAAGACAAGGTGAGACACCCCCCCCGATCCTGGCATGGCCACCGCAAAGCGCCCCACTCACTGGGGACAAAAGTGGTGCCCCACCAGGGCTCCCCCCACCCCTTTGCTCTCACACCCCAGAGATGCCCGTGGCCACGGTCTTCGCCCGCACGCCCAGACCAGACCAGCTCCTGCTGGTTTGCCATGTCACCGGCTTCTACCCGCGACCCATCAGCGTGGCATGGCTGCGGGACGGCCAGGAGGTGCCACCAGGCCCGACGCTCAACACCAGCGCCATCCTGCCCAACGCCGACCTCACCTACCAGCTCCGCAGCGTCCTGGCCGTGGCCCCCCATGATGGGCACAGCTACGCCTGCCGCGTGCGGCACCGCAGCCTGGGCACGCGCAGCCTCCTCATCCCTTGGGGTAGGTGCCACCCATGGGGATGGGGCACAGGGTGCAGGTAGCAGCCACTGGCCCTGCAAGGGGCAGCTCCTGCCTGGTGCTGCCACACTCACATGCCCACCATCTTCTCTCCCTGTTCCAGAAAACCACAGTGGAGCTCCAACCACCAGCATCACCATCGCAGTGCTGCTTCTTGTGGCTGCAGCCTCTGCTGGGGGATTTTGGTGGTGGAAGCGCAGGTGAGGTCTCCCTCCCACCGTCTCCTCTCAGGTTTCTGGGCAGATGGGTCAGGCCAGGGACTGCAGCAGCAGCAGCTGATGCAGCAATGAATTCCCCGGCCCTGAGCGTGGCTCACTGTGGACCCCCCTGCAGAAAAGGTGATGAGACCACATGGGAGACCCAGGAATTCATGATTTGACGCCTGGCTGCCTCCCCACCAATGAGTTCCCTTGCCACCAGCTCTCCTGGCTCATCTCATCTCCCATCCCTGACCCACCAGCACCTACAGGCGTTTGCTCTGGAAAACCACCGCATTAAACAGCTACAAACCTCCCTAGCTGCAAGTGGCTCCTGTGGTTCTCACCCTCCTTCCCCCTCAGGAGGTCCCCCCAGGAAGCACCGCCAGCGCACTGCAGATTCCCCACACTGCGGCCAGGAAGACTTTCCCTTTTCCTGGACACTGGCCCATGTCCCTGGCATGTCAGGAGAAGCAATGCCTCCCCCAGCCTCTCCCACCCCTCGGCATCTCCATGGCCAGTGTCCGTCCCTGGCAGAAGGGCAGTGACAACCTGGGGCCAGACCAGCGTGGGGCTGCTGAGTGGGATGGAGGATGGAGCAGTCCACAAACCAGGGAGAGATGGAGCGATTTGAGCTGTTTTGCTGAGGAGAAAGGGGAAGGGAGGACCCAAGTGACCTCTCCAATCCCCTGACACCGGGAGCCATTTCGAGCAGGTGCGAAGCCGCTCTGGCTCCAGTGCTGATCTCCCCCTCTGTCTGGGATGGGTTTGGATCAGGATCTCCTCCCCTCCTGACTCCTGCCCCCACGCCCGACTCCTGCCCCTGCAAAAGCTGGAGGGATTGGGGGCCAGTCACCCTCCGAATAAGGGAGATCGCTCAGCAATTATCGTCATGAGCAAAACAGACTCAGCTTTAGGAAATTAATCAAATTTATTGCCAATCAAAATCAGGTACGATAATGAGAAATAAAATATCTAAAAGCATCTTCCCCCGACCCCTCCCTTCTTCCTGGGCTGCACTTCACTCTTGACTTCTCTGCCTCCTACTCACAAGTGGCACAGCGTGATGGGGAATGGGGACTGCCATCAGTTTATTATGCATTGTCTCTGTTGCTCCTTCCTCCTCACCCTGCTCCAGCACGGGGTCCCACCCACAGGAGACAGTCCTTCCCAAACTGCTCCAGCATGGGTCCTTCCCAATGGTTGCAGTTCTTCACAAACTGCTCCAGCGTGGGTGTTTTCTACAGGGTGCAGTCCCTCCGGGAACAGACTGCTCCAGCACGGGTCCCACATGGGGTTACAAGTCCTGCCAGGAGCCTGCTCCAGCATAGGCTCTCCACGGGATCACAGCCACCTTCAGGCACATCCACCTGCTCCAGCGCGGGGTGCTCCATGGGCACCATGGTCCTTCACCATGGGCTGCACAGGCACCACGCCTGGAGCATCTCCGCCTCCTCCTTCGTCGCTGACTTTGGTGTCTCCATAGTTTTTTCTGTCACATATTCTCACTTCTCTCTCCCAGCTGCTGTTGTGCAGCAGTTTTTACCCCTTCTTAAATATGCTATCGCAGAGGAACTACCAACATCGCTGACTGGCTCATCCTCGGCCAGCGGCGAGTGTGTCTTGCAGCTGTCTGGAACTGGTTCTGTTGGACATGGGGGCAGCTTCTGGCAACTTCTCCCAGAAGCCACCCCAGCAGGCTTCCTGCTACCAAAACCTTGCCGCATAAACCCAGTGCTCTCTGCCAGGGGTCTACAGAGTAAAGTCCTGGGCGGTACCATGGGAGAAGGCAAAGGCCACTATGGGCTGGACTCAGACTACATCTCCTTGGGTGCCAGGGTGCTGTTGTAGCCGGGAGGGATGCCCACTGCAGCTGACTTTGCACCCACGCAAATCCCCTGGCAGTCACAGCCACTGGCCAGAGCGTCCCAGCCCTCCACCAGCCACACCATCTCTCCATGGGGAACACACCCAGCCAGGCCCTCCCCAAAACCTCAGCACCAGCCTCATTGGCTACAGGAGCCACGCAATGACACTGCCACTGCCAGAGCTGCACAGGCAGAGCAGCCCTGGGGAGAAGAAAGTGGTCACAGCTTCCGTGGCCCCTTCCTCCTCTTGCTTCATTCGCTCCTGCACACCTGCTGCCGGCACCATGCAGCCTCCTCGCCGCCTCCTCCTCCTCCTCCTCTTTCTCCTGCTTCTTCCTGCGATGTGGGCAGATCCAGAGGGTAAGTGAGAGCCCTGCCTCACCCCGACCTGCTCCCATTGCTGCACTGTGGGACCCCACAGAGCTGGCAGGGGGTGGGCACAGACAGGCCACTGGCCCCATCATCAGTGGGACAACCCCCACCCCACAGCACCCAAAGCTGCCCCATCCTTGCCCACCTGCTTGGCATTCCCTGCCCCACACCATCCTGCCCAGCCCAGCACCACCGGCACGGGAGTTCAGCCGCCTGAGCAGCCATGCGGCAAGGGGTCCCTAAGCCAGGCCTGGGGTGCTGGGGTGCCCCCAAAGATGCCTTCCTCCTGCAAGGAGCCTGCAGGCAGCAGGCGTTCTCAGCCCTTCACGGCACAACAGCCCTGCACTGGGCTCCAACCCCTTGAGCAGGTCCTGGGCATCGCCCTTTGCCTGCAGGAGCATTTCTCTTGCATTCAAAGGGTCCCTGAATCCTCTACATTCTCCCCCTGTGAAACAAAGCTGAAAGGTTCCTCCTGCAGCTACAACCAGCCCTGCACGCCCAGCCTGTGCTTGCCATTCCAGGGGCAGGCACTCCCCACACCCTGGCCAGGGGGGCACCCACTGCTCCAAAGCAGGCTTCACTCTGCCCTGCTTATTCTGCCAGATCCTCATTCAGCGCTGCAGCATCGAACTCAGTCCCCTGCCTCCTGTTAGGGTTCACCCTTGAGCATTTCCTGGGAGCCCTAAGCAGTGGTGAAATGCCCTTCCCTCCCAGCCCCCCAAGCCCCCGCAGCGTGTGCAGGTCTCCAGTGGATCCAGTTCCTGGCATGGGCACTCCTTGCCAGGGGAAGCATCAACCCAAACCGTCACCAAGGTTCCCCCTACCATCCCTGCCATGTGGCTAAGTGACAGCTTAGAGAGAGGGACAGACCCTGGGGAGGTGGGTGGCTAAAAAAAGGAAAGTAGAGGAGAAGCGGGGAGAGGCTGAGAGAGCCTGCCAAAGGAAACTGCAAACTGAGTAAAAACAGGGGATTTCCCCCGCCCTGCCCGTCTGACCCATCTTGCCTTGCCTGTCCCCAGGGACACTATAAACCACCGTTCTTCCTAGGGCTGCCCACCAGCACTGGAACTGGCAGTCCCCGATCTCCTCCTTCATCCTCATGTACCCCAACGCTGCTTCCTCTCCCACCTCTCCCCACAGGCTCTTATAAACTCCACCTTTTCCAAACCTCCATCTTCCACAACACCAGCTTTGTGGACATTTCGGCCTGGGGCACCCTGGAGGACATTGTCTTTGTTACCCTGGAGAAATACACCTGGAACATCCTCTACCTATACCCATGGGTTTACCCATCCCTGCCTGCAGTAGAGTGGGAGAACCTCGAAAACCTGTTCAGGACCTATGTGCACAACTTCCCTCTGTCCCTGTCCAGTGACGCCAGGATGTTCCAGGCACCCTGTGAGTACCAGGTGCTCAGCACCTCCTCATCTATCGCAGGGAGCTGTGAGAATGAGCTCAGAGCCACCGCCAACGGCTTTCCAAAACCGGGGCTGCAGGAGGGAAGGGACTGGGGCTTCATCCTGCACCAGCAAAACCCCCGAACCACCCTGTCCTGTGCAGGGGTCACACGGGGCCATCCTGGTCCCCCACACAAACCTTGGCCGTATTTAGCTCCACTTACACCCTCACACCAGCCGCACCTATTCTTCTCCAAGCACCCCAAATCCCACCAGAGAAGTCATCTGAGAAATGCAGTGGAGGGGCCTCTCCACTCCTGTCTGTGGGATGGGACACACAGAGCAAGCACCTGGCCCTACAGGCTGGTGCAGTGCTGGATAACCAAGGGCAAGGTACCCTGCAGAGCGCCACAGTCCTCTTACTCGCCCAAACCCCACACCAACAACCCCTCTCAACAACACCCACCCCAACCCCGTGTCCTGTCACTCCCCCAGAGCAGTGCTTTGTGCTCGGCCAGGGCTCTCAACTCTGTTGTGGGCAGGGGGCAGCTTGAGGACAATGAGCCACAGGGTTAGGACAGGTTTCTCACACACAGTTTCTACCGGGCGTAAAGCAGAGCAGTGACATGGGAGAATAGAATATAGAATACAGAATACAGAATACAGAACACAGAACATAGAATGTAGACTAGTTCAGTTTAGTTCAGTTGGAAGGGACCTACAACGATCATCTAGTCCAACGGCCTGACCAATTCAGGGTTGACCAAAAGTTAATGCAAATTATTAAGGGCATTGTTCAAATGCCTCTTCAACATTGACGGGCTTGGGGCATCAACCACCTCTGTAAAGAAAAGTTTCCTCATGTCGAGTCTGAACCTACCCTGACGCAGTTTGAACCATTCTCATGCATCAAGTCCCTGGATCCCAAGGAGAAGAGATCAGCACCTCCCTCTCCACATCTCCTCCTCAGAAAGCTGTAGACATCAATGAGGTCGTCCCTCAGCCTTCTTTTCTCCAAACTAGACAAGCCCAGGGCCCTCAGCCACTCCTCATAGGATGGGCCTTCCAGCCCCTTCACCAGCTTTGTTGCCCTCCTCTGGGTGCATTCAAGGACCTTCACATCTCTCTTAAAGGGTGGGGCCCAGAACTGCACACAGTGCTCAAGGTGAGGCCGCACCAACACTAACTACAACACGGCAATCCCCTCTCTTGACCCGCTGGTTATACTGTGTTTGGTGCACCCCAGGATGTGGTTTGCCCTCTTGGGTCCTGCGGCTGGCTCAAACTGAACCTGCTCTTAGCCAGCACCCCCGGATACCTTTCTGCACTGTTGCTCAAAAAAGCATCGAATGCCCCCACTTTCTCTTCATCCCTGTTAGTCAGTTGACAATCTTCAACAAGTATCGGTCCAATATTTTCTTTAGACCTCTTGCTATTAATGCACTTTAAAAAAAAACCCTTCTTCTTGCCTGACAGCCTGAAACACTGGCCAGTTTCAGCTGTAATTGAGCTTTGGCCTTTCGTGTCTTCTCCCTGGGGAGAATGACTTGGGGTGCAGAGGGAGTGGGAAAAGGGTTGCACTCAAAGAAGCAGGTGCAATTTAGGGCTCCAGCTCCAGCTGCACTCATGATGACCATTGTTCCCCCCAGACCCCTTTGTGTTCCAGTGCACGGCCGGCTGCGACTTGTATCCCAATGGCTCCTATACCAAATTCTACCATGTCGCCTACAACGCCCATAACTTCCTCAGCTTCAATGCAGATAAGAGCCGCTGGGAGAGACAGCAGGAGAGCGAGCTGGCGGCACAAGTTGAGGGGCAGTTCAACAACTTCACCGTCTTCTCTGACACCCTGCAGCACCTTCTCAATGTCACCTGTATTGACCACATGAAGAAATTCATCGAGTATGGGAAGGCATCTCTGGAGAGACAAGGTGAGACACCCCCCCTGACCCTGGCACGGCCACCGCAAAGCCCCCCACTCACTGGGGACAAAAGTGGTGCCCCACCAGGGCTCCCCCCACCCCTTTGCTCTCACACCCCAGAGATGCCCGTGGCCACGGTCTTCGCGCGCACGCCCAGACCAGACCAGCTCCTGCTGGTTTGCCATGTCACCGGCTTCTACCCGCGACCCATCAGCGTGGCCTGGCTGCGGGACGGCCAGGAGGTGCCATCAGGCCCGACGCTCAACACCAGCGCCATCCTGCCCAACGCCGACCTCACCTACCAGCTCCGCAGCGTCCTGGCCGTGGCCCCCCGTGATGGGCACAGCTACGCCTGCCGCGTGCGGCACCGCAGCCTGGGCACGCACAGCCTCCTCATCCCTTGGGGTAGGTGCCACCCACGGGGATGGGGCACAGGGTGCAGACAGAGGCCCGTGGCCCCATGCAGGTGCCTGGAGGATGGTGGGTCAGGCTCCTGTGGCAGCTCCAGCCATGGCCTCCTGTGCACCTGTACCTCTCGCTCTCCTCTCTCCTCCAGGCAGCTCCAAGGTAGCTCTCAGTGTCGGCATCACCATTGTGGTCCTGCTGGCCATTGCTGCAGCCCTCGCTGGGGCCATCTGGCACTACAGGCGCAGGTGAGGTCTCCTCCTCGCCCAGCTGCACCAGCCCCATCAGCTCCAGACCATGGCAGGTGGGAGCTGCCTGGCCAGGTCTGCCTGCTCTTGTCCAGCCTCACTCACCTCCTCCTCTCCTGCAGGAGCTGAGAGCACGGGACACACCACACCAGGGATTCCCCAGTGCCACACTGGCCCCCGACATCTCCCTGATAATAAATAGCTAATTAACACCACCATGCAATGTGGAAACTCCTGGTGTGCCATGCCCAGCGCCCGCAAGCACAGGGCATCACACAGCTCCTGACCACCCCAGGACAGATGGGAAGAGCCTCAGTGCAGCGCAGGGGCATGCCTGCACTCCTCATCCAAGGGTGAACCACTGGAACAGCCCCCCAACACCAGCAGGGTGTCCCTGGCCCCAGCCCCTAATCCTGGAGGGCATCAGGCTCCCCACGAGGCAGCAGGACTCAGACATTGCCGACGCAGGCTGGGGCAGGGATGCAGCAGGGCGAAGGAGCACCGTCTTCCCCCCACTCACCCTCCTGGGGGCACGTCAGCGCCTCTGCACCAGATCCCAGGCCCTGCTGACAGCAGGCGTGGGGCCAGCACACAGCCTGGGGGCACGGGGAGCCCAGGCACATGTCGGGCTGTGGGAACGGGGTTTGCCTCCCCCATGGGACATACCGCCACGCTGGGGCAAATCCACCCAGTTCAGTGCTGGGGGCAGCAGCACGGAGGGGACAGAGATGTCTGTGCCACGCAGGGCCAGGCTCTCAGGGCACGAGTGGCAGCAAAGGACCTTCCCATCAGGGACAGCAGAGGCAGCCCGTAGCCAGGCAGCGACCCACCTGCACCGAGGGCAGGAAAGAGGGGCCGGGTCACCCGCACCGCCCCAGGTGCCAGGGTGCCGCCGTGGCCATGGGGGACCCCACCTCTAGCCAGGCGGATGGCCTTGCTCCCACCCTAATTCCCCGAGCACTTGTGGCCACAGGCCAGGGTTCTCCAGCCCGGCCTTCCCCTCCTGCTGTGTGACCCCACGGGCCAGGGACACCCCCCCAGCCGCCCACCCAGGCACTCGCCCTCACTCCCCTCCCCACCCCGCTTCTAACCCCGCCCCCGTTCCTCCCCCCACCCTCAGCACCCTTCCCTCTCGCCCCCCCACCCCCGGTCCTGGCGCTGGCTGCCTTCCTCACCCCAAACCGCCCCTTCCCACTTCCCCTTCCACAGCCCCACCCGCCCCTCCTCTGTCCCCACGGGTCCCTTCCTCCTCCCCACAAGTCCCCGTGCCCCCACCCCATGGCGCGAAGCCCAGACGGGGACTGCGCCCGAGCGTCCCGCCAATGGCGACCCGTACTGCACCTGACGTCATCAGGCACCGGGCGGACGAGGGGTGAGTGTGGCGGGGGTGGGGAAGAGGGCTGCGGGAAGCCCCCCGGCCTGACCCAGACCCAGACCCACCCCCCGGATCCCTCCGGCAGCCCCCGGCTCCATCCAAACCCCAGCGCCCCACGACAAGCAACCCCAGGGCTTCTCCCGCTCCCTCCACCCCTTCACGCCCGCATCCAGCCCTCAGCTTCCCCCAGCACCCCGGGGCCACGGATGATCCCCGGGGGTTTCCATCCCGGTCCTCCTCTTTGGCTCTCTGTGTGTTCCTCCGTCCCATAGCCCAGTATCCTCTGCCAGGCAGGGGTGAAGGCAGCAGGGATGACTGCACTGCCTTTAGGTCTGCGGGGACGCCTTCTTCCCTTCCCGAGGAGCCCTGGCTCCAGCACGGGGACACCCTCCTTCCCTGAGCAGGATGAGCACAGCCCACCCTGACTGACCACGGGGCTCTCCCGCCATGGAGGACAAGCACTGCAGGCACCATGTGGGAGAGCCCGGGGGCGTGGGGCAATCATGTCAGCAGTCCCTGAAACAGGTGAGCAGAGCGACAGCAGGAGAAGCTCCATGCAATTGCTCACCCTTGGAGGACAGACCAGCAGCATCTGGTCCCTGGTGCTCGCACACGTGCTCAGCGAGCTTGACTGCGACATTGGCTTCTTCAAGCAAACGTTTGGACAGATTGTGCACGCCTTCATAATCAATAGGTGATAATTTAAACTTGACCTTCTTGAACATGCCCAGCACAAGGTCCTCCAGTGCTTCCAAAAGGATGTCCTAGGAATTCACCTCTCCTGCTGTCCCATGATGAAAAAAATACCCTGGAAAAAGGCAGGACTTTAAAAATTAATTCTCTCCCAAGACCGCAGAGCTGCTTTGAGCCCTTTCCTGCAGCCCCTGCTGTTGTCCCTACATGAGGGTTCTCCGCCTGCTGTGCAAGAGCCAATCCGCACACTGAGTCGAGATACTTGGTTTTGTTCCAGTTCTGCAGAATTGGGTGCCGGCCATTTAACAACAGCCAGCACACCTCACATTTCAAACCACCCAATAGTCATAACGATAAAATACAGCTGATTGGTCAATAATGATTCATTCGCCACTCCTAACTCTACATATGCATCTAGAGCTCATTTTTAAAACGTTTCGGGAGGTTACCTCATTAGCATGCTCATTATTCACAAAGGGGGATGTATTTTAGCATCATAATTACCCAAGGTTAGTTCGGAATACGCTCTTGGCTCAAATTTGGTCCAGAAGTTCTCATTTTGCTGTCTTATGTCTAAGTCAGCAACTGCAAAAGAACACGTAAGACACATTTGTTCCGTTTCACAGCCTAGTCAAGGTTAAATACATTCCTCGATGCCTCAACCATGTCCCCACCCAAACTTCTTGATCAACTTCTAACTTTGTTCTTTAGACATCACTGCCTCAGTGGAAGGGCTGACGCACGGAGTCAGGCTGTGATGGAGCTGCAGCAGCACCCCGCCATGCCATGCGTATAAACCAGAGAGAGGAGCACCCAAGGAACCTCCGGGTCCTTCTGCAGGGACAGTCACTGTGGCAGGGCCGGGGCTGTACCCTCCATGTTTCTGGAGGCCGCGCTTAGCCCAGGAATAGCAGCGTGTCTCTAGGACCCTTACATACAGCATCTTTCCCAGCCAAGGGGCAGCAGCAGTGCTCAGGGAGCCTTGAACACAGCAGCATGCCAATCAGCCAGGAGAGCGGTGGGGATCAGAGACACGTGCCCAGAGCAGTGGGGCTCCAGTCGCGCACAGCATTCCCACTGACAGTACACTAGCCAGGCCCTGGGGTGCAGGCACACGGCTGTGTGCTCAACCTGCGTGCTCACTGGTGGAGCTCCATGGAGCAGTGGCTCCATCCCCAGGAGGCTGCAGCCCTCACCCAAAGCGGCATTCCTCCCTGGGGTAGCCCTGGGCATGCTGGCTCACAGCAGCGGAACCAGGCACGGTGCACCAGAGGGGCTTGGGGATGCACACCCCCAGCAGCGTTCGTTTCCATCATGGGAGCACCAGTGGGATTCAGAGCCCTCGTACACAGAAGCTCTCCCATCCCTGCAAGGCAAGATGGCTCGAGGACTTTGCATTGCATATCGTTTTCCTCAACAACACTGCAACAGCAGGCCTCAGGAAGCCTCAGTGATCCCATCAGCATGAGACCAGTGGTGACTGAGGACCTGGGGGCTGGCTTGTGCAGGTGATTGCGATGTCACTGGTGGGTGAGCAGCTGATAGGTCAGGTGTGGGAACTTGGCTTGTGCAGGTGATTGCAATGTCACTGGTGGGTGAGCAGCTGATAGGTCAGGTGTGGGAACTTGGCTTGTGAAGGTTCTTGTGGTGTCACTGGTGGGTGAGCAGCTGATAGGTCAGGTGTGGGAACTTGGCTTGTGAAGGTTCTTGTGATGTCACTGGTGGGTGAGCAGCTAAGAGGGCAGGAGCAAGCCCCTACCTCGTGTCATGCTTATGAGGTCACTGACGGATGAGTAGCTTTTAGAGCAGGAGCAGGCGCCTGGCTTTTGTAGATGCTTGTGAGTTCACCAGTGGCTGAGTAGATGATAAGAGCAGGCCCCGGCTTGGGCGGGTTCTTGCGAGGTCACTGGTGGCTGAGGAGCTTTGCAGGTTGGGAGAACTCTTGCATGTCCGCTTCCAGTCTGGCCACTTCTGCAGGTGCGGTAATTCTGCAGGAATCCCATTTCTTATACCAATGCTTGGGGAAATTTTTATTGTACCTCTTGCGGTGAATTAAACACACTTTTGTGCTTAAGTTTAGAAAGATTTAATGAGCAATGCATTGGACAGAGTCCTACAACCTTAAGCAGTTCCACAAGGAACAACCCTGCCTTAAAGACGCTTGTGTGCATGTCTCAGCACTTATCATGAGAGAAAGGCCTAACAAATGCAAAAAATACGCTGCCTTTTTCAAGCTGGTTCAGTGCAACATTGCTTTGGGCAGTATGCCTGTGGATCCCAGTTTGACGCTTCAAACCCACCTTGGGTCAAAGCTTATCCTACAGCAACCAAATTCTATTTTGTACTGTCCAATACCCTAAATGTGTAATTGTCATTGCAGACTTGCCGATCAGAGTGTTCCTTTCAAATCTGGAAAAATGCTTTTTGCATCAAAATTTATCATATTTTCAGGACTGAATTAAGGACTATCTCTCCTGAACTGGAAGGAATGCGGGGACTTGACTGGGGTAGTCCTGCACGACCCATTACAGGAGACAACACCTAGCAGCTGTGATTCTGGCTGGCCGTGGAGAGAAGCAAACGCTATGGATGCAAATGGGCTCGTAGAGATGGGCTGTGTCCTTGGAGGCAAGTCTCTGTCTCCAGGATGCTCTGCTGTCTGCTCAGAGTATGCAGGGAAGGACCTGATGGCTTTCCCTGCGCAGCATTTAGCTCTGATCGCTCTCCGTGTGGATTGTGTCTTGTCCTCAGCCAGGCGTGCAGTAGCTTTCAGATGAGGAATGGGACTATTCCAGGGCAAAGCGAACAATCGGGATCCCAAGCCCGTGTCGTTCAAGACAATCAGGCGAAAATGTGCTCTTAGAGCTGTCCGCATTGTGGAATAAATACTAAATTGGCTAAAAATACAAAAGTACAGCATTGTTCACACATTAAGGAAAAGTATAAAATCAAGAGGCTTCTGAGGTAGAAAATAGCCGCAGCTGGCATGAAGGACACAACATCTGTGGTTCCCTGATAAGCTACATGAGGTACGGGGCAGGATGCCATTATTCCGCGGCTTTACCTGATGATGTATAGCAGACACGGGAATGGGATGATACCATGAAACAGATAAGCTGCCAATTAGCTGCCCACTCGATACTCGGAGCCAACATTTTGTCAAATTTTGATGAAATGCTGTCCTTTGTGCGAACTTTGCTCATTATAATGTCATTATAATACCAAAACACACCTCCATCCCGAAGGCTACCCGCCTCCAAGGTGCGACCAGTCCTCCTTGAGTCTGCGCCCCGAATTTCTCGTAAACTATACCTTTAATTGTGAAGCGAGAGAAATTTACACCAATCATAGTAAAAGTATGTCTGACTAAAGTCACTCAAACTCCACCTTGAAGATAACAAATAGTATAAAAATAGCCCGAGGGAGGGGGGATACCCAGGGAAGACACCATCGCGAAGAATTCCATCGCTGATTTCCGGGATCAGTCGATGGGCTGAGCCTCTCTTCCCCCCCATAGGGACGCCTTTGGGTAAGACTTCGATTATACCGAGTGTTTTCTTGGGGACTTAGAAATTTCTCTAGAGAATCTCTTTCCTACATTTAGAGCCAGGCTGTATCTTTTATAACTTTGTCACACGTTTTGTATATGTCACCAGTATAATAGCCAACATTATCATCATCGTGGCTTTACATCTAGAATGTCATCTCCAACACCCAGGTATTTTTCCCTGGGGTTGTCCTTCCTGCATATGACGTATACCTCAGTCATAGTCCCCAAGTTGCTCTCCATGCTAGTAAGTTGGAATCAGACTATCTGTTTTGCCATCTGAGTCTCGCAGTCTTATTTCTTCTTTATCCTTGGGATAGCTGAGCGTGTCCTACTTGCAGTGGTGGCCTGTGACAGATACATAGCCATCTGCTACTCCCTCAGGTTAATGTTACAAGTAGAAGAACAAGCACCCAGATCATCCTCCTTTGCTGGATTGGAGGCTGTCTGTCACCTTTGATGCCTGCTGTTTTACTGACTGATTTACCTTCTTGTGGCTCCAGTGTAGTTAACCACTTCTGTGATACGCTACCGCTGCTGCAATTGGCACGTGTGGGCAAGTATGTGATGAAAAAGATGATATCGATACTTTCTTCTCTGGTGACCTTTGGGCATCTTCCTCTCTGTTGCTATGTCTTAGGTCTATATTGTCATCACTGTCCTGAAGACCCCTTCTACTGAAACCTTCTCCACTTGCGTTTCCCATCTCATGATTCTCTCATTGCTTTGTGGGGCAGGAATTTTCATGTGTTTGCATCCAACAGCAAGGACTTCCTTGAATATGAAACACACTGAGACAGTGGTATACAGTGTGGCCATTCCCACATTGAATCCAATGATCTGCAGCCTGAGAAATCAAGATCTGAAGAAGGTTTTGAGGACAATCCTCATAAAAAGAAAGTTGGGAACTAGATCGTTTGTGTAGCCAATTAGAGAACAAAAGAAGAAACACTTCCTTAAATAAAGGGTAGATAACTTGTGTTTCTTATTCATTTGATAGCAGGATTTTCCAGAACAGTGCTTTAATTTCCAGACAACCAGACAACATCAGATGAAAGTCCCCAAGGGGAAAGGACCACCATATTCTCCAGGCTTGAGGACAAGTTGTTATCACTCACTGCGTTAGACTGAACTGAAGTCTTGGTCGTTTTCAGTGGCATTCCTTTTTTTTTTTACCATTGCTACTTGAGCTACTTGAAGAGCCTCAGTCACCCTGCAACACAGATGGATTGGTCCTGAAATTTCTCCCCTTAGGTTTATGGCATGTTTAAAGCCCATGTTTAGGAATCACCCCCTATCATTTTAGGCATTCGTGGAAAACACACATAGGTGTCATTTTGCTTGTTTGACCAGATCTGTCTAGTGTGCTTCAGAAATGCCCCTGGCTATCTGGCAACTCTGCCTGAGGTGGAGAGGAACCTACAGGGAACTTGAACTGCTTTGAAGCAGGAAAAAGATGCTGGATCACCTGAAATGGCATCGGACAACTCTAGCCTAGGGTCACAGCTCCATTGCTAACAGATGAGATGTATGAGACCAACCCTTCAGTAATTTCTTCACAAGATTTTAGAGGGGGTTTGACTCATTTGCCCGTGCACTGGTGCCTCGCACCACTTGAGATGTCCTTTGGTGTCCAAGGTAAGTGTGCGGGACTGGCAGAAAGGACATGTGAAACCTGGTCTTCTGCAGTAATAAGTCAAGACCATGCTCATAATCCTTGGGTGTGACAAATGTCTGCCGTTAGGAAATGGTTTGTACCTTTACAGTTAATATTCAGAAATAGTGACTTGAGGGGATGAATCTGTTCCCCAAGCTTTGAAGACCATGCTAATATGCGATGACTTGTGTCCTTGAAGTGAATGTTTCTTCCACTAAAGTAGCTCGGCTATAATCACCTACAATAAAGACTATGTTGTTTGGACAGACAATTCACAGCTACCAAGGTTCCTTTGACTAATATCGGGACTGCTAAGTGTACTCATCTATGGCTGTTATATGGGGGGGGGGGGGGGGGGGCGCAGCCCGTTGTTACAGTTTATACTAAGACTTCAGCTCAGCCATCTGAAAAGCTAAAAGAAATCTTTATACATTACACCCATACTGCAATGTAACGTGGGAGGCAATGGATGTATTTGAGAAATTGAGAGTACGGGGGAGGCAAAAAGTCTACGTTGCTCCTTGATGCTAATTTATCCCTTGGGGTGTCTTTAATAACTGTGAAATATCCAACTTCTGTGTTTGTTCAGCAAATTTTAACCAAGAAATATGAGAGAAGCAATTAAGCATTGTATACTACCAAACCCATTCAACTTTTAGTAAGTGCAACTAAGAGAAACAGGGCAAGTTGTATCATTTTGTGAAATCACCCACAGCAAGTTGCTCCACACTGAGGTGCTCTCTCTATACGAACAGATGAAAGGCTTCATTCAAAAACAAAACCAGGGAGAGGTGGAAACTAAGAGATTCATCTTCTGTACCAATAGGCACATTTGCATCTTGCACGGGTCTGATCACCTAGGCTCCATCGACACTTAGTGAAGAGAAGCAGGCAGTTCTCAGGTATGATTCATGCCGTTCTTGGGAAAAATAACTTTGAAAGTGCAAGGCTTCTCAGCCCAAAATTTATCAGTCGATCAAAGCCGATTTGACTAGTTGGACAGTTTACTTAATGGGATATAAAACCAGTTTATAGTTTGGATCACTTAAACCACTGAGAAAAATGTCTCATTTCACAAAAAGGACAAAATAACTTAGCATCACTGGGGACAAAGAATGAGGTCTTCAACTGATGGGAAACTGGTATAGCTCCAGCAAAGAGCAAGTGGCCAAGACTGACAAATAAATCATTCTTCACGTACAAAACCTCCCCAGGCAGTCCTAGGGTAAAACCACTGTATGCTCTTGACATACGTCAATGGTGTGTCCATGGTGTCAAGGACAGGCTGTTCTGCAAGGGAAGGTGAGCTAGGAACTGAGGGTGACAGCAAGGGAGTAAGGTTGTTACATCACCAACTAGGAGCCAGGAAGTCAAACCAGCAAACTGGGGGTAAGAATCAGGTTTGGAAATGGTAACCAGCATCAGCCGGGAGTCCAGTGATCACCCAGCAAATCTGAGGTGACAATTCAGATCCACTCAAGCCAATGGGACAGGACTGGTGTCAGGAATGGAGAAGTACAAGACTTGCAGCAGACAGAGCTGAAGCATAGCTCCTGTGTAGCTCCTACACAGATGGGAGCCAAGGACAAGATTCTCGGTTAAAAGCAGTTCCCAAGTGGAGGTGAGGTTATGACCAGGTTTCTTAATGACAGCTGTCATCAGCAAGCCATCCTAAAGCTTAATTTGAAAGATGGAAGTGCACTGCAGTCCCTCATAAATGTAACTTCTATCTTACTATGGTGAATATGCACCAACCCCAATAAAACCTCAGACAAACAGTCATCCAGTTCAAGCCATTGTAGCTGTACTGCTGTAAAGAATTGTATTGGTGCCATTTCTGGGTCCGCCAGGCCACCACAGCATCCCTACTTCTCCATGGGGCAGCTCCACAGAAGGGAAGGGGTTTCCTTGTCTCCCCATGTCTGACTCAGTGTCATGGGATGCTGTAGCTCAGCCCGCAGCAGCCCCATATGGGGCATCCCCATGTCCCCACCACAGCTGGGGACATCTGAGATGAAGACGTGGCACGGGGACACCTTGGAGGGGTCACATGGCACCCTGCCACATTTCAGAGGGAACATCTCTGCCCTGGTTGTGTTTGGAGGTAATCAGGGCGTCCCATCTCAAACTTCCCCTTGGCTTCCCGTTTCAGTTCTGCCTTTGACCACAACATGGGCACCCCCAGGAAAGGGGAAGAGAAACTGCAGGGCGAGGGGATGCACCAGGGGACAGCCGGGGACGAGCGGTGGGTAGGGGACATTGTGGGGGTGAGACCAGCTCTGGTCACCCCATTGACCCTCCAGTGCTGAACAGTGGTCACAATGGGGACAGAGTAGGGGGATGGACTCCACCATTCCTGTTCCCATGGCCATGGGGGGACAGGGTTCCCCACCAAAGATGGTGGTAAGGAAAGGGGAGAGCCAGGCTGCAGCCCAGCCCCAGGCCCTCTCCTGGGGCCGTTTGCAGGAGAGTTGGAGCTCCCCAGCACTGTGGGGTGCAGTTCCCAGGCCCCGTGGCATGGATGGAGCTCCGTGGAAATGGGGAGGCTGTTCATCCACAGCAGCCCTCTGGAATGGGCCTCGGGGTGAGGGGGACCGTGGACCCATCCCTGTCCCAACTTGGTGATCCTGCCTGGCCAAGTGCCACTGCTCCAAGTGTCTGATGACTGTCCGTGGAAAACAGACCCTTCCAGGCCCCGCAGCCCATCTCTCCCCTTGGGGACCATCACACTACAGCTGCTCCAGCCCATCCTCTTCCTGCATCCCCAGAGGAATTCCTGCAGTGGCCACTTCCTCCAGCCCTGCCTGCACCCGTCCCCAACCCTGCAGGCCTGGGCCTGGAACTACTCGTCACCTCCTTCCTGGGGAGCCCCTTCCCCAGCATCAGGGCAGCGGTGCTGAGCAGTCGGGGGATATCACCAGCACTCCTCACTCTTCCCCCCCAGAGCCGCCCATGGCCACGGTCTTCGCCCGCACACCTGGCCCAGCTTTGCTCCTGCTGGTTTGACACATCACCAGCTAGCTTCTCCCTGCATCCCATCATGCAGGACGGCCGGGAGGTGGCATGGGGCCAACACACAGCCTGGGGGCATGGGGAGCCCAGGCATGTGGCCACGCTGTGGGAATGGCGTTTGTCTCCTCTGCAGGAAAGACAGCCACGTAGGGGTGAACCTAGCTGCAAGTGGCTCCTGTGGTTCTCACCCTCCTTCCCCCTCAGGAGGTCCCCCCAGGAAGCACCGCCAGCGCACTGCAGAATCCCCACACTGCGGCCAGGAAGACTTTCCCTTTTCCTGGACACTGGCCCATGTCCCTGGCATGTCAGGAGAAGCAATGCCTCCCCCAGCCTCTCCCACCCCTCGGCATCTCCATGGCCAGTGTCCGTCCCTGGCAGAAGGGCAGTGACAACCTGGGGCCAGACCAGCGTGGGGCTGCTGAGTGGGATGGAGGATGGAGCAGTCCACAAACCAGGGAGAGATGGAGCGATTTGAGCTGTTTTGCTGAGGAGAAAGGGGAAGGGAGGACCCAAGTGACCTCTCCAATCCCCTGACACCGGGAGCCATTTCGAGCAGGTGCGAAGCCGCTCTGGCTCCAGTGCTGATCTCCCCCTCTGTCTGGGATGGGTTTGGATCAGGATCTCCTCCCCTCCTGACTCCTGCCCCCACGCCCGACTCCTGCCTCTGCAAAAGCTGGAGGGATTGGGGGCCAGTCACCCTCCGAATAAGGGAGATCGCTCAGCAATTATCGTCATGAGCAAAACAGACTCAGCTTTAGGAAATTAATCAAATTTATTGCCAATCAAAATCAGGTACGATAATGAGAAATAAAATGTCTAAAAGCATCTTCCCCCGACCCCTCCCTTCTTCCTGGGCTGCACTTCACTCTTGACTTCTCTGCCTCCTACTCACAAGTGGCACAGCATGATGGGGAATGGGGACTGCCATCAGTTTATTATGCATTGTCTCTGTTGCTCCTTCCTCCTCACCCTGCTCCAGCACGGGGTCCCACCCACAGGAGACAGTCCTTCCCAAACTTCTCCAGCATGGGTCCTTCCCATTGGCTGCAGTTCTTCACAAACTGCTCCAGCGTGGGTGTTTTCTACAGGGTGCAGTCCCTCCGGGAACAGACTGCTCCAGCACGGGTCCCACATGGGGTTTCAAGTCCTGCCAGGAGCCTGCTCCAGCATAGGCTCTCCACGGGATCACAGCCACCTTCAGGCACATCCACCTGCTCCAGCACGGGGTGCTCCATGGGCACCATGGTCCTTCACCATGGGCTGCACAGGCACCACGCCTGGAGCATCTCCGCCTCCTCCTTCTTCGCTGACTTTGGTGTCTCCATAGTTTTTTCTGTCACATATTCTCACTTCTCTCTCCCAGCTGCTGTTGTGCAGCAGTTTTTACCCCTTCTTAAATATGCTATCGCAGAGGAACTACCAACATCGCTGACTGGCTCATCCTCGACCAGCGGCGAGTGTGTCTTGCAGCTGTCTGGAACTGGTTCTGTTGGACATGGGGGCAGCTTCTGGCATCTTCTCCCAGAAGCCACGCCAGCAGGCTTCCTGCTACCAAAACCTTGCCGCATAAACCCAGTGCTCTCTGCCA
This sequence comes from Chroicocephalus ridibundus, assembly GCF_963924245.1. Taxonomy (NCBI): domain Eukaryota; kingdom Metazoa; phylum Chordata; class Aves; order Charadriiformes; family Laridae; genus Chroicocephalus; species Chroicocephalus ridibundus. The sequence continues at coordinate 390,983 of NC_086293.1, forward strand.
GGGGTCTACAGAGTAAAGTCCTGGGCGTTACCATGGGAGAAGGCAAAGGCCACTATGGGCTGGACTCAGACTACATCTCCTTGGGTGCCAGGGTGCTGTTGTAGCCGGGAGGGATGCCCACTGCAGCTGACTTTGCACCCACGCAAATCCCCTGGCAGTCACAGCCACTGGCCAGAGCGTCCCAGCCCTCCACCAGCCACACCATCTCTCCATGGGGAACACACCCAGCCAGGCCCTCCCCAAAACCTCAGCACCAGCCTCATTGGCTACAGGAGCCACGCAATGACACTGCCACTGCCAGAGCTGCACAGGCAGAGCAGCCCCGGGGAGAAGAAGGTGGTCACGGCTTCCGTGGCCCCTTCCTCCTCTTGCTTCATTCGCTCCTGCACACCTGCTGCTGGCACTATGCAGCCTCCTCGCCGCCTCCTCCTCCTCCTCCTCTTTCTCCTGCTTCTTCCTGCGATGTGGGCAGATCCAGAGGGTAAGTGAGAGCCCTGCCTCACCCCGACCTGCTCCCATTGCTGCACTGCGGGACCCCACAGAGCTGGCAGGGGGTGGGCACAGACAGGCCACTGGCCCCATCATCAGTGGGACAACCCCCACCCCACAGCACCCAAAGCTGCCCCATCCTTGCCCACCTGCTTGGCATTCCCTGCCCCACACCATCCTGCCCAGCCCAGCACCACCGGCACGGGGGTTCAGCCGCCTGAGCAGCCATGGGGCAAGGGGTCCCTAAGCCAGGCCTGGGGTGCTGGCGTGCCCCCAAAGATGCCTTCCTCCTGCAAGGAGCCTGCAGGCAGCAGGCGTTCTCAGCCCTTCACGGCACAACAGCCCTGCACTGGGCTCCAACCCCTTGAGCAGGTCCTGGGCATCGCCCTTTGCCTGCAGGAGCATTTCTCTTGCATTCAAAGGGTCCCTGAATCCTCTACATTCTCCCCCTGTGAAACAAAGCTGAAAGGTTCCTCCTGCAGCTACAACCAGCCCTGCATGCCCAGCCTGTGCTTGCCATTCCAGGGGCAGGCACTCCCCACACCCTGGCCAGGGGGGCACCCACTGCTCCAAAGCAGGCTTCACTCTGCCCTGCTTATTCTGCCAGATCCTCATTCAGCGCTGCAGCATCGAACTCAGTCCCCTGCCTCCTGTTAGGGTTCACCCTTGAGCATTTCCTGGGAGCCCTAAGCAGTGGTGAAATGCCCTTCCCTCCCAGCCCCCCAAGCCCCCGCAGCGTGTGCAGGTCTCCAGTGGATCCAGTTCCTGGCACGGGCACTCCTTGCCAGGGGAAGCATCAACCCAAACCATCACCAAGGTTCCCCCTACCATCCCTGCCATGCAGCTAAGTGACAGCTTAGAGAGAGGGACAGACCCTGGGGAGGTGGGTGGCTAAAAAACGGAAAGTAGAGGAGAAGCGGGGAGAGGCTGAGAGAGCCTGCCGAAGGAAACTGCAAACTGAGTAAAAACAGGGGATTTCCCCCGCCCTGCCCGTCTGACCCATCTTGCCTTGCCTGTCCCCAGGGACACTATAAACCACCGTTCTTCCTAGGGCTGCCCACCAGCACTGGAACTGGCAGTCCCCGATCTCCTCCTTCATCCTCATGTACCCCAACGCTGCTTCCTCTCTCACCTCTCCCCACAGGCTCTTATAAACTCCACCTTTTCCAAACCTCCATCTTCCACAACACCAGCTTTGTGGACATTTCGGCCTGGGGCACCCTGGAGGACATTGTCTTTGTTACCCTGGAGAAATACACCTGGAACATCCTCTACCTATACCCATGGGTTTACCCATCCCTGCCTGCAGTAGAGTGGGAGAACCTCGAAAACCTGTTCAGGACCTATGTGCACAACTTCCCTCTGTCCCTGTCCAGTGACGCCAGGATGTTCCAGGCACCCTGTGAGTACCAGGTGCTCAGCACCTCCTCATCTATCGCAGGGAGCTGTGAGAATGAGCTCAGAGCCACCGCCAACGGCTTTCCAAAACCGGGGCTGCAGGAGGGAAGGGACTGGGGCTTCATCCTGCACCAGCAAAACCCCCGAACCACCCTGTCCTGTGCAGGGGTCACACGGGGCCATCCTGGTCCCCCACACAAACCTTGGCCGTGTTTAGCTTCACTTACACCCTCACACCAGACGCACTTATTCTTCTCCAAGCACCCCAAATCCCACCGGAGAAGTCATCTGAGAAATGCAGTGGAGGGGCCTCTCCACTCCTGTCTGTGGGATGGGACACACAGAGCAAGCGCCTGGCCCTACAGGCTGGTGCAGTGCTGGATAACCAAGGGCAAGGTACCCTGCAGAGCGCCACAGTCCTCTTACTCGCCCAAACCCCACACCAACAACCCCTCTCAACAACACCCACCCCAACCCCGTGTCCTGTCACTCCCCCAGAGCAGTGCTTTGTGCTCGGCCAGGGCTCTCAACCCTGTTGTGGGCAGGGGGCAGCTTGAGGACAATGAGCCACAGGGTTAGGACAGGTTTCTCACACGCAGTTTCTACCGGGCGTAAAGCAGAGCAGTGACATGGGAGAATAGAATATAGAATACAGAATACAGAACACAGAACATAGAACGTAGACTAGTTCAGTTTAGTTCACTTGGAAGGGACCTACAACGATCATCTAGTCCAACGGCCTGACCAATTCAGGGTTGACCAAAAGTTAATGCAAATTATTAAGGGCATTGTTCAAATGCCTCTTCAACATTGACGGGCTTGGGACATCAACCACCTCTGTAAAGAAAAGTTTCCTCATGTCAAGTCTGAACCTACCCTGACACAGTTTGAACCATTCTCATGCATCAAGTCCCTGGATCCCAAGGAGAAGAGATCAGCACCTCCCTCTCCACATCTCCTCCTCAGAAAGCTGTAGACATCAATGAGGTCGTCCCTCAGCCTTCTTTTCTCCAAACTAGACAAGCCCAGGGCCCTCAGCCACTCCTCATAGGATGGGCCTTCCAGCCCCTTCACCAGCTTTGTTGCCCTCCTCTGGGTGCATTCAAGGACCTTCACATCTCTCTTAAAGGGTGGGGCCCAGAACTGCACACAGTGCTCAAGGTGAGGCCGCACCAACACTAACTACAACATGGCAATCCCCTCTCTTGACCCGCTGGTTATACTGTGTTTGGTGCACCCCAGGATGTGGTTTGCCCTCTTGGGTCCTGCGGCTGGCTCAAACTGAACCTGCTCTTAGCCAGCACCCCCGGATACCTTTCTGCACTGTTGCTCAAAAAAGCATCGAATGCCCCCACTTTCTCTTCATCCCTGTTAGTCAGTTGACAATCTTCAACAAGTATCGGTCCAATATTTTCTTTAGACCTCTTGCTATTAATGCACTTTAAAAAAAAACCCTTCTTCTTGCCTGACAGCCTGAAACACTGGCCAGTTTCAGCTGTAATTGAGCTTTGGCCTTTCGTGTCTTCTCCCTGGGGAGAATGACTTGGGGTGCAGAGGGAGTGGGAAAAGGGTTGCACTCAAAGAAGCAGGTGCAATTTAGGGCTCCAGCTCCAGCTGCACTCATGATGACCATTGTTCCCCCCAGACCCCTTTGTGTTCCAGTGCACGGCCGGCTGTGACTTGTATCCCAATGGCTCCTATACCAAATTCTACCATGTCGCCTACAACGCCCATAACTTCCTCAGCTTCAATGCAGATAAGAGCCGCTGGGAGAGACAGCAGGAGAGCGAGCTGGCGGCACAAGTTGAGGGGCAGTTCAACAACTTCACCGTCTTCTCTGACACCCTGCAGCACCTTCTCAATGTCACCTGTATTGACCACATGAAGAAATTCATCGAGTATGGGAAGGCATCTCTGGAGAGACAAGGTGAGACACCCCCCCTGACCCTGGCACGGCCACCGCAAAGCCCCCCACTCACTGGGGACAAAAGTGGTGCCCCACCAGGGCTCCCCCCACCCCTTTGCTCTCACACCCCAGAGATGCCCGTGGCCACGGTCTTCGCCCGCACGCCCAGACCAGACCAGCTCCTGCTGGTTTGCCATGTCACCGGCTTCTACCCGCGACCCATCAGCGTGGCCTGGCTGCGGGACGGCCAGGAGGTGCCACCAGGCCCGACGCTCAACACCAGCGCCATCCTGCCCAACGCCGACCTCACCTACCAGCTCCGCAGCGTCCTGGCCGTGGCCCCCCGTGATGGGCACAGCTACGCCTGCCGCGTGCGGCACCGCAGCCTGGGCACGCACAGCCTCCTCATCCCTTGGGGTAGGTGCCACCCACGGGGATGGGGCACAGGGTGCAGACAGAGGCCCGTGGCCCCATGCAGGTGCCTGGAGGATGGTGGGTCAGGCTCCTATGGCAGCTCCAGCCATGGCCTCCTGTGCACCTGTACCTCTCGCTCTCCTCTCTCCTCCAGGCAGCTCCAAGGTAGCTCTCAGTGTCGGCATCACCATTGTGGTCCTGCTGGCCATTGCTGCAGCCCTCGCTGGGGCCATCTGGCACTACAGGCGCAGGTGAGGTCTCCTCCTCGCCCAGCTGCACCAGCCCCATCAGCTCCAGACCATGGCAGGTGGGAGCTGCCTGGCCAGGTCTGCCTGCTCTTGTCCAGCCTCACTCACCTCCTCCTCTTCTGCAGGAGCTGAGAGCACGGGACACACCACACCAGGGATTCCCCAGTGCCACACTGGCCCCCGACATCTCCCTGATAATAAATAGCTAATTAACACCACCATGCAATGTGGAAACTCCTGGTGTGCCATGCCCAGCGCCCGCAAGCACAGGGCATCACACAGCTCCTGACCACCCCAGGACAGATGGGAAGAGCCTCAGTGCAGCGCAGGGGCATGCCTGCACTCCTCATCCAAGGGTGAACCACTGGAACAGCCCCCCAACACCAGCAGGGTGTCCCTGGCCCCAGCCCCTAATCCTGGAGGGCATCAGGCTCCCCACGAGGCAGCAGGACTCAGACATTGCCGACGCAGGCTGGGGCAGGGATGCAGCAGGGCGAAGGAGCACCGTCTTCCCCCCACTCACCCTCCTGGGGGCACGTCAGCGCCTCTGCACCAGATCCCAGGCCCTGCTGACAGCAGGCGTGGGGCCAGCACACAGCCTGGGGGCACGGGGAGCCCAGGCACATGTCGGGCTGTGGGAACGGGGTTTGCCTCCCCCATGGGACATACCGCCACGCTGGGGCAAATCCACCCAGTTCAGTGCTGGGGGCAGCAGCACGGAGGGGACAGAGATGTCTGTGCCACGCAGGGCCAGGCTCTCAGGGCACGAGTGGCAGCAAAGGACCTTCCCATCAGGGACAGCAGAGGCAGCCCGTAGCCAGGCAGCGACCCACCTGCACCGAGGGCAGGAAAGAGGGGCCGGGTCACCCGCACCGCCCCAGGTGCCAGGGTGCCGCCGTGGCCATGGGGGACCCCACCTCTAGCCAGGCGGATGGCCTTGCTCCCACCCTAATTCCCCGAGCACTTGTGGCCACAGGCCAGGGTTCTCCAGCCCGGCCTTCCCCTCCTGCTGTGTGACCCCACGGGCCAGGGACACCCCCTCAGCCGCCCACCCAGGCACTCGCCCTCACTCCCCTCCCCACCCCGCTTCCAACCCCGCCCCCGTTCCTCCCCCCACCCTCAGCACCCTTCCCTCTCGCCCCCCCACCCCCGGTCCTGGCGCTGGCTGCCTTCCTCACCCCAAACCGCCCCTTCCCACTTCCCCTTCCACAGCCCCACCCGCCCCTCCTCTGTCCCCACGGGTCCCTTCCTCCTCCCCACAAGTCCCCGTGCCCCCACCCCATGGCGCGAAGCCCAGACGGGGACTGCGCCCGAGCGTCCCGCCAATGGCGACCCGTACTGCACCTGACGTCATCAGGCACCGGGCGGACGAGGGGTGAGTGTGGCGGGGGTGGGGAAGAGGGCTGCGGGAAGCCCCCCGGCCTGACCCAGACCCAGACCCACCCCCCGGATCCCTCCGGCAGCCCCCGGCTCCATCCAAACCCCAGCGCCCCACGACAAGCAACCCCAGGGCTTCCCCCGCTCCCTCCACCCCTTCACGCCCGCATCCAGCCCTCAGCTTCCCCCAGCACCCCGGGGCCACGGATGATCCCCGGGGGTTTCCATCCCGGTCCTCCTCTTTGGCTCTCTGTGTGTTCCTCCGTCCCATAGCCCAGTATCCTCTGCCAGGCAGGGGTGAAGGCAGCAGGGATGACTGCACTGCCTTTAGGTCTGCGGGGACGCCTTCTTCCCTTCCCGAGGAGCCCTGGCTCCAGCACGGGGACACCCTCCTTCCCTGAGCAGGATGAGCACAGCCCACCCTGACTGACCACGGGGCTCTCCCGCCATGGAGGACAAGCACTGCAGGCACCATGTGGGAGATCCCGGGGGCGTGGGGCAATCATGTCAGCAGTCCCTGAAACAGGTGAGCAGAGCGACAGCAGGAGAAGCTCCATGCAATTGCTCACCCTTGGAGGACAGACCAGCAGCATCTGGTCCCTGGTGCTCGCACACGTGCTCAGCGAGCTTGACTGCGACATTGGCTTCTTCAAGCAAACGTTTGGACAGATTGTGCACGCCTTCATAATCAATAGGTGATAATTTAAACTTGACCTTCTTGAACATGCCCAGCACAAGGTCCTCCAGTGCTTCCAAAAGGATGTCCTAGGAATTCACCTCTCCTGCTGTCCCAGAATGAAAAAAATACCCTGGAAAAAGGCAGGACTTTAAAAATTAATTCTCTCCCAAGACCGCAGAGCTGCTTTGAGCCCTTTCCTGCAGCCCCTGCTGTTGTCCCTACATGAGGGTTCTCCGCCTGCTGTGCAAGAGCCAATCCGCACACTGAGTCGAGATACTTGGTTTTGTTCCAGTTCTGCAGAATTGGGTGCCGGCCATTTAACAACAGCCAGCACACCTCACATTTCAAACCACCCAATAGTCATAACGATAAAATACAGCTGATTGGTCAATAATGATTCATTCGCCACTCCTAACTCTACATATGCATCTAGAGCTCATTTTTAAAACGTTTCGGGAGGTTACCTCATTAGCATGCTCATTATTCACAAAGGGGGATGTATTTTAGCATCATAATTACCCAAGGTTAGTTCGGAATACGCTCTTGGCTCAAATTTGGTCCAGAAGTTCTCATTTTGCTGTCTTATGTCTAAGTCAGCAACTGCAAAAGAACACGTAAGACACATTTGTTCCGTTTCACAGCCTAGTCAAGGTTAAATACATTCCTCGATGCCTCAACCATGTCCCCACCCAAACTTCTTGATCAACTTCTAACTTTGTTCTTTAGACATCACTGCCTCAGTGGAAGGGCTGACGCACGGAGTCAGGCTGTGATGGAGCTGCAGCAGCACCCCGCCATGCCATGCGTATAAACCAGAGAGAGGAGCACCCAAGGAACCTCCGGGTCCTTCTGCAGGGACAGTCACTGTGGCAGGGCCGGGGCTGTACCCTCCATGTTTCTGGAGGCCGCGCTTAGCCCAGGAATAGCAGCGTGTCTCTAGGACCCTTACATACAGCATCTTTCCCAGCCAAGGGGCAGCAGCAGTGCTCAGGGAGCCTTGAACACAGCAGCATGCCAATCAGCCAGGAGAGCGGTGGGGATCAGAGACACGTGCCCAGAGCAGTGGGGCTCCAGTCGCGCACAGCATTCCCACTGACAGTACACCAGCCAGGCCCTGGGGTGCAGGCACACGGCTGTGTGCTCAACCTGCGTGCTCACTGGTGGAGCTCCATGGAGCAGTGGCTCCATCCCCAGGAGGCTGCAGCCCTCACCCAAAGCAGCATTCCTCCCTGGGGTAGCCCTGGGCATGCTGGCTCACAGCAGTGGAACCAGGCACGGTGCACCAGAGGGGCTTGGGGATGCACACCCCCAGCAGCGTTCGTTTCCATCATGGGAGCACCAGTGGGATTCAGAGCCCTCGTACACAGAAGCTCTCCCATCCCTGCAAGGCAAGATGGCTCGAGGACTTTGCATTGCATATCGTTTTCCTCAACAACACTGCAACAGCAGGCCTCAGGAAGCCTCAGTGATCCCATCAGCATGAGACCAGTGGTGACTGAGGACCTGGGGGCTGGCTTGTGCAGGTGATTGCGATGTCACTGGTGGGTGAGCAGCTGATAGGTCAGGTGTGGGAACTTGGCTTGTGAAGGTTCTTGTGGTGTCACTGGTGGGTGAGCAGCTGATAGGTCAGGTGTGGGAACTTGGCTTGTGCAGGTGATTGCGATGTCACTGGTGGGTGAGCAGCTGATAGGTCAGGTGTGGGAACTTGGCTTGTGAAGGTTCTTGTGGTGTCACTGGTGGGTGAGCAGCTGATAGGTCAGGTGTGGGAACTTGGCTTGTGAAGGTTCTTGTGGTGTCACTGGTGGGTGAGCAGCTAAGAGGGCAGGAGCAAGCCCCTACCTCGTGTCATGCTTATGAGGTCACTGACGGATGAGTAGCTTTTAGAGCAGGAGCAGGCGCCTGGCTTTTATAGATGCTTGTGAGTTCACCAGTGGCTGAGTAGATGATAAGAGCAGGCCCCGGCTTGGGCGGGTTCTTGCGAGGTCACTGGTGGCTGAGGAGCTTTGCAGGTTGGGAGAACTCTTGCATGTCCGCTTCCAGTCTGGCCACTTCTGCAGGTGCGGTAATTCTGCAGGAATCCCATTTCTTATACCAATGCTTGGGGAAATTTTTATTGTACCTCTTGCGGTGAATTAAACACACTTTTGTGCTTAAGTTTAGAAAGATTTAATGAGCAATGCATTGGACAGAGTCCTACCACCTTAAGCAGTTCCACAAGGAACAACCCTGCCTTAAAGACGCTTGTGTGCATGTCTCAGCACTTATCATGAGAGAAAGGCCTAACAAATGCAAAAAATACGCTGCCTTTTTCAAGCTGGTTCAGTGCAACATTGCTTTGGGCAGTATGCCTGTGGATCCCAGTTTGACGCTTCAAACCCACCTTGGGTCAAAGCTTATCCTACAGCAACCAAATTCTATTTTGTACTGTCCAATACCCTAAATGTGTAATTGTCATTGCAGACTTGCCGATCAGAGTGTTCCTTTCAAATCTGGAAAAATGCTTTTTGCATCAAAATTTATCATATTTTCAGGACTGAATTAAGGACTATCTCTCCTGAACTGGAAGGAATGCGGGGACTTGACTGGGGTAGTCCTGCACGACCCATTACAGGAGACAACACCTAGCAGCTGTGATTCTGGCTGGCCGTGGAGAGAAGCAAACGCTATGGATGCAAATGGGCTCGTAGAGATGGGCTGTGTCCTTGGAGGCAAGTCTCTGTCTCCAGGATGCTCTGCTGTCTGCTCAGAGTATGCAGGGAAGGACCTGATGGCTTTCCCTGCGCAGCATTTAGCTCTGATCGCCCTCCGTGTGGATTGTGTCTTGTCCTCAGCCAGGCGTGCAGTAGCTTTCAGATGAGGAATGGGACTATTCCAGGGCAAAGCGAACAATCGGGATCCCAAGCCCGTGTCGTTCAAGACAATCAGGCGAAAATGTGCTCTTAGAGCTGTCCGCATTGTGGAATAAATACTAAATTGGCTAAAAATACAAAAGTACAGCATTGTTCACACATTAAGGAAAAGTATAAAATCAAGAGGCTTCTGAGGTAGAAAATAGCCGCAGCTGGCATGAAGGACACAACATCTGTGGTTCCCTGATAAGCTACATGAGGTACGGGGCAGGATGCCATTATTCCGCGGCTTTACCTGATGATGTATAGCAGACACGGGAATGGGATGATACCATGAAACAGATAAGCTGCCAATTAGCTGCCCACTCGATACTCGGAGCCAACATTTTGTCAAATTTTGATGAAATGCTGTCCTTTGTGCGAACTTTGCTCATTTTAATGTCATTATAATACCAAAACACACCTCCATCCTGAAGGCTACCCGCCTCCAAGGTGCGACCAGTCCTCCTTGAGTCTGCGCCCCGAATTTCTCGTAAACTATACCTTTAATTGTGAAGCGAGAGAAATTTACACCAATCATAGTAAAAGTATGTCTGACTAAAGTCACTCAAACTCCACCTTGAAGATAACAAATAGTATAAAAATAGCCCGAGGGAGGGGGGATACCCAGGGAAGACACCATCGCGAAGAATTCCATCGCTGATTTCCGGGATCAGTCGATGGGCTGAGCCTCTCTTCCCCCCCATAGGGACGCCTTTGGGTAAGACTTCGATTATACCGAGTGTTTTCTTGGGGACTTAGAAATTTCTCTAGAGAATCTCTTTCCTACATTTAGAGCCAGGCTGTATCTTTTATAACTTTGTCACACGTTTTGTATATGTCACCAGTATAATAGCCAACATTATCATCATCGTGGCTTTACATCTAGAATGTCATCTCCAACACCCAGGTATTTTTCCCTGGGGTTGTCCTTCCTGCATATGACGTATACCTCAGTCATAGTCCCCAAGTTGCTCTCCATGCTAGTAAGTTGGAATCAGACTATCTGTTTTGCCATCTGAGTCTCGCAGTCTTATTTCTTCTTTATCCTTGGGATAGCTGAGCGTGTCCTACTTGCAGTGGTGGCCTGTGACAGATACATAGCCATCTGCTACTCCCTCAGGTTAATGTTACAAGTAGAAGAACAAGCACCCAGATCATCCTCCTTTGCTGGATTGGAGGCTGTCTGTCACCTTTGATGCCTGCTGTTTTACTGACTGATTTACCTTCTTGTGGCTCCAGTGTAGTTAACCACTTCTGTGATACGCTACCGCTGCTGCAATTGGCACGTGTGGGCAAGTATGTGATGAAAAAGATGATATCGATACTTTCTTCTCTGGTGACCTTTGGGCATCTTCCTCTCTGTTGCTATGTCTTAGGTCTATATTGTCATCACTGTCCTGAAGACCCCTTCTACTGAAACCTTCTCCACTTGCGTTTCCCATCTCATGATTCTCTCATTGCTTTGTGGGGCAGGAATTTTCATGTGTTTGCATCCAACAGCAAGGACTTCCTTGAATATGAAACACACTGAGACAGTGGTATACAGTGTGGCCATTCCCACGTTGAATCCAATGATCTGCAGCCTGAGAAATCAAGATCTGAAGAAGGTTTTGAGGACAATCCTCATAAAAAGAAAGTTGGGAACTAGATCGTTTGTGTAGCCAATTAGAGAACAAAAGAAGAAACACTTCCTTAAATAAAGGGTAGATAACTTGTGTTTCTTATTCATTTGATAGCAGGATTTTCCAGAACAGTGCTTTAATTTCCAGACAACCAGACAACATCAGATGAAAGTCCCCAAGGGGAAAGGACCACCATATTCTCCAGGCTTGAGGACAAGTTGTTATCACTCACTGCGTTAGACTGAACTGAAGTCTTGGTCGTTTTCAGTGGCATTCCTTTTTTTTTTTACCATTGCTACTTGAGCTACTTGAAGAGCCTCAGTCACCCTGCAACACAGATGGATTGGTCCTGAAATTTCTCCCCTTAGGTTTATGGCATGTTTAAAGCCCATGTTTAGGAATCACCCCCTATCATTTTAGGCATTCGTGGAAAACACACATAGGTGTCATTTTGCTTGTTTGACCAGATCTGTCTAGTGTGCTTCAGAAATGCCCCTGGCTATCTGGCAACTCTGCCTGAGGTGGAGAGGAACCTACAGGGAACTTGAACTGCTTTGAAGCAGGAAAAAGATGCTGGATCACCTGAAATGGCATCGGACAACTCTAGCCTAGGGTCACAGCTCCATTGCTAACAGATGAGATGTATGAGACCAACCCTTCAGCAATTTCTTCACAAGATTTTAGAGGGGGTTTGACTCATTTGCCCGTGCACTGGTGCCTCGCACCACTTGAGATGTCCTTTGGTGTCCAAGGTAAGTGTGCGGGACTGGCAGAAAGGACATGTGAAACCTGGTCTTCTGCAGTAATAAGTCAAGACCATGCTCATAATCCTTGGGTGTGACAAATGTCTGCCGTTAGGAAATGGTTTGTACCTTTACAGTTAATATTCAGAAATAGTGACTTGAGGGGATGAATCTGTTCCCCAAGCTTTGAAGACCATGCTAATATGCGATGACTTGTGTCCTTGAAGTGAATGTTTCTTCCACTAAAGTAGCTCGGCTATAATCACCTACAATAAAGACTATGTTGTTTGGACAGACAATTCACAGCTACCAAGGCTCCTTTGACTAATATCGGGACTGCTAAGTGTACTCATCTATGGCTGTTATATGGGGGGGGGGGGGGGGGCGCAGCCCGTTGTTACAGTTTATACTAAGACTTCAGCTCAGCCATCTGAAAAGCTAAAAGAAATCTTTATACATTACACCCATACTGCAATGTAACGTGGGAGGCAATGGATGTATTTGAGAAATTGAGAGTACGGGGGAGGCAAAAAGTCTACGTTGCTCCTTGATGCTAATTTATCCCTTGGGGTGTCTTTAATAACTGTGAAATATCCAACTTCTGTGTTTGTTCAGCAAATTTTAACCAAGAAATATGAGAGAAGCAATTAAGCATTGTATACTACCAAACCCATTCAACTTTTAGTAAGTGCAACTAAGAGAAACAGGGCAAGTTGTATCATTTTGTGAAATCACCCACAGCAAGTTGCTCCACACTGAGGTGCTCTCTCTATACGAACAGATGAAAGGCTTCATTCAAAAACAAAACCAGGGAGAGGTGGAAACTAAGAGATTCATCTTCTGTACCAATAGGCACATTTGCATCTTGAACGGGTCTGATCACCTAGGCTCCATCGACACTTAGTGAAGAGAAGCAGGCAGTTCTCAGGTATGATTCATGCCGTTCTTGGGAAAAATAACTTTGAAAGTGCAAGGCTTCTCAGCCCAAAATTTATCAGTCGATCAAAGCCGATTTGACTAGTTGGACAGTTTACTTAATGGGATATAAAACCAGTTTATAGTTTGGATCACTTAAACCACTGAGAAAAATGTCTCATTTCACAAAAAGGACAAAATAACTTAGCATCACTGGGGACAAAGAATGAGGTCTTCAACTGATGGGAAACTGGTATAGCTCCAGCAAAGAGCAAGTGGCCAAGACTGACAAATAAATCATTCTTCACGTACAAAACCTCCCCAGGCAGTCCTAGGGTAAAACCACTGTATGCTCTTGACATACGTCAATGGTGTGTCCATGGTGTCAAGGACAGGCTGTTCTGCAAGGGAAGGTGAGCTAGGAACTGAGGGTGACAGCAAGGGAGTAAGGTTGTTACATCACCAACAAGGAGCCAGGAAGTCAAACCAGCAAACTGGGGGTAAGAATCAGGTTTGGAAATGGTAACCAGCATCAGCCGGGAGTCCAGTGATCACCCAGCAAATCTGAGGTGACAATTCAGATCCACTCAAGCCAATGGGACAGGACTGGTGTCAGGAATGGAGAAGTACAAGACTTGCAGCAGACAGAGCTGAAGCATAGCTCCTGTGTAGCTCCTACACAGATGGGAGCCAAGGACAAGATTCTGCGTTAAAAGCAGTTCCCAAGTGGAGGTGAGGTTATGACCAGGTTTCTTAATGACAGCTGTCATCAGCAAGCCATCCTAAAGCTTAATTTGAAAGATGGAAGTGCACTGCAGTCCCTCATAAATGTAACTTCTATCTTACTATGGTGAATATGCACCAACCCCAATAAAACCTCAGACAAACAGTCATCCAGTTCAAGCCATTGTAGCTGTACTGCTGTAAAGAATTGTATTGGTGCCATTTCTGGGTCCGCCAGGCCACCACAGCATCCCTACTTCTCCATGGGGCAGCTCCACAGAAGGGAAGGGGTTTCCTTGTCTCCCCATGTCTGACTCAGTGTCATGGGATGCTGTAGCTCAGCCCGCAGCAGCCCCATATGGGGCATCCCCATGTCCCCACCACAGCTGGGGACATCTGAGATGAAGACGTGGCGCGGGGACACCTTGGAGGGGTCACATGGCACCCTGCCACATTTCAGAGGGAACATCTCTGCCCTGGTTGTGTTTGGAGGTAATCAGGGCGTCCCATCTCAAACTTCCCCTTGGCTTCCCGTTTCAGTTCTGCCTTTGACCACAACATGGGCACCCCCAGGAAAGGGGAAGAGAAACTGCAGGGCGAGGGGATGCACCAGGGGACAGCCGGGGACGAGCGGTGGGTAGGGGACATTGTGGGGGTGAGACCACCTCTGGTCACCCCATTGACCCTCCAGTGCTGAACAGTGGTCACAATGGGGACAGAGTAGGGGGATGGACTCCACCATTCCTGTTCCCATGGCCATGGGGGGACAGGGTTCCCCACCAAAGATGGTGGTAAGGAAAGGGGAGAGCCAGGCTGCAGCCCAGCCCCAGGCCCTCTCCTGGGGCCGTTTGCGGGAGAGTTGGAGCTCCCCAGCACTGTGGGGTGCAGTTCCCAGGCCCCGTGGCATGGATGGAGCTCCGTGGAAATGGGGATGCTGTTCATCCACAGCAGCCCTCTGGAATGGGCCTCGGGGTGAGGGGGACCGTGGACCCATCCCTGTCCCAACTTGGTGATCCTGCCTGGCCAAGTGCCACTGCTCCAAGTGTCTGATGACTGTCCGTGGAAAACAGACCCTTCCAGGCCCCGCAGCCCATCTCTCCCCTTGGGGACCATCACACTACAGCTGCTCCAGTCCATCCTCTTCCTGCATCCCCAGAGGAATTCCTGCAGTGGCCACTTCCTCCAGCCCTGCCTGCACCCGTCCCCAACCCTGCAGGCCTGGGCCTGGAACTACTCGTCACCTCCTTCCTGGGGAGCCCCTTCCCCAGCATCAGGGCAGCGGTGCTGAGCAGTCGGGGGATATCACCAGCACTCCTCACTCTTCCCCCCCAGAGCCGTCCATGGCCACGGTCTTCGCCCGCACACCTGGCCCAGCTTTGCTCCTGCTGGTTTGACACATCACCAGCTAGCTTCTCCCTGCATCCCATCATGCGGGACGGCCGGGAGGTGGCATGGGGCCAACACACAGCCTGGGGGCATGGGGAGCCCAGGCATGTGGCCACGCTGTGGGAATGGCGTTTGTCTCCTCTGCAGGAAAGACAGCCACGTAGGGGTGAACCTAGCTGCAAGTGGCTCCTGTGGTTCTCACCCTCCTTCCCCCTCAGGAGGTCCCCCCAGGAAGCACCGCCAGCGCACTGCAGAATCCCCACACTGCGGCCAGGAAGACTTTCCCTTTTCCTGGACACTGGCCCATGTCCCTGGCATGTCAGGAGAAGCAATGCCTCCCCCAGCCTCTCCCACCCCTCGGCATCTCCATGGCCAGTGTCCGTCCCTGGCAGAAGGGCAGTGACAACCTGGGGCCAGACCAGCGTGGGGCTGCTGAGTGGGATGGAGGATGGAGCAGTCCACAAACCAGGGAGAGATGGAGCGATTTGAGCTGTTTTGCTGAGGAGAAAGGGGAAGGGAGGACCCAAGTGACCTCTCCAATCCCCTGACACCGGGAGCCATTTCGAGCAGGTGCGAAGCCGCTCTGGCTCCAGTGCTGATCTCCCCCTCTGTCTGGGATGGGTTTGGATCAGGATCTCCTCCCCTCCTGACTCCTGCCCCCACGCCCGACTCCTGCCCCTGCAAAAGCTGGAGGGATTGGGGGCCAGTCACCCTCCGAATAAGGGAGATCGCTCAGCAATTATCGTCATGAGCAAAACAGACTCAGCTTTAGGAAATTAATCAAATTTATTGCCAATCAAAATCAGGTACGATAATGAGAAATAAAATGTCTAAAAGCATCTTCCCCCGACCCCTCCCTTCTTCCTGGGCTGCACTTCACTCTTGACTTCTCTGCCTCCTACTCACAAGTGGCACAGCGTGATGGGGAATGGGGACTGCCATCAGTTTATTATGCATTGTCTCTGTTGCTCCTTCCTCCTCACCCTGCTCCAGCACGGGGTCCCACCCACAGGAAACAGTCCTTCCCAAACTGCTCCAGCATGGGTCCTTCCCATTGGCTGCAGTTCTTCACAAACTGCTCCAGCGTGGGTGTTTTCTACAGGGTGCAGTCCCTCCAGGAACAGACTGCTCCAGCACGGGTCCCACATGGGGTCACAAGTCCTGCCAGGAGCCTGCCCCAGCATAGGCTCTCCACGGGATCACAGCCACCTTCAGGCACATCCACCTGCTCCAGCGCGGGGTGCTCCATGGGCACCATGGTCCTTCACCATGGGCTGCACAGGCACCACGCCTGGAGCATCTCCGCCTCCTCCTTCGTCGCTGACTTTGGTGTCTCCATAGTTTTTTCTGTCACATATTCTCACTTCTCTCTCCCAGCTGCTGTTGTGCAGCAGTTTTTACCCCTTCTTAAATATGCTATCGCAGAGGAACTACCAACATCGCTGACTGGCTCATCCTTGGCCAGCGGCGAGTGTGTCTTGCAGCTGTCTGGAACTGGTTCTGTTGGACATGGGGGCAGCTTCTGGCATCTTCTCCCAGAAGCCACGCCAGCAGGCTTCCTGCTACCAAAACCTTGCCGCATAAACCCAGTGCTCTCTGCCAGGGGTCTACAGAGTAAAGTCCTGGGCGTTACCATGGGAGAAGGCAAAGGCCACTATGGGCTGGACTCAGACTACATCTCCTTGGGTGCCAGGGTGCTGTTGTAGCCGGGAGGGATGCCCACTGCAGCTGACTTTGCACCCACGCAAATCCCCTGGCAGTCACAGCCACTGGCCAGAGCGTCCCAGCCCTCCACCAGCCACACCATCTCTCCATGGGGAACACACCCAGCCAGGCCCTCCCCAAAACCTCAGCACCAGCCTCATTGGCTACAGGAGCCACGCAATGACACTGCCACTGCCAGAGCTGCACAGGCAGAGCAGCCCCGGGGAGAAGAAGGTGGTCACGGCTTCCGTGGCCCCTTCCTCCTCTTGCTTCATTCGCTCCTGCACACCTGCTGCCGGCACCATGCAGCCTCCTCGCCGCCTCCTCCTCCTCCTCCTCTTTCTCCTGCTTCTTCCTGCGATGTGGGCAGATCCAGAGGGTAAGTGAGAGCCCTGCCTCACCCCGACCTGCTCCCATTGCTGCACTGTGGGACCCCACAGAGCTGGCAGGGGGTGGGCACAGACAGGCCACTGGCCCCATCATCAGTGGGACAACCCCCACCCCACAGCACCCAAAGCTGCCCCATCCTTGCCCACCTGCTTGGCATTCCCTGCCCCACACCATCCTGCCCAGCCCAGCACCACCGGCACGGGAGTTCAGCCGCCTGAGCAGCCATGGGGCAAGGGGTCCCTAAGCCAGGCCTGGGGTGCTGGGGTGCCCCCAAAGATGCCTTCCTCCTGCAAGGAGCCTGCAGGCAGCAGGCGTTCTCAGCCCTTCACGGCACAACAGCCCTGCACTGGGCTCCAACCCCTTGAGCAGGTCCTGGGCATCGCCCTTTGCCTGCAGGAGCATTTCTCTTGCATTCAAAGGGTCCCTGAATCCTCTACATTCTCCCCCTGTGAAACAAAGCTGAAAGGTTCCTCCTGCAGCTACAACCAGCCCTGCACGCCCAGCCTGTGCTTGCCATTCCAGGGGCAGGCACTCCCCACACCCTGGCCAGGGGGGCACCCACTGCTCCAAAGCAGGCTTCACTCTGCCCTGCTTATTCTGCCAGATCCTCATTCAGCGCTGCAGCATCGAACTCAGTCCCCTGCCTCCTGTTAGGGTTCACCCTTGAGCATTTCCTGGGAGCCCTAAGCAGTGGTGAAATGCCCTTCCCTCCCAGCCCCCCAAGCCCCCGCAGCGTATGCAGGTCTCCAGTGGATCCAGTTCCTGGCATGGGCACTCCTTGCCAGGGGAAGCATCAACCCAAACCGTCACCAAGGTTCCCCCTACCATCCCTGCCATGCAGCTAAGTGACAGCTTAGAGAGAGGGACAGACCCTGGGGAGGTGGGTGGCTAAAAAAAGGAAAGTAGAGGAGAAGCGGGGAGAGGCTGAGAGAGCCTGCCGAAGGAAACTGCAAACTGAGTAAAAACAGGGGATTTCCCCCGCCCTGCCCGTCTGCCCCATCTTGCCTTGCCTGTCCCCAGGGACACTATAAACCACCATTCTTCCTAGGGCTGCCCACCAGCACTGGAACTGGCAGTCCCCAATCTCCTCCTTCATCCTCATGTACCCCAACGCTGCTTCCTCTCCCACCTCTCCCCACAGGCTCTTATAAACTCCGTGCTTTCCAAACCTCCATCTTCCACAACACCAGCTTTGTGGACAATTCAGCCTGGAGCACCCTGGAGGACATTGTCTTTGCTGCCCTGGAGAAATACACCTGGAACATCCTCTACCTATACCCATGGGTTTACCCATCCCTGCCTGCAGTAGAGTGGGAGAACCTGCAAAACGTGTTCAGGATTTATATGCACAACATCCCTCTGTCCCTGTCCAGTGACGCCAGGATGTTCCAGGCACCCTGTGAGTACCAGGCGCTCAGCACCTCCTCATCTATCGCAGGGAGCTGTGAGAATGAGCTCAGAGCCACCGCCAACGGCTTTCCAAAACTGGGGCTGCAGGAGGGAAGGGACTGGGGCTTCATCCTGCACCAGCAAAACCCCCGAACCACCCTGTCCTGTGCAGGGGTCACACGGGGCCATCCTGGTCCCCCACACAAACCTTGGCCGTGTTTAGCTCCACTTACACCCTCACACCAGCCGCACCTATTCTTCTCCAAGCACCCCAAATCCCACCAGAGAAGTCATCTGAGAAATGCAGTGGAGGGGCCTCTCCACTCCTGTCTGTGGGATGGGACACACAGAGCAAGCGCCTGGCCCTACAGGCTGGTGCAGTGCTGGATAACCAAGGGCAAGGTACCCTGCAGAGCGCCACAGTCCTCTTACTCGCCCAAACCCCACACCAACAACCCCTCTCAACAACACCCACCCCAACCCCGTGTCCTGTCACTCCCCCAGAGCAGTGCTTTGTGCTCGGCCAGGGCTCTCAACTCTGTTGTGGGCAGGGGGCAGCTTGAGGACAATGAGCTACAGGGTTAGGACAGGTTTCTCACACGCAGTTTCTACTGGACGTAAAGCAGAGCAGTGACATGGGAGAATAGAATATAGAATACAGAATACAGAACACAGAACACAGAACATAGAATGTAGACTAGTTCAGTTTAGTTCAGTTGGAAGGGACCAACAACGATCATCTAGTCCAACGGCCTGACCAATTCAGGGTTGACCAAAAGTTAATGCAAATTATTAAGGGCATTGTTCAAATGCCTCTTCAACATTGACGGGCTTGGGGCATCAACCACCTCTGTAAAGAAAAGTTTCCTCATGTCAAGTCTGAACCTACCCTGACGCAGTTTGAACCATTCTCATGCATCAAGTCCCTGGATCCCAAGGAGAAGAGATCAGCACCTCCCTCTCCACATCTCCTCCTCAGAAAGCTGTAGACATCAATGAGGTCGTCCCTCAGCCTTCTTTTCTCCAAACTAGACAAGCCCAGGGCCCTCAGCCACTCCTCATAGGATGGGCCTTCCAGCCCCTTCACCAGCTTTGTTGCCCTCCTCTGGGTGCATTCAAGGACCTTCACATCTCTCTTAAAGGGTGGGGCCCAGAACTGCACACAGTGCTCAAGGTGAGGCCGCACCAACACTAACTACAGCATGGCAATCCCCTCTCTTGACCCGCTGGTTATACTGTGTTTGGTGCACCCCAGGATGTGGTTTGCCCTCTTGGGTCCTGCGGCTGGCTCAAACTGAACCTGCTCTTAGCCAGCACCCCCGGATACCTCTCTGCACTGTTGCTCTCCAGATATTCCCCTCCCAGTTTATATTTGTGTCGGGTGTTACGCTCTCCCAGATGCAGAATCTGGCATCTGTTCGTGTTAAATTTCATGCCATTGACAGTTGCCCAATGCTCCAATCTCTCTAGATCCCTCTTCAAGGCCTCTTGTCCCTCGAGAGTAAACAGCACCTCCCAGTTTAGTATCATCAGCAGATTTGCTAGTGGTGCATTTAACTCCAGCATCCAGGCCATTGATCAAAATATTGAACAGCACTGGCCCTAGGATTGAGCCCTGAGGAACAGCACTGGTGACCGGTTGCCAGCCAGATGTAGCCCCATTCACTACAACCCTTTGAGCTCTGCCGTTCAGACAGTTCTTCACCCAGCGCACCGTGAACCCGCTCACCCCACAGCTGGACAACCTGTCCAGAAGGATGCTGTGAGGAATGCTATCAAAAGCCTTACGAAATCCAGAAAAACTACATCCACTGCCTTCCCTTCACCCACCAGGTGGGTGACCTTATTGTAGAAGGGTATCGAATGAGTTACAGGACTTTCCCTTTGTGAACACATAGTGACTCTGCCTGATAATTACATCTTCTCCATAATTTTTCCAGGTATTGAGGTTAGACTAACAGGTCTGTAGATTCCTGGGTCTTCCCTCACACCCTTCTTGTAATAAAATAATGTCGGTTGGTTTGCAGTCAGCAGGGACCTCCCCAGACACCCAAGACATTTGGTAGATCATTAAGAGGTGTCTTGCCATCACATCCACTAGTTCCTTCAGTACTCTGGGATGAATCCCATCGGGCCCTATGGACTTGTGAACATTCAGCTGGTACAGATGGTTCCTTACAATTTCAGTGTCCACAAATGGAAAGTCACTTTTTCTGTAGTCGTGGTCCTCTGACTCAGTGGACTGGGCAGCCCAAGGTCTATCAGTATTATTAAACACTGAGGCAAAAAAAGCATCGAATGCCCCCACTTTCTCTTCATCCCTGTTAGTCAGTTGACAATCTTCAACAAGTATCGGTCCAATATTTTCTTTAGACCTCTTGCTATTAATGCACTTTAAAAAAAAACCTTCTTGCCTGACAGCCTGAAACACTGGCCAGTTTCAGCTGTAATTGAGCTTTGGCCTTTCATGTCTTCTCCCTGGGGAGAATGACTTGGGGTGCAGAGGGAGTGGGAAAAGGGTTGTGCTCAAAGAAGCAGGTGCAATTTAGGGCTCCAGCTCCAGCTGCGCTTATGATGACCATTGTGCCCCCCAGACCCCTTTGTGATCCAGTACGTGACCGGCTGCGACTTGTATCCCAATGGCTCCTATACCAAATTCTATCATATCGCATACAATGCCCATGATTTCCTCAACTTCAATGTGGACAAGGGCCGCTGGGAGAGACAGCAGGAGAGCGAGCTGGCGGCACAAGTTGAGGGGCAGTTCAACAACTATACCATCTTCTCTGCCACCCTGCAGTACCACCTCAATGTCACCTGTGTTGACTACATGAAGAAATTCATCGAGTATGGGAAGGCATCTCTGGAGAGACAAGGTGAGACACCCCCCCTGACCCTGGCACGGCCACCGCAGAGCCCCCCACTCACTGGGGACAAAAGTGGTGCCCCACCAGGGCTCCCTCCACCCCTTTGCTCTCACACCCCAGAGATGCCCGTGGCCACGGTCTTCGCCCGCACGCCCAGACCAGACCAGCTCCTGCTGGTTTGCCATGTCACCGGCTTCTACCCGCGACCCATCAGCGTGGCATGGCTGCGGGACGGCCAGGAGGTGCCACCAGGCCCGACGCTCAACACCAGCGCCATCCTGCCCAACGCCGACCTCACCTACCAGCTCCGCAGCATCCTGGCCGTGGCCCCCCGTGATGGGCACAGCTACGCCTGCCGCGTGCGGCACCGCAGCCTGGGCACGCACAGCCTCCTCATCCCTTGGGGTAGGTGCCACCCACGGGGATGGGGCACAGGGTGCAGACAGAGGCCCGTGGCCCCATGCAGGTGCCTGGAGGATGGTGGGTCAGGCTCCTATGGCAGCTCCAGCCATGGCCTCCTGTGCACCTGTACCTCTCGCTCTCCTCTCTCCTCCAGGCAGCTCCAAGGTAGCTCTCAGTGTCGGCATCACCACTGTGGTCCTGCTGGCCATTGCTGCAGCCCTCGCTGGGGCCATCTGGCACTACAGGCGCAGGTGAGGTCTCCTCCTCGCCCAGCTGCACCAGCCCCATCAGCTCCAGACCATGGCAGGTGGGAGCTGCCTGGCCAGGTCTGCCTGCTCTTGTCCAGCCTCACTCACCTCCTCCTCTCCTGCAGGAGCTGAGAGCACGGGACACACCACACCAGGGATTCCCCAGTGCCACACTGGCCCCCGACATCTCCCTGATAATAAATAGCTAATTAACACCACCATGCAATGTGGAAACTCCTGGTGTGCCATGCCCAGCGCCCGCAAGCACAGGGCATCACACAGCTCCTGACCACCCCAGGACAGATGGGAAGAGCCTCAGTGCAGCGCAGGGGCATGCCTGCACTCCTCATCCAAGGGCGAACCACTGGAACAGCCCCCCAACACCAGCAGGGTGTCCCTGGCCCCAGCCCCTAATCCTGGAGGGCATCAGGCTCCCCACGAGGCAGCAGGACTCAGACATTGCCGACGCAGGCTGGGGCAGGGATGCAGCAGGGCGAAGGAGCACCGTCTTCCCCCCACTCACCCTCCTGGGGGCACGTCAGCACCTCTGCACCAGATCCCAGGCCCTGCTGACAGCAGGCGTGGGGCCAGCACACAGCCCGGGGGCACGGGGAGCCCAGGCACATGTCGGGCTGTGGGAACGGGGTTTGCCTCCCCCATGGGACATACCGCCACGCTGGGGCAAATCCACCCAGTTCAGTGCTGGGGGCAGCAGCACGGAGGGGACAGAGATGTCTGTGCCACGCAGGGCCAGGCTCTCTGGGCACGAGTGGCAGCAAAGGACCTTCCCATCAGGGACAGCAGAGGCAGCCCGTAGCCAGGCAGCGACCCACCTGCACCGAGGGCAGGAAAGAGGGGCCGGGTCACCCGCACCGCCCCAGGTGCCAGGGTGCCGCCGTGGCCATGGGGGACCCCACCTCTAGCCAGGCGGATGGCCTTGCTCCCACCCTAATTCCCCGAGCACTTGTGGCCACAGGCCAGGGTTCTCCAGCCCGGCCTTCCCCTCCTGCTGTGTGACCCCACGGGCCAGGGACACCCCCTCAGCCGCCCACCCAGGCACTCGCCCTCACTCCCCTCCCCACCCCGCTTCCAACCCCGCCCCCGTCCCTCCCCCCACCCTCAGCACCCTTCCCTCTCGCCCCCCCACCCCCGGTCCTGGCGCTGGCTGCCTTCCTCACCCCAAACCGCCCCTTCCCACTTCCCCTTCCACAGCCCCACCCGTCCCTCCTCTGTCCCCACGGGTCCCTTCCTCCTCCCCACAAGTCCCCGTGCCCCCACCCCATGGCGCGAAGCCCAGACGGGGACTGCGCCCGAGCGTCCCGCCAATGGCGACCCGTACTGCACCTGACGTCATCAGGCACCGGGCGGACGAGGGGTGAGTGTGGCGGGGGTGGGGAAGAGGGCTGCGGGAAGCCCCCCGGCCTGACCCAGACCCAGACCCACCCCCCGGATCCCTCCGGCAGCCCCCGGCTCCATCCAAACCCCAGCGCCCCACGACAAGCAACCCCAGGGCTTCCCCCGCTCCCTCCACCCCTTCACGCCCGCATCCAGCCCTCAGCTTCCCCCAGCACCCCGGGGCCACGGATGATCCCCGGGGGTTTCCATCCCGGTCCTCCTCTTTGGCTCTCTGTGTGTTCCTCCGTCCCATAGCCCAGTATCCTCTGCCAGGCAGGGGTGAAGGCAGCAGGGATGACTGCACTGCCTTTAGGTCTGCGGGGACGCCTTCTTCCCTTCCCGAGGAGCCCTGGCTCCAGCACGGGGACACCCTCCTTCCCTGAGCAGGATGAGCACAGCCCACCCTGACTGACCACGGGGCTCTCCCGCCATGGAGGACAAGCACTGCAGGCACCATGTGGGAGATCCCGGGGGCGTGGGGCAATCATGTCAGCAGTCCCTGAAACAGGTGAGCAGAGCGACAGCAGGAGAAGCTCCATGCAATTGCTCACCCTTGGAGGACAGACCAGCAGCATCTGGTCCCTGGTGCTCGCACACGTGCTCAGCGAGCTTGACTGCGACATTGGCTTCTTCAAGCAAACGTTTGGACAGATTGTGCACGCCTTCATAATCAATAGGTGATAATTTAAACTTGACCTTCTTGAACATGCCCAGCACAAGGTCCTCCAGTGCTTCCAAAAGGATGTCCTAGGAATTCACCTCTCCTGCTGTCCCATGATGAAAAAAATACCCTGGAAAAAGGCAGGACTTTAAAAATTAATTCTCTCCCAAGACCGCAGAGCTGCTTTGAGCCCTTTCCTGCAGCCCCTGCTGTTGTCCCTACATGAGGGTTCTCCGCCTGCTGTGCAAGAGCCAATCCGCACACTGAGTCGAGATACTTGGTTTTGTTCCAGTTCTGCAGAATTGGGTGCCGGCCATTTAACAACAGCCAGCACACCTCACATTTCAAACCACCCAATAGTCATAACGATAAAATACAGCTGATTGGTCAATAATGATTCATTCGCCACTCCTAACTCTACATATGCATCTAGAGCTCATTTTTAAAACGTTTCGGGAGGTTACCTCATTAGCATGCTCATTATTCACAAAGGGGGATGTATTTTAGCATCATAATTACCCAAGGTTAGTTCGGAATACGCTCTTGGCTCAAATTTGGTCCAGAAGTTCTCATTTTGCTGTCTTATGTCTAAGTCAGCAACTGCAAAAGAACACGTAAGACACATTTGTTCCGTTTCACAGCCTAGTCAAGGTTAAATACATTCCTCGATGCCTCAACCATGTCCCCACCCAAACTTCTTGATCAACTTCTAACTTTGTTCTTTAGACATCACTGCCTCAGTGGAAGGGCTGACGCACGGAGTCAGGCTGTGATGGAGCTGCAGCAGCACCCCGCCATGCCATGCATATAAACCAGAGAGAGGAGCACCCAAGGAACCTCCGGGTCCTTCTGCAGGGACAGTCACTGTGGCAGGGCCGGGGCTGTACCCTCCATGTTTCTGGAGGCCGCGCTTAGCCCAGGAATAGCAGCGTGTCTCTAGGACCCTTACATACAGCATCTTTCCCAGCCAAGGGGCAGCAGCAGTGCTCAGGGAGCCTTGAACACAGCAGCATGCCAATCAGCCAGGAGAGCGGTGGGGATCAGAGACACGTGCCCAGAGCAGTGGGGCTCCAGTCGCGCACAGCATTCCCACTGACAGTACACCAGCCAGGCCCTGGGGTGCAGGCACACGGCTGTGTGCTCAACCTGCGTGCTCACTGGTGGAGCTCCATGGAGCAGTGGCTCCATCCCCAGGAGGCTGCAGCCCTCACCCAAAGCAGCATTCCTCCCTGGGGTAGCCCTGGGCATGCTGGCTCACAGCAGTGGAACCAGGCACGGTGCACCAGAGGGGCTTGGGGATGCACACCCCCAGCAGCGTTCGTTTCCATCATGGGAGCACCAGTGGGATTCAGAGCCCTCGTACACAGAAGCTCTCCCATCCCTGCAAGGCAAGATGGCTCGAGGACTTTGCATTGCATATCGTTTTCCTCAACAACACTGCAACAGCAGGCCTCAGGAAGCCTCAGTGATCCCATCAGCATGAGACCAGTGGTGACTGAGGACCTGGGGGCTGGCTTGTGCAGGTGATTGCGATGTCACTGGTGGGTGAGCAGCTGATAGGTCAGGTGTGGGAACTTGGCTTGTGAAGGTTCTTGTGGTGTCACTGGTGGGTGAGCAGCTGATAGGTCAGGTGTGGGAACTTGGCTTGTGAAGGTTCTTGTGGTGTCACTGGTGGGTGAGCAGCTAAGAGGGCAGGAGCAAGCCCCTACCTCGTGTCATGCTTATGAGGTCACTGACGGATGAGTAGCTTTTAGAGCAGGAGCAGGCGCCTGGCTTTTGTAGATGCTTGTGAGTTCACCAGTGGCTGAGTAGATGATAAGAGCAGGCCCCAGCTTGGGCGGGTTCTTGCGAGGTCACTGGTGGCTGAGGAGCTTTGCAGGTTGGGAGAACTCTTGCATGTCCGCTTCCAGTCTGGCCACTTCTGCAGGTGCGGTAATTCTGCAGGAATCCCATTTCTTATACCAATGCTTGGGGAAATTTTTATTGTACCTCTTGCGGTGAATTAAACACACTTTTGTGCTTAAGTTTAGAAAGATTTAATGAGCAATGCATTGGACAGAGTCCTACAACCTTAAGCAGTTCCACAAGGAACAACCCTGCCTTAAAGACGCTTGTGTGCATGTCTCAGCACTTATCATGAGAGAAAGGCCTAACAAATGCAAAAAATACGCTGCCTTTTTCAAGCTGGTTCAGTGCAACATTGCTTTGGGCAGTATGCCTGTGGATCCCAGTTTGACGCTTCAAACCCACCTTGGGTCAAAGCTTATCCTACAGCAACCAAATTCTATTTTGTACTGTCCAATACCCTAAATGTGTAATTGTCATTGCAGACTTGCCGATCAGAGTGTTCCTTTCAAATCTGGAAAAATGCTTTTTGCATCAAAATTTATCATATTTTCAGGACTGAATTAAGGACTATCTCTCCTGAACTGGAAGGAATGCGGGGACTTGACTGGGGTAGTCCTGCACGACCCATTACAGGAGACAACACCTAGCAGCTGTGATTCTGGCTGGCCGTGGAGAGAAGCAAACGCTATGGATGCAAATGGGCTCGTAGAGATGGGCTGTGTCCTTGGAGGCAAGTCTCTGTCTCCAGGATGCTCTGCTGTCTGCTCAGAGTATGCAGGGAAGGACCTGATGGCTTTCCCTGCGCAGCATTTAGCTCTGATCGCTCTCCGTGTGGATTGTGTCTTGTCCTCAGCCAGGCGTGCAGTAGCTTTCAGATGAGGAATGGGACTATTCCAGGGCAAAGCGAACAATCGGGATCCCAAGCCCGTGTCGTTCAAGACAATCAGGCGAAAATGTGCTCTTAGAGCTGTCCGCATTGTGGAATAAATACTAAATTGGCTAAAAATACAAAAGTACAGCATTGTTCACACATTAAGGAAAAGTATAAAATCAAGAGGCTTCTGAGGTAGAAAATAGCCGCAGCTGGCATGAAGGACACAACATCTGTGGTTCCCTGATAAGCTACATGAGGTACGGGGCAGGATGCCATTATTCCGCGGCTTTACCTGATGATGTATAGCAGACACGGGAATGGGATGATACCATGAAACAGATAAGCTGCCAATTAGCTGCCCACTCGATACTCGGAGCCAACATTTTGTCAAATTTTGATGAAATGCTGTCCTTTGTGCGAACTTTGCTCATTTTAATGTCATTATAATACCAAAACACACCTCCATCCCGAAGGCTACCCGCCTCCAAGGTGCGACCACTCCTCCTTGAGTCTGCGCCCCGAATTTCTCATAAACTATACCTTTAATTGTGAAGCGAGAGAAATTTACACCAATCATAGTAAAAGTATGTCTGACTAAAGTCACTCAAACTCCACCTTGAAGATAACAAATAGTATAAAAATAGCCCGAGGGAGGGGGGATACCCAGGGAAGACACCATCGCGAAGAATTCCATCGCTGATTTCCGGGATCAGTCGATGGGCTGAGCCTCTCTTCCCCCGCATAGGGACGCCTTTGGGTAAGACTTCGATTATACCGAGTGTTTTCTTGGGGACTTAGAAATTTCTCTAGAGAATCTCTTTCCTACATTTAGAGCCAGGCTGTATCTTTTATAACTTTGTCACACGTTTTGTATATGTCACCATGCTTTCATTTGCACGTGCTTTGCAGACAGTGTATTTATCACCGGCAATCCTAAGAACCTATAAATCTGTTGTTTAGATAAACTGCACTTTTTTTAAAGTAGCTAGTCGTTTTGGTTTCTCACTGAACGCGACCAAAGACGGGAGAGTGGCCGTGCTGGTTCATGAGCACGACGAGACTGAAGGTGCGGTCCACTATTAGTGTATCCAAATCGTAACAGTTTAATATATTAAACGTGACTGGACTGATAGTGGTGAACTGGGCATCACTCAGAACTTAAACCCAGCCGCACCCGGCCTCCCGCCTCGGTGAGGAGTGTTAGAACGCAAGGGGGTTTATCTTCTGCCAAAACCGCTTTGCCCCTTTTCACGCAACACGCATTGCTTACAATTTTGGTTCCAGTGCTCTCGTGTAGTTCTAATCTTGCAATGTTTTTGCTGCAGCATAGACATTAAATCAAGAAAGAAGGTCTTCCTCACCCACGCGCAGCCCTTCCCCACAGCTCAAGGTGAACAAACAAACTGGTCGGAAGGCGCAGGTGGGGTTCGAACCCCTGATCTTCAGTTTATGAACTGTCCTCTGCTTGGGGGAAAGAAGGAGCAAGGGGGGCGCTTTCAGAGTGATGGCGCTCGTCTCCTGGAATCACCGCTCTGCGTGATGGAGCCCTGCTTTCCTGGAGATGGCTGAACGCCTGCCTGCTGATGGGAAGCAGTGAATTAATTCCTTATCTTGCTTTGCTTGCACATGCAGCTTTTGCTTTACCTATTAAACTGTCTTTACCTCAACCCACGAGTTTTTCCACTTTTCTCCTTCTGACGCTTCTCCCCATCCCCTAGGTGGCAGTGAGCTAGCGGGTGCGTAGGGCTGAGCTGCCGGCCGGGGCTAAAGCCAAACGGTGTCTGTCTCTGTCCTGTGTTTGGACTAGGAGTGCTTTAGAAAGGAGCTTTCTGCTGGGATCTGTGCAGCTCATAGCCCAGGATAGCTGCGTCTGTGACTACCACACAGGTTTCACTCTGTCAAGCCAAGCTGTGATACAAGGGCTTTGGTCTCCCCTGTGTCCCGAGCAAAGCCAGAAATAGCGTTATATGATCAAGCTCCGGTGGGACATAGAGGAAGCTTGTAAGGAAACCATTGTGTCCTGCTGTGTAGGCTTTGAACTAGCCCTGGTGAAAAAGCTGACCAGCAGATTGTCACGAGAGGACTCTCGGGATGCAAGGGCATGTGTTTCCCAGAGCTCGCTTGCCTGGTGGGACGTGTGCTTTGGTGGTCCCATGCCAAAAGAACGTGGACTGCACAGCCAGGCATTTACAGATGTATCTCTTGTACTTCCCAGTGGAATAATCACCTAAGGCAGAGGAGACCGGCGCAGAAGCAGTGAAGTTCTGGCCTTTTTCTCAAGCCAAGGAGGCAATTTCACCAGGAGATGGCTCTCCTTAACAGCTGCAGGCAGCTGCCAGCTGTCTGAAAACATTACAGCTCTTTCCAGGGGTGAGCTGATTGTTTTGTACCCGCTAATGGGCGGCAAAAAGAAAGCATGTGTGTCTTGGCTGAATGAATGGCTGGAGAAATGTTACTCACGCGGACAGGGGCGATCTTGGTGTTTGTCTTCGGAAGTCTGCAGATGGGATATGCTGGAGCCACATCCTCCCCATTCCTGGTCACGGAGGGCTTCACACTGTCACGAGGACCCGGAGAGCAGATGTCTTCCGTGGGACGTTTTGCCCCTTTAACTTGTGTAAGTGGCGGCTTTGGTTTTGGAGGGACTGTGATTCAGGTAAGCTAGGAAGAAAAGCATGTGAAAGGACACCTGCATGCAACTGCATATTTAAAGCTCCTTTGTAACTGAAGGAGTTTGAATTTCCAGCCTCATGAAATTCCCTTCATGGGTGACTTTTTCCTCCATGAATAATATACGTGAGTTACACGGTGCCTTGTAGTGCCAAAGAGTAAAATGCTAAGCACGAAAGGTTTTGCAACTGCATTGCTAAATTATCTTGAAAAGAAAGTGGCTCTCCTGCCAGCAGGGTTCCTGAAACAACAATGGAGGCACTAAATAGTTAATGGTAATATCAACAATATTTTATTGTGCTGAAGTATTCTAACCCCATAAGTAGGTGCTAAGCTGACTTGAAGCAAATGTAAAGAACGATTCTGTGATTATTTTCGTTTTTTTCTTTTCCAGGAGTCCAGATAGGAAGATCCCCAGCAAGTGCTGCACAGTCACTAGCTGTTATTGATAGGAAAATGGCACCTTCCTAGCCATGGCAAAGCAGAGCTTCATAATGAAATAAAGTCCGTGTGTGCCACAGAATATCTCAAGTTGGAAGGGACCCATAAGGACCATCTAGTCCAACTCCCCACTCCTCGTAGGACTGCCTAAAACCAAACCACATGACTAAGTCTTGTCCAGACACCCGGTGAACTCTGACAGGCTTGGTGCCGTGACCACTTCCCTGGGAAGCCTGTCCCAGTGACTGACCACCCTCTCAGTGAAGAACTTTTTCCCAATGTCCAATCTGAACTTCCTCTGACAGAGCTCCTTTCCATTTCCTCGTGTCCTGTCGCTGGGCACCAGAGAGGAGATCAGCAGGAGATCAGCACCACCCCCTCCGCTGCCCTCCTTGAGGACGGTGTAGACTCTGATGAGGGCACCCCTCAGCCTTCTCTTCTCCAAGATGAACAACCCAAGTCACCTCGGCTGCTCCTTGGAAGTCTTGCCCTGCAGACCTTTCACCATCTTGGTGACCCTCCTCTGGACACACTCTGGTAGTTTGCTGCCCTTCTTATATTGAGGTGCCCAAAACTGCACCTCATACTCGAGGTGGGGCTGCATTAGTGCAGCGTAGAATGGGATGATCACCCGCCTCGACTGGCTCACGATATTGTGCTTGATGCACCCCAGGACACTGTTGGCCCCTTTGGCTGCCAGGGCACACTGTTGACTCCAATCCAACTTGCCATCAACCCAAACCCCAGATCTCTTTCTGCGGGGCTGCTCTCCAGGCTCTTGTCCCCCAGTTTGTATGTGTAACCAGGATTACCCTTTTCCAGGTGGAGAATCCGGCACTTGCTCTTGTTAAATTTCACACAGTTGGTGATTGCCCAGCTGTCTAGTCTATCCAGATCTCTCTGTAAGGTCTCTCTACCCTCCAGGGATTCCACAGCTCCCCATAGTTTAGGATGATTTGCAAACTGACTTAACCTACATTTGACTCCTGTATCCAGATCATTTATAAAAACTTTAAAGACCATTGGCCCTAAAATGGACCCCTGGGGAACCCCACTGATGACTGGCTCCCAGGGTTAGGGTTTGGGTTAGGGTTACCTGATGTAACCCCATTTACTATAACTCTTTGAGCCCAACCCATCAGCCAATTGCTCACTCAATGTATTATGGACTTGTCTAGCCATGCACCGAACATTTTGTCCAGAAGGATACTGTGAGAGACAGTATCAAAAGCTTTGCTAAAATCCAAAAAACCAACGTTTTCTGGCTTCCATTGGTCAACGAGGTGTGTGACCTTGTCATAAAAAGGAAATTAAGTTCATTAAACAGGACTTTCCCTGCATGAACCCGTGCTCACTATGACCAATGACTGCGTTGCGTCTCAAGTGTTCTTCAATAACTCCCAAAATAACCTTCTCCATGACTTTACCAGGCACTGAAGTGGAACCGACAGGCCTGTAATTACCAGGGTCTTCCTTCTTTCCCTTTTTGAAAACTGGGACAACATTTGCCAGCTTCAGGTTGACTGGCACCTCTCCAGACTCCCAAGACCACTGAAAAATAAAGGAGAGAGGTCCCCCTATAACATCCGCCATCTCTTTCAGTACCCTGGGATGAATTCCATCGGGCACCATATGCACCAATGCACACCCAGCTAAAGCAGCAAGTCTCGAACAAGTTCAGGGTCAGCTGAGAGTTTATCATCCCCCCAGTCACGGTCTTCCAACACAGGGCTCCACAGGTCCCAGGGCCCATCATTACTGTTAAAGACAGAGGCAAAGAAAGCATTAAACATCTCTGCTTTGTCTATGTCCCTAGGCACGTGAGGTGACCCCACACAACTTCATCAAGTAACAGACCAATGTTTTTTCTTATCTTCCTTTTGCTGTTAACATATTTTTAAAAGCCCTTTTTGTTTTCCTTCACAGTGCTGGCCAGCTTGAATTCTAATTGAGCTTTGGCTGCACAAATTTTCTCCCTACAGCAAAGTGACCAGCATTCATGGACCCCATTAACTTCAAAAGCATATTCCCAGGGGTCCTTACTAACCAGCTCCTTCAGCAGCCCCGAGTCTGCTCTCATATATCCAGGGACAAAGTTTTGCTGGCAGTTTTTCTCCCATCACCAACAATTTGAAACTCGGCTACTTCATGGTCACTGTGACCAAGACAGCCCCCAGTCACCACTTCCCCCATGGGTGCCTCGCTGTTTACAAACAACAAATCTAGGAGGGCACCTTTCCTAGTCAGCTCCCTTAATACCTGCACCAAGAAGTCATCTGCAATGTGCTTCAGGAATTTCCTGGGCCTGTTTGTGTCCGCAGTATGCTATTCCCAGTTCACAACTGGGAAGTTAAAATCACCCATAAGGACAAGGGCAGCTGATCTAGAGATATCCCTTAATTCCTTGTAGAAAAATTCAACAGTGCTGTTGTCCTGTCTATGTGGTCGATAGTAGACTCCCACAACAACATCTGCTTTATTTGCTTTCCCCTTAATCCTTACCCAGAGACTCTCAACCATGTCATTGCCAACTGCAAGTGCCATACAATCCAACCCCTGCCTTACATCCAGCGCCACCTCCCCCGATGTTGCCTGCCTTGCCTATCCTCCCTGAAGAGCCTATAACCATCCAGCACAGCAACCCTGACAGAGAACTCATCCCACCAGGTTTTGCTAATGCCAATGGTGTCATAGCTCCGTAACCAGGCCAACGCTTCTTGCTTCTCTTGTTTATTCCTCATGCTGCACACATTAGTATAGAGGCATTTCAAATGTGCTCTGGTGTAGTCAGCACATTGTGGACCAGGCTGAAGGCCCTCGCTAGCACACTGTCCCTCAAACATTGATGTGTCGCCCCCAGGCTTATCTCTAGCGAGCCTGGTTTTACCTCTTCCCTCCCTTCAAATCTAGTTTAAAGCTTTTTCAATGATCCCTGCTAACCCTTGTGCAAAGATCCTTTTCCCCCATTGAGAAAGGTGTACCCTGTCTGTAGCCTGCAGGCCTGCTGTCGTGTAGACATGATCAAAAAACCCAAAATTCTATCAGTGAGCCCAGTCATGGAGCCAGGGATTGATCAGCTGTATCTTCTTATTTCTTCCCTCTTTGTTCCCTGCAAATGGAAGGATAGAGGAAAAGACTACTTGTGCTCTTGATCCCTTAACCAGTCATTCCAAGGTCCTGAAATCTCTTTCGATTGCCCTCAGACTTATTGCAACACCATGCAACTGCTTACATGAAAAAGCAATAATGGATAATCATCTGAGGGCTGTGCCAGGGTAGGAAGTTTTCTCGTCACATCTTTAACCTGGGCCCCAGGGAGGCAGCAGACTTCCCTAAGAAGTGTGTCAGGCCGACATATGTATTATGTTTATACAACTTATGTTTCATATGTATTATGAAAGTAATTTTAATAATATGTAGTCAGGAAATTGAAACTTTACTCCTATTGCAAAGAAGAAGAAAACGATGAGGTGGGAGCAACGAGTTAAGTGCAAAGATGCAAGACAAGATTCATCCTGTGAAAGCCTTTGTTTAATTTCACACGCAAGGGAGTTATACAGTCAGGCCTGTCTTTAGCTGTCTGGAGAGCAATGGCTCTTGATCTTGAGCACCGAGGCTGACCCCAGCTCCCCACAGCAGAACTGAGCAGAGGCATTTCTGAGTTCCCCTGGTGCATCTGTCCTGAGCGCTGAACAGGGAAACTACCCAGCCTGGGTGCGGCAGTGGCGTTTTGAGTAGCAAGGTGTTAAGGGGTAGCTGAGGTTCCTCCTTCCTTCCTTCCTTCCTTCCTTCCTTCCTTCCTTCCTTCCTTCCTTCCTTCCTTCCTTCCTTCCTTCCTTCCTTCCTTCCTTCCTTCCTTCCTTCCTTCCTTCCTTCCTTCCTTCCTTCCTTCCTTCCTTCCTTCCTCCCTCCCTCCCTCCCTCCCTCCCTCCCTCCCTCCTTCCCTCCCTTCCTCTTTGTTGTCCGAACAGTCATGAAGTCTGACAACATATTATAAACAAAGCTTTATTGAGGGCAGTAAAAAAGAGGATCAACAATGCGCGCATTGTTGATCCTCTTTCTTACTGCCCTCAATAAAGCCACTCACCCAGTCACCAATAGTAAACACAAGATCACAAACGATGGCTGCAGTGGACTGCCAGGTACATAGAATCATAGAATCACAAAATGGTTTGGGTTGTAAGGGACCTTCAAAGATCACCTAGTTGAACGCCCCTGCCTTGGGCAGGGACATCTTCCACTAGACCAGGTTGCTCAAAGTCCCATCCAACCTGATCTTGAACACTTCCAATGATGGGAAGTGTGCGCTTCCACTGAGCCCAGGCTGCCACCAATTTTGACTTCTCTAATTAGTTCGTCTGTGTTGGTAACACAGATCCAGTTATGCTTCTTCTCTGGTTGGGCTGTCATATCAACTGGATTAAGAAAGTATCCTCGATGTATTCCCAAGGATCTCCTGGACTGCTTACAGCTTGCTGTGGTGCTTTTCCAGCAGATGTCAGGGGGATTAAAAACTCACCTTTTTAGAGGAACATGCCATAATTCCTTTTAGACTTTTCACAGGTGTTTCCTATTGGTTTCTAATACATCAGCAGCCCTTAGCTCTTTGTAACTACTCAAAACTCCATACCCTCCCCCCACTAAATCTAGTTTAAAGCTCCCCTTATAGGTCTGGCTGGCTTGTTGGCAAAGACCCTCTTGCCCCGCTTGGTCAAGTGAATCCCGTCAGCTCCCAACAGATCTGGCTTCTGAAAGGTAGATTCATGATCGTAGAAACCAAATTCTTGAGTATGGCACCAGCCATGCAGCTGAGCATTCACCTGTTCAATTTGTCTCTTCCTTCCTGATCCCCTTACTCTGACTAGGAGGATGGAGAATACCACCTATGCCCTGATCCTTTCAACATTGCTCTCTTTGAATGGTTTTAAGTTGCCTTGTTGCAGTGTCATTAAACCCTACATGGAACAGTAGGAGCAAATGATAATCTGTAGGGTTCACCAGGCTTGGAAGTGAACTGCGAATGTGAATGAGAGGTCTTTCTAGGCAGCAAACTTCTCTAGAAAAACTGTCTGGACAGCAAATGGGTGCTTTGTTGCCTCTCAGCAAGGAATCTGCAATTGCTAACACTTTAACATGCTTTTCTGGTAGCACTGGTTCTAATGCAGATGGGTGGATGGATCAACTTTGTACAGTCAGTTTTTCCTGGATCCTGTCCATTGCTCATGTGCTCTTCATTCTCCAACACCAGAGCATCCTACCCGTTACAGAGGGGCACTTCAGGGGGAGGGGGAAGGGTCTTTCTGTTCTGAGCAGAAACAAGGTACCTGTCTCCTCCATCTCATGAATTACTTGTGTCAGTCAGCTTGAGGTTGATTTCAGGTTTACCTTCCCCTTGCACAGCCTTAAGACTGTCACTCAGCCTGGGACAGTGAACAATACCGCGTATCAGTCTCCTGTTCGCATTCCCAGATATACTGCGTCGCCTGTTGAGCTTCTCTTGTAACGTAGCCACTTGTTTGAAGAATTCTTCTAGCTGGGCACACTTGCAGGTGTGACTGCTGCCTTCAGGTAGCAAAGGTAGAGAAGCCTTACAGAGAGATCTTGAGATATAAGAGCACTGAGCAACCATCAACCATATGGAATTTAACAAGGACAATCACTGGATTCTGCTCCTGGGATGGTATAAACCTGGATGTACATATAGACTGGAAGACAAGTAGCTGGAATGTAGCCCTGCAGAAAGGGATCTGGGGGTTTGGGTTGATGTTAAACTATGTGAGTCAACAATGTGCCCTGGCAGGCAAAAGGTCCAACTGTGTCTTGCGGTACATTAAGCACAGTACAGCTAACCATTTGGAAAAAGTGATTGTCCCACTCTACTCAGCATTGGTGCGGCCTCATCTTGAGTACTGTGTGCAGTTTTAGGGCTCCACAATATAAGAAGGATATAAAAATATTAGAATATGTCCAAAGGAGGGCAGCAAAGATGGCAAATGGACTAGAGGGCATGACTTAGGAGGAGTAACTGAGGATAGTAGGTCTGTTCAGAACAGAGCAGAGGAAACTGACAGGTGATCTCATTGCTCTCTACAACTTCCTTATGAGGGGGAGCAGAGAGGGAGGCATTGATGTCTTCTCTCAGGGAATGGCTTAAAGCTGTATTGGAGAAGTTCAGATTGGCTATCAGGAAAAAGTTCTTCACTGAGAGGGTGGTCAAGCACTGGAACAAGCTCTCCAGGGAAGCGGTCATGGCCCCTAGCCTGTCCATGTTCAAGAAGTGTTTGGACAACACTCTTCAATACACTCTTCTTGTACATCGCCCTGTGTGGAGTCAGGAGTTGGACTTGGTGATCCTCGTGACTCCCTTCCAACTCAGGATATTCTATGATTCTATGACAAGCCTCCACAACAGCCAGGTGCCTGTTTTTGTGCTGTCATCTACTCAGCCACATATGGCATCACAAGAACCTGAACAAGCCAAGTTCTGGGTCCTGCCCAATCAGCTACCAGGGACATCACGAGCACCTGTACAAGACAGGTTTTCCTCCTGAGCTATCAGTTATCAGCAGCTTGTTCAAACGGTGAAATGCTGACACGAGCAGCAGCAGTTGAAGTGCTGAGAGGAGTGCAAGGCTTGTGAGCTTGCCAGGAGAGGTCTGAGGGTGTTTCTGTGCCCCTGAAACCCTTGGGCTGTGTGAGTGGGGAGGGACCAGGCAGCAGCAAGGATGACCAGCTGCTGGAGGACACCAAGATGCTGGGGAACTGCAGCTTCACCAACCAGACCACATGCTCCCAGTCTCTCATCACTGGTCATAATTCATCCACTCCCCCCAGGCACCTGACAGAAAGCTATGTCCTCTGCATCCTCTGTGGTATTATCAACCACTGGGTCCAGTGCAGCTACCGAGACAGAGCTCCCAAGGGAACATGCAGCCATCCAGATCTCCAGCTGCAGGTTGTGCCCAAGGTTTCTACTGGTGTAGAAACTGGGCAGTAGCAAGAACGTCTGTGGGAGATGTGCATCCATGTAGAAGAACTGCTGAGCTTGTTGGCCAAGCTGAGGTTGACTGGTGGAACCATACTCAGCCCTCATTGGAACAGAAATGTCAACTAGGCTTTACACATGACAAAGGAGATCCTGCACTCCACCAGGCAGAACGCAGTGAGCTGAGCAATAGTGGTGAATGGAAACAATTCTCTGCTCAGGGCAGTGGGAGAAGCTCCTCCTTGTCTACCTTGCCTTCCTAGGTGCCCTTATGCAACACATACAAGGCTCTAGAATTGGAAGGACAAGGACATGATGAGGTGGATGACAATCCATCTATGCTAGAGGAGTCACCGAGGTCAGGACAGCCTATCCCCTGCGTCATGACCTCCATGAAGTCAAAATGGCCAGTTTTTCCAACTGATCCTACCCTATCATCTGCACAGCTACCAGAAACACCACAGGCACCTGCAGAAGCCAAGTGCCTGCTCCTGCCCTATCATCTGTCTATTTGGGAACATGTGACATCACACGAACTTGAACCAGCCATGGAAAACAGGTGCAAAGTGGATGTAAAGTCTTACACTTTTTCTATAACTAGAGATCCAGCACGTATTTTAGGGACTTCTCTGGGTGTTGCTGCAAAGAAATGTCTCTTAGTGGCTGGCACGACAGGAAGGTCTGACTCTACCTCTACATCAACCATGTAGAGCACCAGCTTGTCAGGGCCTTCGCGCTTCCTTTATTGTGCTGGGCCCCCCCAGCCCCCTGGGGCCCCGCCTCTGGTTGGAGGAGCCTGTGCCTGGCTCCTGCCCACCGACACTGTGGGCAGCCACGGCTGCGCCCGGCTGTGGAGCTCAGCCAGTGCTGGTGCCTTGCAGAGTTTGCTGTTGGTATGAGCCAGACACTTGCATGACAGCTCTATGTCACACTCTGTCACACACTTTTGTGTCGCACAGTGGCTTCATTTGGAGAGAAACGACTGATCCTCAAAGCTGTCAGTAGGGTTTCTGCCACTGCACTCCCAGCCCGTACCTCATGCAGAAGAGCCAGAGAAGTGGGTGCTGGGGACAAGGGAGCCATTTCAGTTTCAGCTTGCAGCTACAGGGTGGCCAGGGTCAGGCCAGGGAGTGCAGGGGCTGGGGACAGGCAGGGCATGCTGGCTTTCCTGGCATGAGCTGCAGCTGATGACATTGGGTCCAGCTCTCAGGGCTGCCAGGGCGGCTGGTCCGGCTGTCTAGGTGTGAGGGCCAGCCACTGCTGTCGATCAGGGTGACCAAAGCTGCGCAGAGAGCGCAGCTCTGCGCAGCTCCCTGTGGAACGAGAAAGCTACTGAGACCCTTGGCTGTGGGTGGGATGCAGCGACTCTCTGGACTAGAAATGCTTTGTGGCTCTGAGTAGCCATCTAAGAAAGCAGTGGAGGGGAAAGCAGCAACTCGTTATTCTCTCCTCCTCCTCTGCCATTTCACTGCACAAGCAGCAAGAAAACCAGGAATGACACTGTGTCTGTCATACAGCGCCTTTGTACATCTTGGGGATGCGAAACCCTTGTGCTTCTCTTGCCGACCACATCTGGAGGAGCAACTTGGGGCGTTACTCAGTCCTGTGCACCACAGATAACCTCACAGCAGGTTTGATAGGGCCAGGAATTCTCTTTTTCCCTCTGTTAGCAGCTCTGCAACGCCTCCTGGCTTGCAGCAGAAGTAAAGAGAACTCCCCAAGCCAGTGCACATCAGTATGCTTGGGAGCCTCTCCTTCGCCTCTCAGCCTTCTTTACATGCTGGGATGTCCATAATCCAGTTTTCCCAGATAAGCACTGTCACCCCCATCATCTAGAGGCAAGCACAGATGAGAAACATTTCCATAGCATGTTAGGCTCCTTGTCTGTCTTAGTGAACTGTAGGCACTGGAAAGGGATTAGGTAACAACATGGGAGCCAGACATAGGTACGGCTTATCAGCCTTCTAGCTGCTTGTGAACAGAGACAGTGGGATCTTTCAGTGTGTATGTACCCATGCAGGAGGAACAGAACTGTAAAGCTCCCTGTGTGAAGCCAGAAAGGTACTTTGAGCTAAAACGACTTTTATGATCATTACATCTCTTGGTGAGACTATTTCTGTTTGCTCCGAGCAGCAGGTAAGCACTGAAACTTGTCTGAAAGCCTGCACTACAGGGCCCAAATGGAGGTATAATTTAAATAGATACTAAAAAACTAATGCTAGTAAAGGCTGCTGATTTGCTAATGTTGAAGATGAAGGCTCAGTGCAGAGGTTCATTACGAAGTACCAAAGAGGTTCATTTGAACAGCCGTGCTTGGAACACTCTGGAGCCAAGCCCCTGTTTCCTCTTTGCAGCATCTCCATCTTCACAAGGCTCTTAACTCACAGTAGTGCCTGGGGTGCGCTGTTATGCTGGGGTGTATCACCGGCGTCACAATGGTGAATGTTCATGTAAAGGATTGCTAGGGCTTTTTTCAACCGCATCGACAGCCCTGCAGAAAGAATAAAGGGCCAACATGGTGTAAAGAAACCCAGTAACTGTTTGCCCTTGCCCCCCTTACCCTCATGTTTGCGTTGATTCTACAACAAGGCAGGAGGCTTTGCGGTGCAGTGAAAACAGAGCTGGTAGTGCTAATTTCACCCAAGACCAGGACATTCTTGAAGCAGTAGAATGTCTGCTGTTTTGTTTTATCCATGAGAGGATTTTCAGATTCCGTTTTTGCTCTCGATTGACTGTACCTTGTGCCCTGACATGGATTTACTGGGATGTTGTGGAGTTGAAGCCTCCTCTCCAGCATGCCAAGCCCTCGGGTGGGAGAGAAGCAGCACAACCCCCAGTTAACAAACACGCAATGCACTAAAGGAGCTTCAGTGCAGTGCTCTAGGATTTGGGTCGTTTCCAGAGAAATTAACAAGTCAAACCAAAAGAAAAAAGGGAAAGGGCACAGATGCTCTCAGGGTATTTGAGATGCAGTTCATCAGACCCGTTCCATCAAAAGTGAAACCAAGTGTGAATCGGCATGATGATTCGGTATCATTTATTTCTGGTTTTGAAAACCCCAAAAAGACATCTGAGCAGTTTGTTTCTCTTTCCATATTTCTAAATAGATGCAGGGTAAGAGTGAGTCACTGACTAAAAATAAAGCCAAGCCTCTTATTTTTTCATATCCTGAAGTAGAAAGTGGGATGTGATGCATTAATCAAGCCTTGATTGGAAGTCCTGTGTAGGTTGGGTGTACTGAAAAAGGGGACTTGATAAAGCTTCCCTTTCTTGGGCAATTTTCCCCCTCTTGGGAATTCTTCATCAAGAAACAGAAATGATACAAAACTGTCACAGGGAATATCTTTGATAGGCTCTTACTTTCTATGTACACATGTGTCAAATTGTGATTTGAGAAGGGTTCCTTGAGACAGTTCCTAACTTTGTGGGTACCTAGTTGTTGCGGTTTGGCCTCAGACGGCAACAAAGAACCACCTGCCGCTCTCTCGAGCTTCTTCCCCCACGGGGAAGAATCTGAAGTAAAAGGCAAAACTCGTGGGTTGAGACCAAGGCAGTTTAACACAACAGCAATTTCTTCTTGTTTGAAGAAAACAACAACAGTAACGCGGACAGAGGAATGTACAAGCACGATTACAGAACCACTGCTCACCGACCGGACCCAGGATGCCCCCACCTGCTCCAAGCGGTGGCGACTTCCAGCCCCCTCCCCCAGCAGCTCAGAGTGGGCATGGCTCACATGGGGTGGGATACCTGTGTCCCTGATGGAGCCTGTGGAAAATTAACCCTATCCCCACCGGAACCAGGACATTATCCACCCCTTATTCCATACCATCTATGCCATGCCCACATCTTACAGGTTCCAATAAATTGCCACCACTTTCCCCTGTCTTACATAATATATATATATTTATGTACATATATATTCATGCAGATATAATGCCCTTAGCCTATGGGCCATCCCTCTAAAACGTCTGTTGAGTTCATTTAATCCATGGCTTTGGGGTCCATCTGTTAGAATAGGCTCTCAGGGCAGGTGAGATGGTGTGTGGTGCTGACTGTTCAATGCTGTATTTTCGGAGCTTGCGGCTGGTGTATCCAGTGTGGCTCATGCCCACAGTCCGTGGGCTGAAGATGTAGATCTCAAGGAAGCTGCTGGGCGCCAGCTGCTGAGGTCAGGTCTGATCCCATCACCGCTGTGCTTTACTCAGTTTTTCCTCAAAGTCCATCTGTCCTAAATTTGGGTGATTCTCACTGTAGTACAGCTGATAGCAATTATAGTAATGAGGACATACAGTGACAGGGTTACTTAGCAATTAACATCATACCATTTGATTCGTTGGCTATTCTCGCCCAAAATCAGATCCCCATGAGGTACACATCGGACCTTCCCATTCTTCCACATCACCCACCAAGTGCACCGAGGTCCTTGGGAAAAGAAATCCCACAGATGGATTTGCCTTTGCCTGAGGCAGGACTAACCCCCACTGTCTTCCCTAACACGTTCTTCACGTGCACTACGGGGACTTTATCCCCTTCTATGGTACGTGGAAGTTTTGATTGGGTAGGGCCCGCCCGATTGGTAGATCCCCTGGGGTTAACTAGCCAGGTGGCCTTTGCTAAATGTGCATCCCAATGTTTTAAAGTCCCACCACCCATTGCTCTCAGTGTAGTTTTTAACAGTCCATTGTATCGTTCCATCTTCCCAGAGGCTGGTGTGTGATAGGGGATGTGATACACCCACTTGATACCATGCTCTTTGGCCCAGGTGTCTATGAGGCTGTTTCGGAAATGAGTCCCGTTGTCCGACTCAGTTCTCTCTGGGGTGCCATGTCTCCAGAGGATCTGTTTTCCAAGGCCCAGGATAGTGTTACGGGCAGTAGCATGGGGCACAGGGTATGTTTCCAGCGATCCGGTGGTTGCTTCCACCATTGTGAGCACATGGCGCTTGCCTTGGTGGGTTTGTGGCAGTGTGATATAATCAATCTGCCAGGCCTCCCCATATTTATATTTCAGCCATCGCCCTCCATACCAAAGAGGCTTCAAACGCTTGGCTTGTTTGATCGCAGCGCATGTCTCACATTCATGGATGACCTGTGCAATAGTGTCCATGGTCAAGTCCACCCCTCGGTCACGAGCCCATCTATATGTCGCATCTCTTCCTTGATGGCCTGAGGAGTCATGGGCCCACCAAGCCATGAAGAGTTCACCCTTATGTTGCCAGTCCAGATCCACCTGAGCCACTTCAATCCTAGCAGCCCGATCCACCTGCTGGTTGTTCTAATGTTCCTCAGTGTCCCGATTCTTGGGTATATGGGCATCTACATGGCGTACTTTCACAACCAGATTCTCTATCCGGGCAGCAGCAATATCTTGCCACAGTTCAGCAGCCCAGATGGGTTTGCCCCTGCGCTGCCGGTTGCCCTGCTTCCACTGCTGTAGCCACCCCCACAGAGCATTTGCCACCATCCATAACTATCCAGCCTCTGAGCAGATCTCCGGGTGGTAGTCTTAAATAGTCGTTTAACCCTAAACAAGACCTGGAACACATTCAGGAGACATAACACTAGGAACATGCTGGTTTGAGCATTCAAGGATATTAAAAATTCTCAAAAGCTGTCACACCTGGCCCGAAGGAAAAAAGGGAGGCAAAAGAGCTGGGGAAAATGTTCCCTCCTGTTTCCCCCATAGACTGGGTGTGATTATTAATAAATGCCGAGAGATGATGCCCAAGGTACAGACAGGTCAGCAATACCACATAAACACCCAAAAATAACTGTCTGAACAGTGATGTTATCATATCATAAGATGATATCGCACAGGACAGCAAAATGATAATCCTGATCCCTCTCCCAGAGGTGATAAACAGCATCGTGGGGAGTACATAAATCATATAGGAAATCATGTAACATAGCCACGAGAACAAACCGAGCAACATGGTGACCAGCAACTATTTACCTAGTACAATAAATGCACACAACAAATTTGTTTTTACAAGCTCTAGTTTGATTTTGTTGTTATCTCAACCCTTCGAGCTCCACGTTGGGTGCCAAAAAGGATTGTCGTGGTTTGGCCTCAGACAGCAACAAAGAACCACGTGCCACTCTCTTGAGCTTCCCTCACCATGGGGAAGAATTGGAAGAAAAAGGCAAAACTCGTGAGTTGAGACAAAGGCAGTTTATCAGAACAGCAAAAGGGAACAAGAAAACAACAACAATAACACGAACAGAGGAAGGTACAAACGTGATTACGGAACCACCGCTCACCGACTGGGACCCAGGACGCCCCCAGCAGCTCCCAAGAGACGACTTCCAGCCCCCTCCCCCAGCAGCTCAGAGTGGGCATGGGTCCCATGGGATGGAATACCTGTGTCCCTGCCAGAGCCTGGGGAGGATTAACCCTGTTGCCACCCATTAGAGTTTTTTGGCCCTACTGGTCACGGCCTGCTGTCAAGAGCCATTAGAGTTAACAGAAATTGCAAAAGAGCAGAGGAGTTGACAGACTGTATGTCATCTGCCTCACAACCTGCAAAGCACCGTACTTGTGTACCGTCCACCAAGGCAGCTCAGGGGTCCTGTTGCCTGGATTTGCCTATACCATGGTAAGCCACAGCAAGCCTTCTAACTCTTTGAGGAAACCAAGTATGAGTCCTGATTATCTGTGTCTTTTCTCCTCGCTTCCCTCAACGCTGTGCCACTATCAACCACATAAACAAAGCATCAAGATTAAACCAGCTTTGGGGAGAATCCTTCCTCAGTCCCTATGATACCTCTCGCAAGGCGTCATACGTAGGGGATGTTTGTGCACTAGCCACCATTTAACTGCACGCAGTGGTTTGTCTGTCATCTAGTGTCCAATAAAACATGCTGGTGAGATTAGTCTATTATAGCTGCCAAGTGACACTCAGGAGTCTGCAATTTTAAGAATGCTTCCGGCGTTTGGCTTTACCAGTTTCTACAGCGAGACCAGTATGACTTGCTTGTTTAACATGGACCCTATGACTTAGTGAGATGCTCCAATATCATCCGACTTCGTAATTTTGAAAGTATCACAGCATCACATGGCCTTATTTGGGGATGTTGTAACCTATTATGCTCTTTGTGGTCTGATCAGTAATAGATCCTTAACCTTAATACAGAGATAGATCTTATTAGGTCTTAATACAGAGCCTCTGCAGTTCGAGTTGTAATTAATCAATCACATTTTTCAGGTATGGAGGTCACTAATTCATTTTTAAGAAGGGTAGAAAGGAGGACCCTGGGAACTAACAATCTGTTGGACTCACCTCTGTGCCTGGGAAGATCATGGAACAGATCCTCTTAGAAGCTATGCTAAGGCATGAGGAGGGCAGGGAGGTGATTTGAGACAGCC
Organism: Chroicocephalus ridibundus; assembly: GCF_963924245.1. Taxonomy (NCBI): domain Eukaryota; kingdom Metazoa; phylum Chordata; class Aves; order Charadriiformes; family Laridae; genus Chroicocephalus; species Chroicocephalus ridibundus. The sequence goes on from NC_086293.1 coordinate 435,016, forward strand.
AGCATGGCTTCACCAGGGGCAAGTCCTGCCTGACCAACCTCGTGGCCTTCTATGATGGATTGAATGCATCAGTGGACAAGGGAAGAACTAGGGATGTTGTCTATCTGGACTTCTGTAAGGTCTTTGACACTATCACCCACAACATCCTTCTCTCTAAATTGGAGAGAGATGGATTTGATGGGTGGACTGTTCAGTGAATGAGAAATTGGTTGGATAGTTGCATCCACAGGGTAGTGGTCAATGTCTCAATGTCTGAATGGAGATCAGTGATGAGTGGTGTCTCTCAGAGGTCCGCACTGGGACCAGTACTGTTCAATATCTTCATCAATGACATAGACAGTGGGATCGAGTGCACCCTCAGCAAGTTTGCAGAGCTGGGTGAGTGATGGGGCTGATATGCCTGAGGGACAGGATGCCACCCAGAGGGACCTGGGCAAGCCCAAGAGGTGGGCCCATGTGAATCTCATGGTGTTCAACAAGGCCAAGTGCAGGGTCCTCCACCTGGGTCAGGGCAACTCCCAGTATCAATACAGGCTGGGGGGTGAAGACATTGAGAGCAGCCTGGCCAAGAAGGACTTGGGGGTACTGGAGGATGAAAAGCTGTACATGAGACGGCAATGTGCACTGGCAGCCCAGAAACCACCTGCATCCTGGGCTCATCCCCAGCAGCGTGGGCAGCAGGGTGAGGGGGGAGATTCTGCCCCTCTCCTCCGCTCTGGGGACACCCCACTGCAGGGCTGCCTCCAGCTCTGGGGCACCAACATCAGAAGGACACAGAGCTGTTGGAGCGGGACCAGAGGAGGCCATGAAGATGATCAGAGGGCGGGAGCCCCTCTGCTGTGAGGACAGGCTGAGAGAGCTGGGGGGGTTCAGCCTGGAGAAGAGAAGGCTCCAGGAAGACCTTATTGTAGCCTTCCAATATTTAAAGGGGGCTTATAAGAAAGATGGGGCAAAGATTTTAGCAGCATCTGTTGCAATAGGACAAGGGGTGGTGGTTTTAAACACAAAGAGGGTAGATTTAGAAAGACATTTTTTATGATGAGGGTGGTGAGACACTGGCCCAGGTTGCCCAGAGAGGAGGTCGATGCCCCATCCCTTGAAACATTCAAGGTCAGGTTGGATCGGGCTCTGAGCAACCCGATCTAGTCAAAGCTGTCCCTGCTTACTGCAGGGGTGTTGGACTAGCTGGCCTTTAAGTGTCCCTTCCAACCCAAACTATTCTATGATTCCATGTGTTTCTGTCTGTCTCTTGGCACAGCAGGACAGTGAGGCTGTAACCCAGCCTCAGGCAAATCACTGATGTTGGTGGTGCCAGTGGAGACCTGAGAAAAGAGTCTGAAACTGCTGGTGTTTCAAAACACTGCACACAACTGGGAATCCTTATGCAAATATCTGAGATAATTTATTAAAAATGGGATTATAATAAGGACTCTAGAAAGCTATTTTTGCTTCAACACAGACTTCTGTTTTTTCAACTAATGTAATGCAAATCTGTGACTGAAATAGGAGTCCAAATATTCGGTCCCTTGTTCTGTTTTTTCTAAGAGTCTGTGATTTCTAGCTACCTTTTTTGTGCACCACTGCATCTTAGGGCTGGAAAGGGTCCAAGTGATCAAATTCCAACTGAGTCGGGAGAAACATGAGCTTCAAGAGGGCGTAAGTGACACACTCATAGGGCTAGACTTGGGTTCTGATCTCCTCCTTCTGCAATAATTTCATACCAAAGACAGAAACCTGAATCAGCATATGCAAGAGTTCACCTCTTCTGTTATTTAAAAGTGTACAGGCAAGCAACGGCAGCACAGACCCCGCAGTGGAGATCTGCAGCAGAGCAGTAGCTTGGTCTTCACCTCCTTCTACTTCAGAAGAAAGGTCCAAGACACACCAGGGAGAGAGTAACGCACGTGCGCCATGTGAGAACTGAATGAAGGGCCATAGTTAAAGCACGCTATTGGGGAGGCACTAGCCAATTTTTGCCAAAACTGGTTTTGTCAGATAGATGACACTAGGCATATCTGCTAGATGTTTCGGTTCCTTGCTTACCTCTCCTTGATAAGATGCTCTCTCTTAAAATATCAAATCCTTAATATAAACCAAGCAATTTTAATGGATAGGCATTTTTTTGATCCATAAAAGGGGTGACTATTTTGCTATCCTTGTTTATGTACACATGCCTTTGAACAGAACCTATGGCCAGCTAGATAAACAGAAGTACATGCCGCTTGATAATTAAAAAGAGAGAATCTTCTGCACTATCTTTGGTGCTTCCCTTTAACCACAGTTCCTGGGTTACTAACCTTGGCAAAATTTAATTAGAACAACACAATAGCCACAGAATAAGCTTATCAAAGGGCACGCGGGCATTATAAAGTGCCGTTCCCCTTTGTGAGTCACAGTCCCTATAAAACTTGCAAATAACTGTGCTACAGTGCTTAAAGATCAGCTTTGCATATCCTAAAAGAAGGAGCATTTTATATTAATTCAAGTTCTTGTGTTATATTGATATATATGTGAATATTATATATCCAAGCTCTTGTGGCTAACCAGGTTAATTCAAGCAACGGTTTAAGGCCATTGAGTTAATAATGATGGATCATCTGCAACTACCGTCTTGAATATTCCTGCTTAGAAAGACCTCAATTATGTCTGCTCAACTTCAGAATAACTAACTGAACAAAGCTAAAATCAGGGCTTGAACTGCTTCATTCTCTGCCCTTACACAGCAGCACATCAGCTCTGCAGCTAGTGCTGGGCTACTTAGGATTAGTCCAGCGCTTCTCCCTTTGACTCCAGCCAGCCATACGAGCAAACGCGAGTTGCTCTGTGTCTCGGTGGCTGTGCCTACAGGTCGGTGCTTTGACCACAAATAGAGAGCAAGGATCGAAAAGGAAGAAAAAAAGAGGTGGTTTGCTATTCTTATTTATGTTACAATAACACACAGACTTTTACTATTATTTGATGTGCTCAATATAAAGAAATAAAAGCTCCAGAACATTACGGGTTTTTCACTTGTAGCAATTGCATTTGTCACAAATTAATGTGACTGCTTTAAGCGGAGTGTCAGTGCAATTTAGGATGTTACAGGCAAACAGAGCTCTCCGAAAGCGTGCAGGCTGGCAGGGATGACTGAGGCCTTGATGTAGCAGACAAGATATAAAGAGACAAAGCATAAGATCTTCTTCTGGCAGGATCTGGGAAATAGGTGTTAGCTATGTTAGCTTATGTTCTTAGAACAAAGGTATTTATTTATAGAAAAAAAAAAAGATACAGAACGGAAATTTAATATCAGGCATTCAGAAAGAAAATTACTTGCTGCAATTTTCTATGCTTAGTTGAATAGCTACAATCTCGCTCAGCCCATAAAGACGATGGCTGGAAAAAATCCACTTGAAACAATGGGAATTTTTGATGTATGTTTCACTGGGGCCAGGATGCGTCCCGGGGGAGGAGGGATGGGGAGATGTTTTGCTTATTTGTATTACTGTTTGCCCTTTCTCCTCCTTTCTGCTTTTACTTCTAAAGACCTTTAGCAAACAATCGAAATAAAAATGAGAAAAATAATATAATATTGAAATTAATCGTCTATTTGGTTTAACAGGTTTATAACTGGTAGCACAACAATAAATGCTATTTGTGTTCAGCAGCCTCGTGGAGAAATGGAGCATAATCATGAAGGGTTTTGGCTAAGCCTTTAAGGGTTTTAGGACATACACTATACATTAAAGGAGACAATATTTAAACAGGCCTATGGACATATGCCCAACACTCAGATTATCTGATAACAAAAACTTGCCACCAGTGAAAGATGCTGGTCCCCACCCCCTGAGCACGACCTGCCCGCAAGTGGCCTTATCAGGCACTGGGAATTACCGTTGTGTTCGACAGTTCGACAGTAGCTGGGCTTTACTGAAAGGTCCTGGATTTTAAACACTTCAAGTCATGTACTTTTGCGAAGTAATCATAGAAGAATTTTTCAATGTCTAGGCAAACGCTGGCAAGGGAAGACCGGAGCGAATAACGAGGGGGGCGGATGCTAGCTGAATGCGTTGCTTGGGCTTAAGACCAGACTTGCCTGTACCTAGAGGCTGGAGCCAAATAATGGACAAAAACACACTTTACTGAAGTCTGGATCTAATTAAAAGTCAATAGATCATTTCTGCTGTGAAAAAAAAAAAATAGGTTTAGAGAATTTGTTTTGTATGTGATCCATTATTATCTCTCAAATCACTACTGCTTCCGATCAAGCAGAAATGGGATCTAAATATGTCATATTACCCAGCTGCTTACAACTTGAGCAAAAGTAAGTTAAAAATGTTGGGGAGCCTTATTATTCACTTTGCTCAGCCACGCTTTCTTCACTGGTATGGACAGTGGGTTTGTTCAGTCTGCACATGCAGAGGGGGGATCTTATCAACGCTTATAAATACTGAAAGGGTGGGTGTCAGGAGGATGGGGCCAGGCTCTTCTCAGTGGTGCCTGGGGACAGGACAAGGGGTAACGGGCACAAACTTGAGCATGGAAAGTTCCACCTAAACCTGAGGAGGAACTTCTTTGCTGTGAGGGTGGCAGAGCCCTGGCACAGGCTGCCCAGAGAGGTGGGGGAGTCTCCATCTCTGGAGACATTCCAACCCCGCCTGGACGCGTTCCTGTGCCACCTGCTCTGGGTGACCCTGCTCTGGCCAGGGGGTTGAACGGGATGATCTCCAGAGGGCCCTTCCAACCCTACAATTCTGTGATTCTGTGATTTTGGCAGGCGCTAGCAGATGGGAATTAATGAGGTTTAACTGCTGTCAACCCTCCTGGCAATGGTCAAGTTTCATACTTCCAGTTTGGAACTTCTTACTGGTTCAGGACTCTGCTGTGCAGTGTGGATGGGCAGTGCCCCATAGTGGCCCTGCCTGTGGGGAGGGCAAGGTGAAACACTTCTGAAATAAAATTCTGAGTGACAAAATAGAAGACAAAGGGCAAAGGAATAATAATAATTTTAAAAAAAACCCATATTTTGATTAAAAAAAACCAGAACTTGGAACATTGCCTGACTGGAAGCAATTGAGGGACAAAAAGTCACGTCAAAAGCAATTTCAGGTATTTTCTGGAGAGTCCTGCTGGGATGAATTAATTCGGTGGCTCAGTTAATGCAGCATGCGATGAGCAGAGGCAGCTGAAAAGGCAGAGCATATTCATTTCAGCTAATTCTATTATGGAAAGGGGAATAAGAGGTCTAATCTCCATCAGGATGGGAAGGGCAGCTGAGGGAACTCATATGCCCCCATAAACACCTCCAGAAATTTTTTGGAGCACCCTAATGAAGCAGAGGAGCTCAGGACCAGAGGGAGAGCCTCAGCAGCTTTGTACGACACGTCTGTACGCCAGAGCAGAGATCCACACACACCGGTCAGTCGAGAGCTGAGGATAGAGACACAAAATGACATAAAATGAGGTTAGTTAAGGATGGAACAGCTACAGAGCTATATTAGCCGGGCACTGGGTGGCACATGACTTCCATTTGGTGAACAGTTCTTAGTGTAGGTTGGAAGGACAGAACTGACACACACACATTAGGGGTTTCTATGCCAACAGGCATGAGAAAAGATGTGGGCCTCAGCTTATGTACGTGAAAGAAAAAAATGAAAAAATGAAAAAAACCTTACAGCCCCATGAAACCTTTTGCTTCCTACTGCCAAACATATAGGAGACCTCCAGAGATGGAGAGGCAAAATTATTTATAGCTAGTTTTAGAAATACATGCATGACAGAGAGTAAGAACTAATACTAAGTTCAGAAAGGAACTGGTGTAATTTATTTTCCTTGATTCAGATTTCAAGACAAGGCAAGGAAACAGGAAGAAGATGTTTGTAATTGTTGAGCCTATTTGAAAATGCCTATCTCAAGAACATGATAACGTAATCTAACCATTTTGTAAGGTACAGAATGATCAGACCTCTGTGGGCCTTATTGTCATCACATCATTTCTCTCTTCCTCTGTCTTTCTGTATGGATGGATGTATGTGTCTATATATAAAGTGTGTGTATAAAAATATTGAAAATACAAGCCTTCCAATTTCATGCCAAAGCAAGAAAATGTTGCCTTTTGGGTGGGTTATCCTGCAATTCCCACATTTTTTGTGAAACATCTCTTGCTGGCAGGTACGGCAGGCAGAACTCTGAGACGCCACGGTACTAGCACGCCTGGGGACTGACACCAGCAAAATAGCTGCGTATGAGCTCAAGGGAAAAACCTTTATTGTAAAACAAGTTAACCGATGGAGATTACAAACTGAAAAGACTAAAATGCACCCGACCTGTGAACTTCTTAACCCTCATTCAAACACTGGTTTCTGAACGCTTCCAAAACCTCACCAGTATCAGTTTATCAGCAGCTGCTGTGAACCGCAAGTTGCAGACCCAGGCATAAACTCCTCAGAGTTTGGAGGGGAGCATCCGAATGGGCATTTGGGCTCTGATCCAGCCAAACCCTGCAGCTGTACTAATGACCTTGAGAAAGGAGAAGCCCCAAACACTAATAATCAGGGTTTCCTAGGCCATCGGTTTCTCACAGATGGTCATTAATCCCCAGAAAACGCGTGCTGTGCCTCAATTGTTAATGCCTAATTAACCCCATAATGGCCACACCTCTGCCATAGCTACAGGTTTTCTGTTCCCCCTTAAATGTATTGAAGACCCTGATACTACTCAATCAAGGCATGTGCTTTCCAAGAGGCACAGCAGACTGTATCCTATCAATTACACTCCAATTACTGGGAAAAAAAGATCCCCGTGGAGTATAGATATGTCAGATGACACTTTGTACTGCTGCAAGAAACGCATTAGCCATTAAAAACCTGCTGATCCCAGGACTGTATGTGCATTCCAGATCTCTACATACAATATTCCCTTGGAAATTATAGTGCAGAGGACGGCTGTCAGCTTTAGTAACTTTTCTTGCAAAATACCCTTTTCCCAGGACTTCCTTCAGCTGTTGCACGTTGTGTGACCTTCCTGAGAACGGTGGCTGTCGCTGAACCTATCAGAGCAGCAGTGAGCAGCCGTGACTAAACAGTTAATAATTTATTTTCTCTTCACTAGCAGCGGGTGACTCAAGTCTTACCTCCTGCATCCACAGTGACGGTTGAGAATTACCAAATCCTCCCAGCTGTGGTGTACGGTAAAGGCATTGGTGCTTCATGACATCTTATTTTCAGCCCTGTGAGGGCAGGGGATATTTTAACCCACGTTTTAGAGAGAATCATAGAATCATAGAATCATAGAATCTTCATGGTTGGAAAGGACCTTCGAGATCATCGAGTCCAACCATACACACACAAAAAAACCCCGACAATCTCTGCCACTAGAGCATGCCCTGAGGGGCCACATCTGGTCGTTTCTTAAACACCTCTAGGGATGGTGACACAACCCCCTCCCTGGGCAGGCTGTTCAGTGCCTGACCACTCTTTCAGTAAAGTCATTCTTCCTAATAGCTAATCTAAACCTCCCCTGCCGCAACTTCAGACCATTTCCTCTGGTCCTGTCATTATTCCCCTGGGAGAAGAGGCCAACACCCACCTCTCTACACCCTCCTTTCAGGGAGTTGTAGAGGGCAATGAGGTCTCCCCTCAGCCTCCTCTTCTCCAAACTAAACATGCCCAGCTCCCTCAGCCTCTCCTCATATGCCCTGGTCTCCAGACCCCTCACCAGCTTGGTGGCTCCCCTCTGGACACGCTCCAGCACTTCAATGTCTTTCCTGTAGTGAGGGGCCCAAAACTGAACACAGCCCTCAAGGTGAGGCCTCAACAGTGCTGAGTACAGAGGCACCATCACTTCCCTACTCCTGCTGGCCACGCTATTCCTGATACAAGCCAGAATGCTGTTGGCCTTCTTGGCCACCTGGGCACACTGCTGGCTCATTTTAAGCTGGCCATCCACCAGCACCCCCAGGTCCTTTTCTGCCGGGCAGCTTTCCAGCCACTCTGCCCCAAGCCTGTAGCGCTGCTTGGGGTTGTTGTGACCGAAATGCAGGACCCAACACTTGGCCTTATTAAACCTCATACAGTTGGCCTTGGCCCATCGATCCAGCCTGTCCAGGGCCCTCTGTAGAGCCTTCCTACCCTCCAGCAGATCAACACTCCCACCTAGTTTGGTGTCATCTGCGAACTTACTGAGGGTGCATTCAATTCCCTCATCCAGATCATTGATAAAGATATTAAACAAAACTGGCCCCAAAACTGAGCCCTGAGGGACACCACTGGTGACTGGCCACCAAGAGGATTTCATCCCATTGATCACAACTCTCTGGGCACGGCCAGCCAGACAGTTTTTAACCCAGCGAAGAGTACACTTGTCCATGCCATGATTCACCAGCTTCTCCAGGAGAATGCTGTGGGGGACAGTGTCAAAGGCTTTACCAAAGTCCAGACAGACAACGTCCACAGCCTTCCCCACATCCAGGAGGTGGGTCACATGGTCATAGAAAGAGATCAGGTTGGTTAAGCAGGACCTCCCCTTCCTAAACCCATGCTGGCTGGCCCTGATCCCTTGGCTGCCCTGCACTTGCTGTGAGAGCTCATTCAAGATGATCCTCTCCATGATCTTTCCTGGTACCGAGGTCAGGCTGACAGGCCTGTAGTTTCCCAGATCCTCCTTCCGACCCTTCTTGTAATGGGTGTCACATTTGCCACCCTCCAGTCATCTGGTACCTGCCCTGTTGACCAGGATTGTTGATAAATGATGGAGAGAGGCTTGGGGAGCTTCCATTCCCCCCCATCCTCTCCTAGTTCCCCTCCTTCTGCCTGGTGACAAGAGGGCAGGTGATCCTCTGCCTCTCAGAGAAGGAGATAAAGCAGAGGGACATCTCAATCGTCTCTCATTTTGGATGCCCATGTCAAATAATCTCTGACCAGATTTTTCAGAACACGTTAATAGGATGTAGGTGACCCTCCCACTGCTCCTCATATGCTGGGGCGGGGAGTGACAGCCCATGCACCTCTGCCAGCAAGGTGTTAAGCCTCTCACCTGATGTCAGCTCTTCCAGACCCTCTTGTTAAACTTTTCTGTCTTGGGCTATTTCTCCAGCATCTCTTGAGCGATGCCTGCCTTATTCTTGGTCAGCAAAAGTGAGTCATCGGTCTCCCTCCCATGCTCACTGCAGTTGTTCATCAGAGTGGGAAGGGTTGTTTGCCTCCACAGTTTATGACAGAGAAGCAGAAATTGTGTCTCTCCAAGCTTCTTACTGTTTGGAGCAAACATATTTAAAGGAGGGAGAGCTATCTTTGTGTCATTTGATTCCTACAGATCATCTGAACTCGGTTAATTCTGGCTTGGATTTTGGAAGCTCATCCATGCTGGCCAAATTACCACTCTCTTTATTGCCATCTCTATTTCATTGTTGTCCGGTCCTCTTGAAATCTTTCTGAGAGATCTCCTGAGCTGATGTTCTTTGCTTGCACGGGCTGTGTGCAGCACGACCTGGGAGCTGAAGTGCTGGGAAAAGATACAGGAGCTGTTTCAATCATGCTTTAAAATGACTTGTTCCAGATTTTTGCTTTTGTAAACAGCCTTCAAAATTTTAATAATCAACTCAAAATTTGACAAGAGATAATTCCTTTCTTAAAGATATGCTAAATATATACTGTTCCTATTTTTCCCACCAGTGTAGAAATTGGTGTAAAAATGCTCAAAACACCCAGCAAGTTACTCCAGCCAGCATGACCCCATTTGTCCTTTCGGGCTTTCCTGGCTTATTTTGAAGGTAGAATAAAAAGCTCCTAAACTCTATGCTCAAGCCCACAGCAATTTTTGGGACCATCTTGATACATACCGGAGAAAGAAGGGTCAGGAATCTCCACGGAACCTGTTACTCCTTTGCCATTGCCATTTACCTCAGTTTAGCCATTTTTTGTTTTAAACCCTAGATGGTACCAGCCCACCCGTCTGAAACATTACTATGTTTATTTTAGCTTGCAGCGATCTGGCAGCTGGAATCACTCAGCCCCAGGCACCCCATCACCTACCACCAGCTCAGACCCATAAACACGGTCCATACAGCTTGCTCGGGGTGTTTCCCTGTTTATAGCTGGGACTGAGGTCTCTTTTTGCTGGGGGCAGCAGCTTGCCACCTGGAAGTTGGTTTTGCTTTGCCGTAGCCACTTCCTGGCTTTCACATACTGCTGGAAAGAGCAGTGACTGTCTGCAAAGGAAAGGGCAGCATTTGAAATGTCAGTGGTCAAAATGAAAGAGGGTAGCAGCTGTAGCAACTGTAATTTTGAGGGCTACATAGATAGATTTGAATAGCAGAGTAAAGCTGAAATATGAAGATATTTCTTTCTTTCTCTCTCTCACTCCACTCCCTCCCTTTCCCCTCTTCACCCCAAGCCACAGTAATCTGAGCGTTTTTGCTAATTCACCAGCTGATTCAGCTCTTTGCTTGGGAATTTCCCTTGCAGATGATAGAGGTCACCTTAAGAAAACTGTCACATTCACTCTGGTAAAAGGCATTTGGGAAGCAGAGGATGGAGACGTTAGCTCCCTTGAGGGACTGGGACGTGGGTATTTGGGGGTTTCATTTGTTTTTTTTCGTAATTTCTTTTGACAAGCTGTGTACCAGAGGCTTGAAACAGAAGAGGACTTCAGAAAGATATCCTGTACCTAGCAACAGCATGTTAAATTTAAATCCTCATGGCTGTGATAAACAGGGAAAGAACATCCAACTCATTCTTGCAATCTGCAGCTGACAGGCTGTTTCTCAGGAATTTACCGTGGTTGTTTTGTAGAAGAGATAGGAAAAACATCTCTCCTCCTAAAACCCCTTCTGGGGATTTCCAGGTGATCAGGCAGTTCCTTCTTTCTCCAGAATGAGTTTTAACACTTTGGCAAATAGGTGGTTTTTTTTCTCTGACATTATACTGAATAGCATGGAATACTTTAAGGTCGTTTTTACCTAACCTGTGGGTCATGAATTTTCCTTGATCTACTTGTTCATCTAAATTTTGAATTAGCTTCAGTGGAACTGGAATTAGGTTTGGAAACAATCTAGCTTAAGTTTAAAACGTATTCAAGCCTATCAGCCCTACGTAAACTCCATCTTAGTGTTCCTGGATGGATGGATCTGTGTTACAAGGCATCACATCCATGGCAACCTACGCTGTCAAGTCGAACTTTTTGAATTTGGATATCCAGGTAGAAACCTGAGAGCTTTTCTCCCAGATGAGCTGACCCCCACCATACTGATGTAGAAGAATTGGATACCACCATTCAAAGGAACTTTTTATAAAACGGCGAGAAGTCAAAGACAGCCTGTGGCCCAGACCTTGGTACAAAATAGCATAGATCTGCCAGACTGTCCACTAGATGGAAGTGTTATCCGGTCCTTGTGCAGGGGATGTACAGGATCGTCCTTGCAAGGACAGAAATGTCACATGGACTTGAAAGGCCACAAAAATCCATGTGGAAGACCCTTGCGGTCCGCCTTTCCCTGCCACCCGCGCACTCAGCCCCAGTTTGAGCAGAGCCGAGTGAGGGGGACCTGCAGAGCACTTAAGGGTCCTTGTTTGCCTGCAGTTGGCAACCACAGGACTTTTTGTCCTGGTATTATAAGAGCTGCAGAGAGGCTCAGTAGTGCTGCCTGACAGAGAGGGCAGGGAATGACAACAGTCAGCAAAAACCAAACAGAAGACAGTATTTGTTTCAGCTTTTCTTGCCACAGTCATGACCTGAAATCCAAGAGACAGTTTTTTCCCTTTTATCTGTTTCTGCCATCCCCTCCCCAATTATTTCCTTATTCCTGCCTTCTTTGTTTTCTTGTCTTCCAAAAGATCAAGTACTGTATAAACACTATCTCCATCATTACAACCACCTCTGGGAACTGCCCAGTTGCTCCGTCTGTCACAAGTGCCCTGCGCTCTCCTGGTGTGTTCTGCACTCCAACACTTAAATTATTTTTCATTTTTGATAATCCTGTCAGAAAAGCTCGGCTCTTTGAGCAATTGCTCTTACCATTGTTTCCTTGTTAATAACCTCCACACCCTCTTTTTCCTACGCTCTTGTCTCAGGTCCGATCACGCTTACCTTCAACTGGAAATGCCCTCAGGCTAGGGAGTGTGTGTAATTATGAAAGGGATGATTAAATCTCATTACTCTGAAGAAATTACTGTTAATAATGGTCTTAAGAATCCAGGTGAATGTGTATTGAATCAATGATGCTATAGGGAGAGGGAAGAATTACTATATGACCTCTTTGGCTTTACAAAATCAGTCTCAAATAAAGCTTATTTTTGTCCAAAACCTGGAAAAAGCCCTTATAATCTTATGCTGTCTTTATTCTAGGAAAGAAAAATCTCTGCTTGTGGCAAGCTGCTGCATCGCATTCTTTACTAGAGAAGAACTGCTAAAACTCTACTTGAAATAATAAAATATAAGTGTTGTGATTGGAAAAAAATGATAGGATCAAGAGCCATACCCATGTACAATTGACACCATCATCAGTCGAAGGCAGCCTTCTTGTTATAGCTACTATTTCCTTAGTCATTGGCAGAACACACGCAGCTGTCTGAGAGAGAAGCGTTAAGCAATGGGCCAAAAATGTTAGCAAAACACTTTCAAGGCTCACAACGTACTGGTAAAAGAGGCTTGTCTTCATTGCAGCTGGTAAGGATTAACTTCAGCGACTTTGCTCCGAAGTACCTTGCACCTACAAATATTTTTTTTTCTTGGATTTATTTTTTTTCAATAACTAAGTATTTGGAGTAATCATTCGGCACTTGAACATATGATTAAGCCCATTTATGGTGACGCAAGACCTGCTGGCTTCCAACAAAGTAGGTGTGGAAGCATCTCCGTTCCAACGCAGCTGTTGCTCACGGGTCAGGTCCTCCCACTTCCCTGCTGCTCTGCTGAGCCCCGTCTTTTCACCCGTGTTCCCTCTGTGATGACAGGTCTTCCCTCTCCCAGCGTGCAGCACCAGGGTTCGTCCTCTCTGACAGAGTCCCTGTTTGCTTCCCCACCTTCTCGTACTTTGGGTTACCCGGCAGTTTCAGGGAGACCTGTTCTGGCAGCTGGGGCTGGCTGGTCTCAGGGAGACAGGAACTACCATCGCTCCACCTCTGTCTCCAAATAGACGTCATAACAAATACAGGATAGTGTGTGAGTGGGCTTTAGCTGGAATAACAGTGAAGCAAAGAAGCTCTGGCGCCAGCAACAAGAATGTTAACAGCACAAAAGGGTTTTAAGAGCATACGCAAGGCACGCGGTTACAGAAACAGGTGAGATCCCACCACCAGCTGCTACATTTTGTAGATTTCCTAATTACTGCCCAAACTCTCGGGCCACACAATTTGCACAAAAAAATGTTGTCATCTGTCTTTTTTTTTTCTCATTTTTCCTACTGTAACATCAGCACAATGAAAAGGGGGGACGAAGTGCAGAGTGGGAAATGGCCGCCATGTCACAAGGAGAGATGTGACATGAGCTCCCAGGAGCACAGAGCTTTGAAAACCTGACTTTGTCCACGTACACAAGTCCAAAAGGTCTCACTGCACATAGCACGGTGCAGCAATCCTCTCCTGTGCTGCCCAAGCAAAGCACTGAGGATGTATTTCAAAATCCCATGGTGCTGCCCGGCTGCGGTGATCCCCAGGGAAAGCAAGCTGGGGCAGATGAGCCCCGCACACCCAGCTGCTCCTGCTGATCCGGTGACAGGGAGACAGAAAACCTGCAAAAAATGAGCACACCCTGAGATATTTATATAGCCTAGGTATGGTAACAAAGCTGGGGTCATAAAGCGAAGTGTTTGAAGTGGGGATATGAGGAATGTAACCATACAGGAGAAAGAATTACGGCAGGAGTTGAACTAAGGGCTTTGATGGCAAAGCTCTAGTACAGGAGGTTGTGGTCATCTGCAAGTGTTTAATCTAAAGGTGGGGTTGGGCCTTTTAAAGGTTTACTGGACAGGCAAGCAGCATGCGGAAGTGGCAGGAAAAAAAAAAAAAACTGAACAGAAGAGAAATTCAACCCCACAAGTACAGCTGCACAGGATCAGTCCCACTGGAAACATCATCTATCTGCCGGGAGTGGAGAAAGAGGAAAGGGCAACCTCAGAATCTGTTTCTCAAAACACTCTGGTTCCACTCATTCTTAGTTTACGTAGAGTGTAAATAGTTCCGTAGAGTACAGACTCTTGAAGTAGGGGAACAAGGAGGCCACGCTATAAAGTCTCATTCAGATGTCTCCAAGGGTGCCTCACAAATCTCAGTTTTCTAATTGACCTTCTTAATTGTCACTCTAACCTCAGTTCTTCTCATTGGGAAATTACACTGTAGCCAGCGCCTGCTGCAGAACTAGGCTGGAAAAGTGGGGATAACGATCCCTTTCTTTTGATGTTTATTTTATCAATATTTGTGGAAATGTGGAAGTTTTGGTTCTGTCCAAGCTGAATCACTGGTGTAGAAAAATCTGTAACAGTGATGTGCAGACGTAGCTGTCTATAGCCAGCATGTATACTCCTGGGAGCTTGGGGTTGACAATGTATTTGCTTATTTACTGAAGCCGTAAAAACAAACAGACTCTTCATTTCACCCCACAAATGTTTTATTTGAGTGTAGAGTACGGCACATGGTAAGTGTTTGGACCATGTAATAAATACAGCTTATGTTCCCATTTTTATATTTTATCCTAACTTTCTGTATAAAACCCGTGGGGTTTATATTTTTTCAATCGTCTCCTTCTACCTCATCCTTCATTATTTCCTTCAGAGCAACATTGGTTCCCAAACTGAAGATGTTCATGATTCAATTATCTCTTTTCTAAAGGGAATAAATGCAAACATCTCTATGCAAATTGCAACCTTCTGGGGGGTATCTTCTAAGTCAGCAGAAGAACACAAGATACCTAATTACAGGTCCTGTATAGGCTAGTTTGTTAAAATGTGTACAAATCTTCTAGAAGTAGGATCCTCCGGGCTTTGCCTTACCTTCCAAGACTTGAGTGGGGAATCCATTCCCCTTCCTCCTTCCCACACTGACACTTCAGTATTTCCTTTCTGTTTGCTTGTGCAGCAGCATCAGGATAACAGCCGCAGCCACGTGAGTAAATGATTTAGGGGATATCTGGGCTTTATTCTGCTGGAAAGAAGCTGTGGAGAACAAGATATAGAAGCCATATGTGCCAGGCTCTGGATGATGCTCTCTTTCCTCTGTTTGCTCTTTCCTGTTAGGTCAACAGGCAGCAGAGTTGGCTGGCAAGAGCTGTTGAAGCAAGGTCACCTGTGATGTTCCAGCCTGGCGTGCCTCTTCGCTAATGGCCAGAGCTCATCTTGTGCGTGGGGGCAGGTTTGCTCATCTGAGGGGCCAGTTTGGGGTGGTGGGGTGGCAAGTTTCTACACAGTGCAAGCTGAAGAAATTAAACGTGCTCTCTGAGGGCGCCTTTAACCATGCCTTTAATGATCTGTAATCAGAGTTGGGCAATTGGTAGAGAGGCCATCGCATGCTAGCAATTCTGCCTAAACAGGGGGAAGGAGCAAAGTGGGAGATGTTACCAGGAGAGGCTGGGAGTAGCTGCACCAAGCTATGGGAGACCTGAGCTTCCAGTGTCCCCCCAGGTGTGACCTTCCAACCTGCCCTTCCATGTCCTGGAGCTAGGCGCAGGTCTTGTGTCCACAGGAGAGGCTAGAGGGGCAGCCCGTGCCCCAGAGACCCCCTGTCTGTACAATCCTCTATCCCTGGACCGGTCAGTCTCCTCCAGCCTCTTCAGGTATCTTCGTGCACAGCCATTTGGTGCGAGCCTTTCAGCCCACCGCACTCAGGGAGAAACAATCCTCCTCCCAGGGCACAGCATCTGCGCTAGTTATGTGCAAAGCTCTGTGAGAAGCTGTAAAACTGATGTGGTGTCCGAGGAATTGGAGCCGCAGTTAGCCTCTGTGGGGAGTGCCTGTGCTGGCCCCTTCTTCTTTCTTTTGCACTTGTAGGAAAGAATATATTGAGTTCCTGCTCCTGCTGCTGCAATCCATTAACTGCCTTCCATTTCACAGCCGGGTGCTATTTTCCTCAGGGAAAGTGCTGCAATAAACATGCTTCGAATAATGAAAGCTCTCTACCCCATTAATGGCTTTTTGAGTTATGCCTGGAGGGAGAGATTTTCAAAGGTACTGCATGAGGTCCCATTTCTCCCTCTGCTTTTGAAACCTTTCTCTGTTACTGTACAGGCTCCAGGGGTGTCTGGGTCACCCAGTACAAACAAGAGCAAGGTCTTGGCTTTGGCCAGCTTTCCCCTCAGGTAAGTGGGTTGCAGTGCCCGGGCAGGTGGGTTGTTGGTGAGCACCACCTTGAGTTACTACTGCTTGACTGTTTACACCAGACCAAAAACATAGTAGGTAAAAAATCTTTCTGTGTGGGGAATATGTTGTGCTGTAGAGAAGGGAAAGGAGGTATTTTTCCTTCTCCAGAATGCAGTTATCCAACTAGTAGAGAGGATAGCGGGCATGTTATTTGAACGGATAGGGGATATAGTATTTCAAGTGTTCAATGAAATTAAATTTTAGTCTTGTCTTTGAAACAAGTCACTTTTTTTTTTTTAATACAGCACATTTATTGATGAGAAGAATATTCTAGAGATTAGAATGTGAAATTGTGATTTTCCTGGATCTCCTCCTGGCTGAGGGCATTGCGACTACCCGCCAAAAAGCAGTTTCAAAGCGTGTTCTCCATACCTGGCTTACGGGTGCATGTCCCTACATTCGCTGGATTTACTGCATCTCCCACTGGCTTTAGCACTGCTGAACATCCAGAGCAGACGCGGAAATTCCAAACACACAGCACCTAGAATCCAGAGCCATTCCCAGAAATTAATACATACCTCTACGTGAAAGGTGTTATACTTCATAGCTGTTACATGGCTATCCCTGCAGATATCAAGCCATATAAATAGTAGTTATCTATATCAAATAATCATTATGTAGTTCTGGGAATGTTATCTGAAGACTGTCACACAAAGGCAAGGCATACCTTTCAGCAGATCAATTGCTTTCAGGGCTTTTTTTACCTGCAGTTTGTATTTCATGGGACTGACTCACCTTTTCCACAAAAGACCAAATGTACTTACTGGCCACTCTCAAACCCAAATTTCCTATGTGGTATGAGGGACTCTTGCGTGCTTTTAAAGAAGAATAACGCCTTCCCTGTATAGGTACCTTATACGAAAGCAGAATGTACAGGACACGCTGTGAAGCACACAAGGGTTAGCATCCGCACAATAAAAAGCCGGTCCTGCAGTGACATTTCATTTGGGTGTGCGACGTAACAAAAGAAGGTACACTGAGGTATACAATTTCCTTTAGGCTGGTTTAGGTTTAAGTTAAGTGACGTATGTCCAGTTAATGTGCTTTTATCTGGTTATGTCGAACCAGGAGATGGTATCCCCTTCCTCACTGGACTAGCAATAGTTAAGGAGCAAAATAAAACATTTCTCCAGCCCTCCTAGCTCCTGCATGGTCATGCAGACACTCAGGTAAGGAATTTTACTCATGTCAATAAGATCTTTGGAGTTATTCAAATACAGAACTGTTTGCAGAAGTTGGCCTGTGGTTTGCCTAAGCAGTGTTGCAGTTTGAGGCAGATAGTCGGGGTCAAAGCTCTGCTTTCTTTGTTCCTAGCTTTGCCCTCATTTCTGACATCCCCTTATTCCTAAATCCATGTTCAAAGCCCAACTTGATGATTCCAGTTGGTTTATTTAATTTTTCTTAATGTTTATTTCTTTGCACTGAATTATACTGTCAAGCATTGGAACAGGCTGCCCAGGGAAGCGGTGGAGTCGTCATCCCTGGAGGTATTTAAAAGATGGGTAGACGTGGCACTGAGGGACATAGTTTAGTGGTGGACTTGGCAGTGGCAGGTTTATGGTTGGACTCAATGATCTTAACGGTCTTTTCCAACGTAAATGATCCTATGCTTAGAATAAATTGCCATTTTAAAGATGTTACATAGCAGTACATAATCAGCTGGCCAAGTAAAAGATTTGGTTTACTCTTTTCTCCGTAAGGATGACTTCAGGAAGCAATGTGACTTGCCCATCTGCAAAAGGTCTACCGCAGTAGGAGTTTAATATTCAGTGCTAACAGGTAAAGATGGGGATGATGGATTTAGAAACATCGTAAGTGGCACTGCACTGTGCTGGGGACCATGCACCTTTGGGACAAAGAGAAGCTTTCCAGGTGACTGAAACCTGGTCCCTTGCACTCAGCTGAGCAGGGGAACATGGGAAGTAAGAAGAGCTTGGAAAGATGGGAAAGAAACAGAGCAAAACATATGGGTAAAATACTGATAAATACTGCACTCTTAAAAACTAATAGCCACAGCGACGTAAAAAATACAGCTAGTTTCAGTGAAGTGACAAATATGGGGAGCATCTTTTTCAAATGTGACAGATCTGGGATATGTATGGGATATCCGCATGGAAGGGATGCTTAGATGGAAACAGGAGAATGCCGGTTATGTTCTTGGCATCGTGGGCTTTCCATTCTGGTAGCACTTTGTCAGTGGACCTTCTAATTGTAATGATGTGCTACAATGACGATACAATTTGCATTTGTTAACCCCACAAGAATTGCAGTTATTCCAGTCAAGAACAGGACCAGTAACATTTCTTTTATTTGTGCTACGTGTTGAATGGTGTTACCTGTATAATAGTGTGAATTTCTTCACGACAGGGTGACAGAGGGTTGCGGTTCTTTGGACGTGGTTTCACATCAGGCAGTCTCCGGGTTCTAGCTCCTCCCCTCCGACTGCAAGTCTTTTTCCAGATATGGTGATGAAAGACATAGATAATGCTTTGGCCAGCTTACAGCCTTTCCTGACAGAAGAAGAAAGCAAAAGTCTAATTCTATTTTTGTTTGTATTTTTGCCCACCACTTTCTTTTTTTATGCGTTATTGGCAGCCCACCATCACATGGGGAGCTACCAAAAGAAATGGGGCATGTGCTCAGAAAAAAGCTCACCTCTTTCTGTGCACAGTCCTAGTGGCCAGTCTGGTGAGCTGACACTATGGATGGAGGCATCAACTCCCACTGACAGTGCTTAGGAAAAGCGGTGGTGCATCTGCTTTTACCTTTCATAGAATCATAGGGTTGGAAGGGACCTCTGGAGATCATCCCGTCCAACCCCCTGCCAGAGCAGGGTCACCCAGAGCAGGTGGCACAGGAACGCGTCCAGGCGGGGTTGGGATGTCTCCAGAGATGGAGACTCCACCACCTCTCTGGGCAGCCTGTGCCAGGGCTCTGCCACCCTCACCGCAAAGAAGTTCCTCCTCAGGTTTAGGTGGAACTTCCCATGCTCAAGTTTGTGCCCGTTACCCCTTGTCCTGTCCCCGGGCACCACTGAGAAGAGCCTGGCCCCATCCTCCTGACACCCACCCTTTCAGTATTTATAAGCGTTGATAAGATCCCCCTCAGCCGTCTTTTTTCCTGACTGAAGAGACCCAAATCCCTCAGCCTTTCTTCATCAGAGAGGTGTTCCAGTCCCCTCAGCATCTTGGTAGCCCTTTGCTGTCCCCTCTCCAGCAGTTCCCTGTCCCTCTTGACCCGGGGAGCCCAGAACTGGACACAGTGCTCCAGACGTGGCCTCCCCAGGGCAGAGCAGAGGGGGAGGATGACCTCCCTCCACCTGCTGGCCACACTCTTCTTGATGCACACCACGATGCCATTGGCCTTCTTGGCCACAAGGGCCCATTGTTGGCTCATGGTCATCCTGTTGTCCGCCAGGACTCCCAGGTCTCCTTCCAGAAAGCTGCTCTCCAGCAGGTCCCCCCCAACCTGTCCTGGTGCAGGGGGTTATTCCTCCCCAGGTGCAGCACCCTACACTTGCCCTGGTTGAGTTTCACAAGGTTCCTCTCTGCCCAACTCTCCAGCTTGTCCAGGTCTCTCTGGATGGCGGCACAGCCTTCTGGTGTGTCGGCCACCCCCCCCCAGCTTTGTTTCATCGCCAAACTTGCTGAGGGGGCACTCTGTCCCCTCATCCAGGTCATTGATGAATACTTTCTGTGGACTTAGCTTTGCTTATAGCAGCAAAGAATTTGACCGTTGGGTACACGCACATGCCTTTGAAGTACTGCACCCCTGGGGTTTTGTCAGTGTCAATGTAGGCTCATTCTTCCTTTTTAAGCAAGTCTCTCTGTAGAAGGGACCTGCCTTGCTGTGCACCGGTAGTATCTCCGGTGAAGGCAGTACAGCCACGTTTGTCTGTAAGCAGTGTTACAGCCACCTGCCGCACAGCCTGTGAGCGTATACCCTGAACCAATACACCCCTGCGTCTGCTTTGCAGATACACAAAAGCCACTTTGGAAAATAGTTCAGACATATAAAACTGCTGTAGCTATAGAAAGTAGCCCATTAAGGCCTAGTTGTCTCAATGGTTACATTTAACAAGGCGCAATTAACTTGGCACTCCGTTTCCTTGTTTGACTGCACCCTCCCATGGGGTCTCTGAACTGAGCAGTGAAGCATTTTATTATATTTTAATTGTAGATTTTATAATACCCAGTGAAACACTGCCCGTACCAACACATTAGTGTTAGCCCTTTTTATACATCTGATTTTTTTAGTTGCCTGGGGTTGCCTTCTTATGGATTTTGGAGTTTGATTGGGTTGGTTTTTTTTTTTGATAAGAGATATATTTAATCAGTTCTGGAAAGGCAGCATTATCTGAAGGCCAGAGCAGAGGGATAGACATCAAAGGACAAAGACTAAGGTATAAGTCTGTTTATTTCTAACCAGATGTATAAAATAGGAGCCTACTGTTACGATCTTAAAACCACACAGGATCTTAAAACCACAGGCTGAAGTTGAGCCCTGCCTCAGTTATCAGCTGCTGACATTGACCACAACGACACATTTTCCTTTCACAAAATTTTTAATTAGAAATAAGAGGAATTTAATAGGCATTCAAGTTGTCGCAGACGTCAGTGAAATCTGTGAATTCCCAAAACACGTAAGTGGAAATAACGTTCTCCAAAACCCAGCACCTTTCTGTTCCATAACTCGTTAGCGCAGTGCTAAAGGCACAGACTAATTCAGCTGGGTTCTGGATCACACCCTGTTTCCCTTACGGTACCGCTGCCGGTGAGCTGGCTGGCTGGCAGCTTTGTCCCGGCACACTGTGACCTCTCTGTGTGCTTCTGCTTCTTTCCAAAATGCACTAACTTTGCTCCGCTACCAGCCTACGCAACTTCACCAGCCTTGTGATTTTTCTTTGTTTAAACCTGATGATCTTGTCAGCGAGGGCCCTTATAGAACAGAGGAAAATAACGTCGAGCTCAGACCAATTGTGAATTATTTAGTTGATCAGCTTTTAAATGAATGAAATGAATGCCACAGCTAGGTTTTGGGTGTTTGGGGGCTTTTTTTAAGTTTTTCCTTAATCTAATCTAGAAAACTGGCACTGCGGAATGCTACGTTTAGAACAGGGCAAAGTGAACAGAGAAGGACCAACAGCCATTTCCCACTTTGTTGAGCTACTCAGCAGCGCAATGGGCATGTGAATGCATCAGCGAGAGATGTAAGTTACAGCTTAACTTCCCTGATGTGGGGAAAATGCTCTATTTTAAACTCATGCGTCATCTATTGAGTGACATTAAGTCATTCAAAATAGATCAAATTCTGGCCAAGAGGTGAGATGCCACAGAAGCGCGTTTCTTGGAAGCAGAGAGAAACTTTTGAAAGTGACTTTTACGTGAGCTTTGTCTTGAATCTAAAGCAGATCTGACGCACTTCCCAGAGGCTTGCTTTATATTAAGAAAACAGGCATTGCCAGGACGATATTCTAGCAGTGAGAAAATTATCCAGCTGCAGAAATGCTGCCTCACTGTTTCTCCCAGATTAGCTCTTCAGCGAAAATGATGGAGAAGGTGCCAGCAGCATCCTGGGACTCTGGCACGTTGCCGGGGTTTGCAGAAACACTCTTCAAAGGCACCAAAGCTGCTGTATCCCATTGGTGTTTTAAGAGCGTCCTCTCTGGGGCCAAACCCCCGACCCACTGATTTCAGGCACATCCCATCAATTTGGAGTAATTCAACTGACTTCAGTGAAATTCCTGATGCGTGTAACAACGCAGCCAAAAAGCAGGCTCTGGCTGTGCCAGACTCGCTTCAGAGCTTATGAGAAGAGGGAAAACATACAAATGTCTTTTCTAACACTGGTGGAAGTAAGTAGAAATATTTCTTACTTGTACAGAGAAAAGCAAAATCTGTCCCTGCCAAAATACATGCCGCATTTCTGTGTGTCCATCTAATATATAACTATATTACGCCCCTGGAGGTGACCTTTGACACCTGAGGCCCTTCTGAGTTACAGTAGGAAAATGAAGAGGGGAAAAAAAAAATGAGAGAGAGAAATAGCGTTGCAATGATCCACTTGGTTATACTGGTACACCCCGCTGTGCGGGCTCTAGTTTTGCTTCAGTTTAAACATGTGCCTAAATGATTTATCTAAAATGGAACAGGCTTGGTTTAAATCCAAATAAGGGCGTGTTTACCTCATCAAAAGAGAATGAGTAATGGCCGTTCGTTTACTGCTTGTCGGTCAGATTTGCAAAGATGTTGTAAAAGGGAACATTTTCAGCAGTGTGAAGCATAAACATGGTCCTTTCCTGCAGCTCAGTTGAAGAGGTCAACCACTTGGGATGACTTGGCCCTTTCTGCAGACCTACAGGAGGGGCTTCCTCAGGTGAATGAGACCAAGGAAGGAAAATGCTGAAGAGCGAGAGGATGCAGCATGGTCTAGAGAAGCTGTCGGTGGCTCTGAGGGAGGTGCTGGGCTTGCAGTACAGGTGGGAGGAGGAGGAAACGGAGATGTTTGAGGGGGGGGGAAATCCTCCCTTCCTCTCTGGCTTGTTCCCTCCTGGCAGAGTAAAGAAGTATCCTGAGCATCTGCTCCCTGCTGCGCCTCGCAGATGGTATGCCAGGCATACCATTATTTGGACCCTCCAGCCACGCCTTCTTCGGAGCTCCTGGCAGTGGGCCAGGCGCTTATCAGGCTGCACATCCAACCGCTCGGGCCAAGGCGCAATCCCCGCCGTTGTTGTATGCTCTCAAATCCAGCCCAGGCATTTCAAACGTCCAAAGTCAAGGCACCTCTTTCTCCTGATGCTTAGACATCTCAAGAATTCAGTTTCGTGGCAACCAGCTCTTAATTCCTCTTCTCATTTCTTGCATGCCCATGTTACCTCCAGCAGCTTTGTCAGCCAGTTCAGCCAGGAACTCACCAAACTCTTGAAAATAAATATTTACAAGCCACCTGAGCCTTTCAGGTTCTTATTTTGAAGCATGTTTAAGACCAGTCAATGCCATACCTTACCCAAACATCTAGCTAGTCACAAAGTGTTCTTGCCCCTAAAGTAATTCTTTTTTCTTAAATAGGAAACAAGAGTAGGAACTGGGGACCGCTTGTCAGGGTTTCTTACGGTTGTTTCACGGTCACTTTAAAGATTTTTGGTTCTGGTGTTTGCTATGGCTGAGCTGCACACAGATGCAGTGGATAAAAGGAGAATGAAACAATGTCGTGCTGTACCACCTCATTTGGGTACACTTCAACTAATCCAAAGGAAGATATAAAAATAAGGGCATTTTTAAAGATTCTCATGTCTGCAGTCATCCCAATTTTAGGCACAGGTTAGGTTGGCTTTCCACATTCATTCAGCAGGGTTTATCAGAAAATTCAGCTTGTTCCAAGCTGGTCGTGCCTGCAGATACCTGAACGTTTAGAAGCGTTGGATTAGAGTGCCTACACGCTTTGGGGGTTGGACTCGGGTTGAATAAAACTAGCATTGCAGGGCTTTGCCTTTGCTGCGATCTTTCAATCCGGGAAAAATTTTTCTATGGGTAAACTCCCACAAGGAGAAACACTACCCGACTTTATTTTAGTATTCGAGATGGCACCACCTTGTGCTCCGTGGTTAGCTTTAAAATCTCAGCAGGAAAAAAAGACCGACAGTCTGCCTTCTCCATCTATGGTGTAAGGCTTACAGCACCGTAAACACACTCGGCCGCGACACCTTCAGTCGGTGGGGTAACAGCTGAGCCTTTGCATTAGTGGCATTTGGGGGCAGTGAACAGTGCCGAAACGGGCAGCGGACCCTGGCTGTGCCCAGGAGGAGGCGATGGGCACAGGCCAGGCCGTGCTCATGCACTCATTGCGAGCTTTTATTACGCTGCATCGTTAGAGCGAACAGTGATGGGAACCTGAGCTGCTACAAGGCCACTCCAGTTTTCTGAAACTGTGCAGAAATGCTTTTGAAATAGCTATTGCCGTATTTATAATTGCTGCTGGATATTTGCCTTTGCGTCTTGGGCAGTTTATCAAAATAACAAAGCGTGCAACCTAGCAACAGATCTTACTTTTAAGAATGACCTAGAAAACAAGTAATTACCCAATGAAGTCACTTGCACTATGATGAGTTGATCAGCTCGTCTGTATTAATCCCCAAAACTGGTCAGGTCTCACAATTTACTCAGGATGTGAACCGAAGCTCTGTGTCCTGAGAGCAAGTACTTACGTGCAGATTTCAGCTTTGGAAAGGGAGGAGCACCAAAGGGCAGCTAATTTTGTTCAAGCCCGGGCTTGCAGAGAAAAACCTGAGCACAGTGAAGGCTCAGAAAGTATAAGGCAAAAGAAAACAAGCCAGTATTTATAAATTAAAAATATCTTATTGATGAATGAGTTGCAGATGGGTAAGATGAGCAATGCTACCTAGCAGAGGCAGACAAAAGAAAAACATAAAAGGCAACAGATTTGAGAAGAAATCCTAATACTTAAAAACAGTGTGTGGAGGTGAATCTGAGAGACAATGTTTTTATTTTCCTTGCTTTGGTTTAAAAAAGAATCAGGAAGTTTAAACCCCCTAAAAATGGTCTAGGTTGCACGGTGACAGTCATGGTGGTACAGCAGCATAAATAATAAATAGAGTGAAGACGCCTTTACACGAGGATTCAGCATTATGGAAACGGCCTCAAGTTGCGCCAGGGGAGGTTTGGGTTGGATATTAGGAAAATTTTTTTCACTGAAAGGGTTATCAAACATTGGAACAGGCTGCCCAGGGCAGTGGTGGAATGGCCATCCCTGGAGGTGTAGACATGCTACAGAGGGACATGGGTTAGTGGTGGTTTTGGCAGTGTTGGGTTAACGGTTAGACTCGATGATCTTGAAGTTCCCTTCCCACCTAGACAATTCTATGATTCTATAAATAGCATTACACTTTTTTGTTTTCCACATTAATTTCATCTGAAAACAGTGAGTTGCAGCTACTGCCATTTTAATGTGGGCATTTCTCAATAAATACATGGCGGGGACACTCTTTGAAAGCCACCAGAGCTTGAGCAGACAGGAGCAGGAGACAGCTCTGCCACAGCTGAGTGTGCCTGGAGCAGGATTTTAGGAGGTGAGGTCCAATCATAGAATCATAGGGTTGGAAGAGACCTCTGGAGATGATCCTGTCCAGCCCCCTGCCAGAGCAGGGTCACCCAGAGCAGGTGGCACAGGAACGCGTCCAGGTGGGGTTGGGATGTCTCCAGAGACGGAGACTCCACCACCTCTCTGGGCAGCCTGTGCCAGGGCTCTGCCACCCTCACAGCAAAGAAGTTCCTCCTCAGGTTTAGGTGGAACTTCCCATGCTCAAGTTTGTGCCCGTTACCCCTTGTCCTGTCCCCGGGCACCACTGAGAAGAGCCTGGCCCCATCCTCCTGACACCCACCCTTTCAGTATTTATAAGGGTTGATAAGGTCCCCCCTCAGTCGTCTTTTTTCCAGACTGAAGAGACCCAAATCCCTCAGCCTTTCTTCATCAGAGAGGGTTCCAGTCCCCTAATCCCCAGTGAAGGTCGCCTCCCAGGCCGATGGCTGCCTCTGCATCATACACCCTTCTGATGGGTTTCAAGGTATTCTGAGATGGTGCAAGATTCCCACCACAGAGCTGTGGTATGGTTTGAGTCGGAAGAGTTGTTAATTTACGCCTCATTTATGATATATTTTTCCGCCTTCCTAGTGCATTGGCTACAGCATGTTAACTCCCAGGGACACCTGTGTTGAGGGATTAAAAGTAACTCTGAGGAAGTGTTACTGACTTTAAGATGCACCTTCTCCCTCTGAGGACACCTGTTAGAGGCACCTCTCAGTATCCAAAACCAAATCTGCATGATTCGTGATGAACTAACTACCTGGATTTTAACGATCCCTTTGGGGTGTAATACTAGAATTTGCCAAGGTAGCACATTCCTTGAAAAAAAAAAGGTGAAAAAACCCCCTACGTTTCTAAAGGGAAAGCCCATCGGTGACTGCTGCGCCTGCCAACCGTCCCTCTTCTCCATCAGTCCATGGTGGGGCCAGTGTGAGGCAGAGACGCTCCTGTGCCGCCAGCCTCCCAGTTCTCTTAGGGAGTAATGGAGGAGAAGCAGATTCCCACAGTTTCACACGAAATGCGGTTGCCTGAAGGTTTTGCAGTCCGGCGGCCGTATGGTCCAAACCAACAATGGTGTCTTTTGCACCAGCTGGAAATGATGCAAGATCACAGGCAGCCCCAGGTAGTGCCTAAAAGTAACAGGTGCTCAAAGGTAACGAGCTTTGGCATGTGCGGCTGACGTGGCTTCAGAGGAACACCGAAACCCGACACCGCGCCAATGCCAGCGTATTCATTACAGAGTGAGTATGTGAGTATTTTCTGGCTTAGGCCAACCAGATATGTGTCTGCTATTAGAAAAAGAACTTTCCTGCGGAATTCTGAAAATAAAAAGCTAAAGCGATTTCACATACAACAACGTAGGCTGAGGACATCGACCTGCGACTTCTTAGATCCAGGTGACTGAGTGTTGCATTGGTGCTCGTGGGACAAATACATCCCTGCACGTGAGGCACGGGGAGCTCCAGGCAGCGTCGAGGCCCTTCAGAAAAAATTGTCTGAGGCAGTTTCATGACTAAGAGGCAGTGTTCAGATATTACACAGTTTATTCAAGGGACAAGGGTTTATATCTACCAGGACAGAGTGTGATGAACACACGCAGAAGTTGAAAGTAGCTTGAAAAAACCCTGCAGCTGTGAGCAAATACGTCGCTTTATGTTCTAGACCTTGTGGGGCACTCAAACCTGTAATTGTTTTTATCATGTTTGGCATTTGCTTACCAGTTCATTACCAATTATTTTTGACACTGGAAGAAACCCTGAGCCGCATGTGCTGCCCTAAAGGAGAGTGAAGCAGCAGGGGAGCCAGGCGAGCTCTCCTGCTGATGGGGGTGAAGCCATCATCTCCCCCGCCCTGGTGTAAAGCAGGGGCACATTCACACCGCCTTTATAGAGCTGCTTAGGAATTACAACGGTCCAACTAAGAGAGGCGTCAGCCTTCATTATGTTTTAGAAATTAATTCTACGCAACTTCTGTGCCTTTGCCACCGCACTTGCCCAATGGTGTAACCTGTAGCAACAGCTGATTACATTTTCCTACCAGACTGACAACTCCTTTTTCAAGCGGTGTGGTGAGGTTGCCCAAGTATTACCGTCTCACCATTATTCGTGCTGGCTGAACTTGCTGCGACATTTCCTTCCTTCTATCAGGCAGTCCGGCAGTATGTGAGCACCCAGTGGGTGCTCATCCTCAGTGTTATGGTCTGATAAATCCACAACAATTTACTGTTGTTGAGACACTTATTCTGTCACCTGATGACCCCTCCCCACTCGAGAAGGGGAACTGGGGAAAAACAAGGAAACACAAGGATTGAAATATAAATAGATGTAATAGGATAAGACTAAATAATTAACATTCGTAATACTAAAGAACCAGTATTGATCCTGATGCCAGTATAAAATACGCACGGACTGTTCCCAGCCCGTTCCATCAGCAGGAGCCGTGCACTCCCCGTGGGGACACCCAGTGTGGGACCCCGCGAGCGCTGGGGCTGCGGGAGGAAGGGAAGGGCTCGGGGCTCTGTCACCGGGGCAAGGAGTGCTCAGGGTGGCAGCCATCGAGGGAGAGAAAGAGAACTCCTCAGCAAACTTTCTAATTTATATTGAGTGTGCCGTTTGTGGTATGAAATAACCCTGGTGGCCAGCCTGGGTCAAATGCCCGGGTCTCGCTGCTCCTCGTCCCTGCACCTGGCAAGGCTTGAAAACACAGAGACCCTGAATCCCACATGCCACAGCTGGCTATAAAGTAAACATTTTCACAAATTCAAACACTAGAGTCTTCTAAAAGTGCGGTTCTCCCAAGCATTAGAAGGGAAATCAAGAAGAGTCGCTCAAGCCAGGATGCTCGGGACGGCGCTGGGGAAGAGGGTCTGCTCCCCCTCGGCGGACTGAGCACTGCTCGAAGTGGGAACGGATGTCAAACACCAGAAACAAATGCGACGCTCGCAGCCCTGGCGCGGGCTCGACGCCAGTGCGTGGCACATTAACCTTCCGTTCCGTCCGTGCTGGTGGGGCCTACCACACCCTCCCTTCTGGCAGCGGCAGCCATCCCGCCGCAGCCCCGTGACTTTGCCCCCACGCGTGGCTGCTGTCAGACCTCCCTGGCGCAGCCCTCGCCCTTCCATGCTCCGAGGCCTCCTGGCTCCCGCCCGTCCGGGATGCGGGGTGTTTTTGACGCCGCGGCGGCTGAAGGCCGTACCAGCCCGACCCCCGGGCCCGCTCCCGCCCCGCCGCGCTGCCGCCGCCGCCCGGCAGGGGCCGCTCTCTCCCCCAGCAGGCGCCCCCGCCGCCACCGCCCATCGCGGTGCATGCTGGGAGTTGTAGTCCAGCGGGCGGAGCGCCCCAGCCGGGCGGCGGCGGACGCGGACTACCGGCCCCAGCGTGCCGCGGGGCGCCGGGCCGGCCGTTCCTTTTGAATGATTTCACTACGGTCGGCGCTCGGGGCGAGTTCGGCGGCGGCGTGACGGGTTCGGCGGCGCGGCGCAGCGCAGCTCAGCGGGCGCGTCGCCCGTCGATGGCAGCACCAGCCGGCTCCGCCATGGCCGCCCGCCGGCCGCGCCGCTGTTAGGAGCGGCAGACGGGCTGCGCGTTCCCCCTTTCGCCCGGCCAGCTGGGACCCGGCGGCCGCCCCCGCCGACATGTCGCTGGCCATGGAGGAGGAGGAGTACGCCAGGCTGGTGATGGAGTCGGAGCCCGAGTGGCTGCGGAGCGAGATCAAGCGGCTCTTCCAGGAGCTGGGCGAGACCACCCGGGAGAAGATCCAGGCGGCGGAGTACGGGCTGGCCGTGCTGGAGGAGAAGCAGCAGCTGAAGCAGCAGTACGAGGAGCTGGAGCTGGAGTACGAGACCATCCGCACCGAGATGGAGCAGCTGAAGGAGGTGAGGCGGAGGTGGGGGGCCCGGCGGCAGGTGCCCGCCCTGCGGGCGGTTTGGGGACGGCGGGGGCGGGACAGATGGCCATCCCCGGAGCCCGGGGGTGGTGGGCTGCGGGGCCCCGGGGCTGCTGCGGGACGGCCGGAGGGTCAGCATTCCCCCCCCGCCCCCGCCGTTTCCTCGCAGAATTTGGAGGGGGTCGACCAGGCCTCGGCCTTGCTGCAGGCTGCCCGGTTAAAGCTTCCCTCTGCAGAATGACAGCTCTCGGGGGTGGGGGGGGGCGGGAAGGAAAAAAAAAAATGGAGGCTTTTCTGCCCCAGCCCCTCTGCTGCGCCAGGGGGACGTGGGAGGGAAGCTGGTAGACGCTCTGTTTTCCCTTCCCGTCCCGCTTCCCCTCGGGCTCCGCAGCGGGGAGCGGAGCAGCCGGCCCCGGGCCGCAGCGGGGAGCGGAGCCTGCCGGGGAGCGGAGCCTGCCGGCCGCCCCGGGGGACAGCGGAGCGCGCCGCCGGCCCCGGGCACCGAGCGAGCGGTGCTGGGGGTCGGGGGGGGATCCGGGGTGCTGGGGGGGCCGCCACATGCCTGCTGTGGTGTGTGTAGGGAGAAACCTTGCGTTGGTGTCAATGGCTCCCTGATGCGGACCACCACCGAAAGGCTATCGCGGGCTTCAGCTCACACGGCTTTGTTTTGGTGCGTTTCCCTGTTCTTGGCCTTTTTTTTTTTGTTTTTCTTTAAGGGGAACTTCAGATGTAATCTGTGCAGCGGAGCGAGGTTTGTCAAATCCTCTTTTCTTAGGTCAACTGGCGCTTACGTTTTTCTCATGCAAGACCTTCCCCAGGTCTCGACCACGGGAAAAGCGCTGCCTTGGGAAGAGTCTGTGCGCAGGGCGGCACTGACTTGCCGGGATACTTGGACACATGATTAGCTCTTCTGACGAGAGCATCGCTGATCCCCTGCCAGTCTACTGCATACTGTGTGTCCCAGGGGAACTTGCTTGCCTGCCTGTACGCTTGTTATTTTGGTAGCTGTTTCCGTGCAGGCAAACCCTGCGCTGCTTTTCGACTGATTTAGGCCTTGCCTTGATGGCAAAAGATCTGATGCAGCCTATAGAGGTGAATATGAATATACGTGGATTTATTTGTCCAGTGCAAACTGTATCCGGTGGGTCTTTGGTTTAGCTCATTCAGTTGGAAATGGACTTGAAGTAACATCAAAACGTGCTATTTCAAAGGGAAAGTAAATACTTGTAAATGGACTGGCACAAATTCAATTGAGTCTGTGGACACCCTCACTTCCTGTATCCCATGTGTTTTTTGGTCTTGTAAACAAAGCTTTATTCTGCTTTTATTATGTTAAACACGCATAAGCAAAAGAGGTTAATTACTTTAAATTACACGGCTCTGAACTTGTTAACTAAATATGCAAGCTGAACTCGTGAACTGCTATAACTAAAGCCACTTGAGACCAACAGGGTTACGGCAGCGATGCTGTGTGAAAGTCAAGGGTACAGGCAGCCTTGAAAAGAAGGTGAGAGCCAATAGACTTGTGCTAAAGGGACAGAAAAGTCAGTAAACCCTTTTAGTGGGTGGGATGGGAGACACGGCCTCGAGGGGTGACGGGACTGGCCCAACCCCATTCAGCAAGCCAGTGCCTGACCCGTGAATGGAAGCCAGATTGCGTCAGTCACTGGTAGTGCTTTATTCACTGGGCTGCGCTGCGTACGCTTGGGCATTACATGTTTTGGCTTTCAGGTGGAAGAAGGCTTGAAGACAACTTTTTTTCATTCTTTTAGGGCTGCAACACTTCAGAAGATTGTCAAAGAGATTAAAAAAAAAAAAAAAGAAAATGGCAGGATCAGCAATGATTCACTCCTTTTTGCTTTTAACTTTCTGAAGGATTTGCTTTGTGTGTACGTGTCCCGTTGTAATTAAGTCAAAACCTGTGAGGCAAACAATTCTGGGAATAGCTTGAGGACTCTGCTAGTTAGCCGACTAGCAGAGTAGGCTGGGGAAAATGGGGAAAAAGAATTGCTCCTCCAGCTTTCTCGTGATGCTTGTGGAGGAATCTGGTCTGCATTAGATCTTGTAAACCCCTAGCAGATGCATGAAGCATGCTCTCAGAGGAGGAGTTTGTCTTCTTTTTTGTTTATGCAACTCCTTGCTCTTCCCAGACACAGCTAGCGGAGCCTTGCGTACAAGGCTTGCCACATGTCAAGCTCCAATCTAAAGGGACTCCACCTTGGGTTACCTGAGGTTGTTCCTGGGGAAGGCATGGGATTGATGGTGGCATGTCTGACTCGAACAGGAGTGCTTTTCCATCTCTTGCTTCTGAACTATGACTTCACGCAGCCTTTTAAAATACAGCAATTCTAGCTTCTATAAATCTTGTTTTGTTGTTCTCTACTACATCTGGAGACCTCAGTAGTGGCACAGGGCCACGTTATGCTGAGTGCTGTGTGGACACACTACAGAGTTTCCTGTCCTGCTGGGTGTTGTAGGTTTGTGTAGGTTTTAATTTGTTTAATGTTATGAAGCACCCCATATCATGGCCTTGTTCATACCATAGGTAAATGGGCTCCAAGCGTGGTAACTTTGTAATGCAGTCTGTTGAAAGTACAGGTTTTTCTGCTCCAATAATCAGATCTTCCGTAGCTTTCTGGCCAGGCTCTCCTACCTCCCCCCATCCCCGACTGTGGCAGAATTTCATAGCCTGAACCTCCGCAGTTTTATCCCTTCAGTAAGTGCAGATGGCATCCCCGGGGTGTACCCCATTTTGTAAAGGTGTCTGTGTACACCCAGTGTTTGCCATTCGGGTCCTCCTGGTGAAGCTGGGAAGCTGTCCTGTCCTTGCACTGGGGCTCCATGCCAGCCTCTCTTTACCCAGGGTCCTTGATAAATCGTCCATTTACTGGCTTGTGTGCTGACTTGATCTCATATCTTTTATGATAATTATTTGTGCTGCATTTCTTTTTTTGCTTTTGTTTGAGAGAACTAAATCTAGATACAAACCTCTCCCCAGGTACACTTATTGGTTATCTTGAATCTCACCTTTGCTTGTATAAAAGGGAATTGATTTCAAACTTTTATAGATAAATAACACATTTTGTCCCTAGTTCAGAGAAAATAAGCTACTGGCTTTCTTGTGGTGAAGCACTACATCGCATTGTATACGTATAATTTTTATTGTTGTTTTTTCCCCTCTAGGAGATGAAGTAATAAAGAGTTGTTTCTGTAGGCTGTGTTCAACTAGTAAGTCTTCCTGCAAACCTTTGTCTGCAATGGCGCTAATTGTATAAATTGTAGGACTACCTACCTGTCTGAGCTGGGATTTCTGTACTTACGGGGAAGATATGTAGGATCAGCTCTTTGTGCGCTCCAGCTCCCAAAAGTGATTGTCTGGGGATTCGGTTACTGGCGTTCCCGATGATTTGTAGGGGAATGTGGCATGGAAGGTTAGGTTAGAAAAGGGGTTATCTGGTTTACTCGCTACTTTCAAGTTGCTTTTGAGCTGTCAGTTAGATTTATAACTGTTGGTTCAGTTATGAAACCGGTGGCTCTCAAAAGCTCCTTTCTGATTAGGTGGTTGTGTTGTATTGGTGGTTGTAGACTCGTGTTTAAATCCCTCAGAAAACATGGGTTATTATATTATGCATTATTTATTTCTGTAATAATGTAAAAGTATGCAAGTAGACTGTGGCTGTCATTAAAGTCTAAAAGCATGTGTCAGTACATCACAGTTAATGTGATGTATATGGTTTTTGAGGCGGGGGGGAGCTTACAAGGAAGCGTGGAAATGATCTGTACGTGCCTCTTGATTTCTTTGTAGGATAGCAATGGGTCTTGTTTCTTTTTTTTTTTTTCTTCCTGCTTTTAAGGATCATATATTGACTTTATGCCGTGACGTGAATTCTCTGTAGGGGATTCCTAGATAGACTTGGAAGCTGTTGTTGAAAGAAAAACATTCAAATGACACCTTGCTGCTCCATTTCCTCTTTAAAGTGGGGCAGTACTGCGCAACGGAGGTGATACGTCCCAGGCTGGAGTATTTGTGCTGTTTATTTGAATGCGCTGCGCAGGTGGAGTGTACAGTATCTGTGATCACCGATGGAGGTTTTGCTTTGCCTAATTCACTTAAATATGTAACAGTTAATTGGATATGTGATACTTCATCCAGACTGGTCTAACATTTTAGCTGTGCACCTTCAAAAGTGAAGGAGAAATCGTACCCTTTCCTGTGCACCTTATATAAAACTGTATACCATCGAGAGAGACGTATAAGCTGGTTAGTGAAGTAGCAGTGATTTTCCTCACTGGATTCATCTGCTTTCAAAGCACTTTACCAGTTGTGCTGCTGTCCTGCTGTGCTCACATTGTGTGTAGGAACATGGGAGCAAAGAGGGAAGAAATGGCTGGACTAAAGTCACCGAACAAGCTAGTGGCAAACTGGGATTAACTCCTCTGTGCTCCTAGTTCAGTGCTGGATTGACCAGGTCTTTCCATTTAATCATAGTAAATAATGATATTCAGTAGTAATAACTCTAAGGCCTCAGGTACACCTCTGCAGCCTCCTGCTAACAAATATTCAGGTGTAGTACTGATTTCTGCTGCAGGGGAAGGACCTTAATGACACTTGAGATAACCTGTAACCTTCCAGCGCTGTTAAAACCAAAAGGTTTTGTGCACAAAATGAAGGAGATGTTTTTTTAAACAGACCAGCTTAGGTGAAGTTTAATTCTGGTTATATGGTATGTAAATCTAGAATAAATATGATTACAAATTGATGTTGTGGAACTGATCCCGGTTTTGCCCATACCAATGGAAAATAGTTATATTTTTGTGAACCTGTCTTGTGGATTTAGTGGTGATTGTTAATTGGACTCCCACACCTGCCATGCTTGAAATCTAAGAAGAGAACAGAATTGTTGTCTCTAGTGTAAAATGAGTCTGAAAACTGTGGTTGGGGTAAGCAAAATACTCCTGTGTAAACTAAGCTTCTTATATTTTGATAAATCGTAGTTCATTTATGTTAAGAATAGAGCCACCTGTAACTTTAATGTGATGTCTGCAGTGGTAGAGACACTTAGTACTGTGTTTTGGAAAAGGTACTTTTCTTACAGATCCTTATTTTGGAAAAAACAAAGCCTGAAAAGTTAAACATTCCAGTTTTTCCTGCTATACTAGAAATAGTAACCTGTAAGGTTTCATGTTGCAAACTTCTTTTTCTTTGCCAGTGTTGCTTAAACTGCGTTTCTTAAAATTCATAAAAAACCCTAGTCTTAAAGTGATGACTTCAGATTATTTTCTTGTAAAATTGCTGAATTTTCTTGGGCTTTTTCTGATAAAATTCACTGTACCTTGTGTAATAGAACAGCCATGAATATTTGGATGAATAGTAAGGACCTTCTTGTGGAATTAAATTATTAAAAAAACCCTACGTTTCCAGAGTAGTGGTTTTCCTTAAACTGCTGTAGCCTCAGCTGAGAGCTGGGTTTTACTGAAACAGGATGTTTTATTTTTGTTTTGTGATGTTTGTCTGTACCTTGGCCCAGAATGACGGCTGTCCCTGACCCTCCAGCAAACATTAATTTTTAATAATTTCTAATTTTCTACACTAGATTAAACCCAAGGTTTCATTAAACGAAAGTTAGGCAGCAGTAGTGCCATTTACTACGTATTTTTCCCTGGAAGTATGGCAGCGCTGGGTGTTTGCTGTCCTGGTGGAGGGGGATACAGTGAACTGCACTATGGAAGTGAGCCAAAACTTTCCTCTTTATTCGTTTTTCCTTTTTTTTTGTTTTTTTTTTTGTTTTTTTTTTTTTGTTTGTTAGCAAATTTCTCTTTGTTTTCAAATGAGGTCAGTTCCCCGATTTGGGTCACCGGTGCGCTGCATGCGGTTGTGGTGGTACCGCCTCGCTGAGAGCCTGTTGGAGCAGCCGCAAATAGGTGATGAGAAGAGCATCTTAAGCCGGGCTTCTCGCTGCTGAGCTCAGCGGAGAGACTGCTGCTGTGCAGCCCGCGTGGGTCCTTCTCGTCTGCCTGCTGGGAACTGGCCGTCCTGGGGATGCCGCAGTGGCGACAGCGTTATTGTCAGGCCGGCGTTATGGTAGGGGTCTGTACTGGGACGTAGTCTCTCCTGCAACACTCTTTGTCTTTACCCAAATAAACCGTTCCTCTTAGAGGCTGACATTTGGCATCCTTCAGCGTGCAGTCCCGGCCGAGGGCACTTTCGCGCCGAGGCTCTGCATGTGGGGTGGAGAGCGCAACGGTGGGTTCCGCGGCAGGGGGCTGATGGTCTCGGCAGGAGGAACAGGACTCCTGCATGCCGGCAGCCTCTCTCTGCAGGTGCTGCAGGGGAAGGTTTCTTCAGAGCCGTATTGCTCAGGGCTCGGGTGAACCTGGAGGGCTTCTGACAGGCACCGCTACGTGGTTGCCGGCTGCGTCCTCCTGCCTCCCCGAAGCAGAAGTTTACGCAGCCCCTGAGGTGGAAACTAAAATCCTCACCCTGACTGGAAACTGGAAGTCTCAAACCTACAACCATCAGCGTTTTGTCGCATGGGGGTTTTTGTACAGCTCTGCTATGGTGATACCTGCGGTTCACTCGTTTCAAATCACAATTCTTGCTTGCTATTTCAACATCGGCTGGAACAAACTCGCTAGTTTCAGGGGTGTTAATGCCCAATTTATCCCTTTGAATTTAGGACCATTTTTCTTCTAATGTGAAAGAAAATTCTAATGATTTGGAGAATTGCCTGGTTTCCCTAGGAGGGGGGCAAGTGTGTGGGAACAGCAGTTTTTAGGTCTGCGTGCTGCTCTGGAGTTAATGGATTCACCATTTCCTCTTTCGTTCTACTGTATGTGAGGTTGTGACTAATCTGTAGCAGCGTGGGGCCATAAGATGACTTCCAGAGGGTGATGCATCCTCCAGGCATTCGTTTGCTTTCTTTCTTTGCTTTTGGCAGACTGCGGAGAATTGTTTGTTCAGATCTGGTAACCCAGCAACAGAGGAATATAACGTGGGTTTGAAATATGATCCACAAAAGCTTAGCAAAGGGAAGCGACATAAATAAACGTTGCCATCCAAATGAATGCAGGAGCCTCCATTTCAGAGAATAGCTGAAGTTTTAAGTGCAATAGCTGCAGAACTGTGACTTTTTTTCTTATTTTCCCCTTCTTCCAGCTCTTGCCTTCCTTCATCCCGCCTCCTGCTTTCCTTCCCTTCCTCTCTCCGGCTGTTTTCCCTGCTCCGGCTGAAATGCCCACCAGGCAGCAGAGCCTGCGTCCACATCCCAACTGGTGGCAGGCTCGTGCTGCAGACAGGCATCACTTTGGAGTGGGCAGACGGGACCTACCCGAAGAGTCGGCTAAAAGCCATGCTCTGTCTTGCCCATAAAGCAGATGGGTTTGCCACCAGGGTTCGGGGGAAGCAGGGACCCGCATAATGTCTAGAGGGTCCTTGAGTCATAAAACTGCTTGGCTCTGGGGTCTGTGTGCCTGAACATGGGCCTAATTGGGAATGTGTGGCCCAAACATAGTTGAAGCGTGGTGTGGGAATGGTTTCTCTGCAGTCCTGTGGCCACGTTCGGCACTGGGCTGGGCAGCGGCAGCGCCGTATCAGGACCTGTACAGCTCTCTCTGAAATTAATGGCATGTCTGTTGGTGTGCAGCGCTCCTGCTGCACGGCCTGGCCTCTGCGCTGTGCCGCACTCCTTTGTCTCCGTACGTCTTTTGTTTTCACCCCTTAATTGCTGCCTGGATTGCAGTCTGGATCTTAGCGAGCTTACGGAGTGGTGCTGTCGGCAGCGAGGCAGTATTAAGGTAAATTCATTAGAAGTCTCTCCACGTGTCCTGTCTGTCAGCGCTGCACAGAACTGGTCCTGCGGTTTAGCTCTGGCTCCAAGGCAGGGACGTGTGTTGACCTGATGGATGAATAACCTTATTTCTTCAATATTGCTACGAACGAAAAAGATGTTTGAACTGCCATCTAACCTGCCAAAGCCAAACAAGTTTAGTTGCTTCCTATGCACAGAGAGTTTGTTACATCTGCTTTTGGTCTCTTCCCAAGGCCAGAATCCTTTTTGTTTTCAAATGATCAAGGGATGATGTTTGTTTGGAGCTTGTTCTGTTGCATGAACAGATGACTCTGAAGTAGAAGGGCTTTTCTGGCACTCCCTGCACACAGGCTGTGTGTGTTCTGGGGGAGGGATCTGGTTGTGATGCCCAGCGTGCCGGGTATGGTGACCTGTGTAGTCCAGCCCAGCTCTCTCGCTCTTGCTGGAGCTCAGTAGCACGTGCCTGGCCAGGAGCAGTGAATGAAACTTTTCAACAGTAGGACGTCAGGAAGAAAACAGAGAGAATGCGTTTTCAAGCAGTCGGTATATAATTATTTTGTGGTTATCCCGGATGTCATTTGGAGGGGGTGTTCTGGCTTTGAAATGGGAGTTGACTATTGTAGGGTGAACGTGGCTGTCCCCGAGAGGTGATGAGCAGAAGAAAGCGGTGTCATGTAGCACGTGCCCTCGGGTTTGGTACATGCTATCAAAAGAAGATCAAGATTATTTTGCCAATACATACTTCCCTACATAAATTTTGGTCTCTGATTGAGCTGAAATCGTTCAGCAGTGGTCCTGATCAAAACTTTTCGCTGGCAGGGTTTAATCTAGTAGCTTTCTGAGACCTGTACCTATGTGAATAAAGGCTCCAGTCTAACTCCTGTCTTAGTTCACTACGTTCAACAGCTGTGCAAGCAATCCCGCTTGGCTCTCTTTTGGTGATGCTTTCGTAAAGTGTTTGTTTTTAACCAAGAAGTGGTTAAAATCAAATATTCTCAGCTGTTTAAATCAGATAATCATTTTTCACATTAAATATTTCTCTTGAAATGAGGAACAGGGATTGATCGAGTAATTTCCAGCTCAAATTTTCTTCTGTCCCCTTCAAATCTATATAAATGTACATAATTTAACAGCTGTAATACCAATAACAGTGAGGGTTGACCTGTAACAAGAGGTGTCGTTTTTCCCTCCGTCAAATACCTATTCTTCCGTGTGGTTCCTTTTTCCCCTCCAACTTCTGTGGCTTCAATCTCTGGCATTTCTCATTGCAAAAGTCCATTTTACACATTTGGTAATGGTTTTCATTCTGTCAATTAGCAGTACTGGGATATTCTCCCACATCTTACAGCTGCGGTGGTAGGCAGAGGGTTTTAAAGGAGAATTTGCATTTTGAGTACGGCAGCATATTTAGCGTGACAAAATGTATAAGAAAATGCAAACCTTTGTGCCCCCTCTGAAGCGTTAGTACCCTTACGAAGGCTTTGTCCTGACCTTGTTCTCTAGAAAAATACGCTGATTTTCTTTTCTTCCAATTATAATGGAATGATAAGCTTTGTGATCTTAAATAAATCTGACCGCTCTAGCTTTGGTTGGCCAGCTTTCTGGTCTTTTATAACAATATGGATGGTTGTTTTTAAATTTGAATGGCTAGTTGGTTTTTGAGGTGAATGAGACCCTGTCACGTAAAAATCTCTCTTATGTGTACGTACCAACTAAGCCTAATGTGAAAGTGGGATCTTTAGCATACTGTTTAGCTAGACGGAATCTGCATTTAAATAGTATAAATGAGTTAACTCCAAGTCCGTGAAAACCAGAACATTTTGTTAAGTTGTAAAATCCCCTTGTTATGGCAGATTTATTAGGCATTGCTTGTGTGTTTGTGGAGGCCTTTTCTTTCCTGATGGGAAGGAGAATATGACTGACTTTTATTTTTTTATATATATATATATCCTCTGACTTTTGTGTCATTAGTTTTTAGTAAGCGCTTCTGAATTTTTCAGTCTGCTTGTGTTAGGGTATAATGGTCTCTTCCTCCTGGTGTTTTTGTGATCAAAACCATTCCAGGTGGGCAGGAAGGTACTTACCTGTCCCCTCATCTCAACTGCAAAGGTTACAGTTACATTGAGCTGACGAGGGCAGAATTGTAATTTCCTTTTCCTAATTAGTAAGATCCCTCTGATGAATCAGATGAAGTAATATCTGATTATTCAGTTGTGATGAGATCCTCTGGGATCTCATCCTGAGGTCCTGAGACTTCAGTGGAGCAGAGACCAGTCCAATATGACTTTGTTTCACAAGCGAGTTGTGGCAGTCCTGCCGGAACTAATTGAAGCAAGAGGGACATAAGAAAACATTAAGGCTTCTGTTCTGCCATGTGCTGGGGGGGACGTGCTGAGATCTGTGCCCGCCCTTGTGCAGCAAACTTGTTCAGGGGAGACAAACGAGAGAAAGCTGACCCTCTAGCCTCAAATACAGTTTTTCATAGACAAAATCTTGGCTTTGCACACCTGCCTATTTATTGGCAGGGTTGCCAGTCTTAAATGCCAAGATATCAGGAATTGTGCCTTAAAAAAAAAAAACAACCAGTCATGCCTATGGTTTTTTTTTTTTGAAGTGAAGATAGCAGAAGGAGGAATTGAGAGTTGACTTGTTTCTTTTGTGCACCCATAGAGGCTAGAAAGTACCTGAACCGCCGTGGCATTTCACCCTTCCCCTCTCCCGAGGAGAGCAATTTCCGTGGCTCCAGTAGTTGTGTTTTAAATGCCAAATAATTTAAGACCTCTCATACTCATGAGACGGTTTTGTATTTGCATGTCTGAAGTGTTAACTGAGCATCTAACCTTGTACAGATGTTTGTACTCCTAAGTCCTTAATATAAACAAATGCATGCACAAAATCATGCCCTGAGCTCTGTAGCTGCTTTGAGCTTAATGTGAGTTAAGGCTTGTGCGCTCAAAGAGCCTTTGTTGCAACTTTTCTAAAAACAGCAGAAAAGTGTAGTCTGTGTTGTGCTCTAATTACTTACAAAATGGGAGATTTAATGGGAATGCAGACAGACCCTGAAACCTAATGACCACGACTGCAATGACCTTTCTTCCCCGCCAACAGGAAAATTATGTGCTGGCATTTCCTTGGAGCTGAGCCTCAGTGTTTGGTGGGAGAGCATGCACGCTGCAGCGGGGAAGTTCAGTGAGACACCCTCATAAATACTTGGATTTTGTTCTGCAGTTGCAGCACCAGATTTTTGTCTTGTTTTTCTCCCTCCTTTCTTTAAAATGGGTTGGGAATGTTTTATGGGCAGGAAATGGGAATGACTGTTTTGTGAGCGCAGCTGTTTTAAATAAACTTAAACCAGTGGAAGGGTGTTGAACTCTCTCCTTTTGGAAATGGCCAAAAATTTCATGGAATTGGAGTTTTTGGAATAGCTCATTTGCTTTTTGAAACAGCAAACTCAGTTTTTAAACTGTCCTCTTGCATCCTTGGTTTACAGCATCACAAGTTTCCTGACTCCGTCAATGAGGCTATTAAGGATGTTTTCCTCATTAAATTTGTGAGAAAGTAAATTGAAGGGAAGGGATTTTAGATTTTATGCTTTACTGCTGTTTAATGCTCTTTTATGCTGTTTAATCTGAAATTAACATTCTTTTCTTCTTTAATTCTGTTTAGGGTTTGAATTTCTAATTCTTGTTACCCTTGTTGAGAAAGGAAATACATTCTGAAATTCCAAAAATCTGTTTTCAGGTAAAACTTAATGTGCTCAAGCAATTCTTGATAAAACTCCCTTAGCTACAGTCCATGAGATTAGTGCTTTCTTTCACCTTGGTGCTACAGTACAGGCAATTAAATACTGAATGGATGGACTTGGCTA
The DNA here is from genome assembly GCF_963924245.1 of Chroicocephalus ridibundus. Taxonomy (NCBI): domain Eukaryota; kingdom Metazoa; phylum Chordata; class Aves; order Charadriiformes; family Laridae; genus Chroicocephalus; species Chroicocephalus ridibundus. The sequence goes on from NC_086293.1 coordinate 475,997, forward strand.
ATTTAATGTGAACTGCGTTGAGAAATCTCTTTGAAGACATCAAACCTAATTGTAAACACAAATTTCTCAATGACACGCAACTAACACAATGCAAATATCTGTATTACATTGGAAGCTAATAAAGTATAGATGCGTACTGAGTATCTTGCAACAGGAGGCAGCTACTTGTATTTTTAGTCCTTACTTTCAGTGGGTACATATGCATATGTCTGGCAAATTCTAGCACTGTGAGAAGACTGAAAAAGGTCAAATCTTTCTTTTTTGCATACATAGCTAAATACAAGAAGAAAAGACCTTAAATCTGCTGCTGTTTTTAAGAATGTATTTTGAAAGATGTTTATGATCTCTCACATTTTTTTATATATAATGAAAGGATGCGTAAATCATTCTCTTATGTAGATCTTGGCAGGTGCCAGTTAAGTAGGGGGAAAAGGTAAGGAGAGCAAAAATGAGATATGAGCTAGCAACTGAGCTTGTAACTGTAAATCCTTGTTTATGCTGAGCATTATCAAAACATTCCCCATGACTACCCAAGCACTGTGTTCGACAGAAACCTCTTTCCTGGAGCTGTGGGGGTGGAGGATGTTGCAGCCCTGCCTGATGATTCCCTTCCCGATTCCCTTCGCCTTCCCTCAGTCTTCTAAAGTTTTGAAAAGGGTGTTGTGTCTGGTTTCCAAATAAACTTTCCTGGAGAGTTTAATTGCATCCGTGAAAGGATTTTTGAAGGCATTCCCAAAAGTGAGTTGGGCAGTTGTAGAGCTGCCTCTCTCATTTTCTGGCTCCTAGTCATTCAATGCTTGTCATTGCACGAAGGTTTGTCCCTTCTGTTCAGATCCTTTCTGATTACAGGTGCGGAATTCAGTCTCCTAATTCAATATGCATCTTTTTGGTAATTCAGTTAGGTCTTAAAATTTCTTCGTGTTCAGAAGATAAAAGGAAATACATGGAAAAGTCAACAGATTTTTTTTTTTTTGGTATTTTTTTTTCCTCAACGGATGCTGCTTCTCTCACCCTCCTGCCTGTCCCTAGATGCATCGTGCGCTCAAGAGCCACTGTCATCTTCATGAACTTGAAAGGGAATCTCTGAGGCTGGGGGTAATCTACGCTGGACAGGCGGGACGACTGGGTGGCGGCAGGTAGGTCTGTCTGAGCTCCACACAAGGAGAAACTGCAGTGGTTGATCGGACAGACGTCAGCCAGCTCCAGCTTCCCTCCGGCCTCCCCTCCTGTGTTCCTCTGTAAACCCAGGGGGCTTTGGTTTTGTTCTGTTACTGGTGCCGATTGTGAAATCACTGCAGTTGGAGAGCAGAGCACTTTACATAACGTTTTATAAAGTTTCTCCTTTTTCTCTTCCTGAAGGATTTTTTACTGAAAGGCCTTCAAAAGTGAAGGCTTAGAGTAAAATAAAAATTACTCGGAGTTTTATTTGAAACTTAACATTACTAATCTGTTACAAGCCAGCCATATTTTTCTTAAAATGTTACCAGTTACCATGTGTAACTGTTGCTTTGAGTTGTGTGGGTATGCCAGGTTTTGTCCTGCGTGGGTTTATTTATATAATAAACATTACATGGTAATTTCTGTATTCACTACATTAGTGTTATAGCAATGCCAGGTGTACAAGTACGTGCACAGTTGGCTTAAAAAGAAAATAAGCCTTGTCCCAGGCTACTTTGTCTAAAGCATAGTCAGCAGGAAGGAATGTTGTTCTGCCCAGGGTCAGGTAATGTCCGGACGGCAGAGCTGTCTGTCTCTTGTGACTATCTCTAAATACCAGCCAACTTCAAATGAAAGTTTATCTTTGCAAGATAAGTAAGTTTGTCAGTGGTGGAGAGAGAGCTGATGGTGATCTTACAGCACATTTGCATGTTAATAACTTGATGCTTCTGCGTCTTTTCTTGAGGAAGGGATGGTTTATCGGGGTGAGCATGCTGGGTGCCGCGATGGTGAGCAGCAGCGGCACAAGAAGGGGACGTTCCACTGGGAAGCTGCCGTACGCCAGCACGAAGCTGACTGACGAACAGATGAGAGGCTGTACGTTCTGTGTGAGAATAAGAGAATAAGTGAGATTGACCTCGCGATGGCTGCAGGCTGGGGGGGATGGAACGGAGTCAGGCCATGCTGGTGAGGAGCGTCCGCTGGTGGGAACGTGTCTGTGTGTCCACTGGACTCTTGTGGCTCTGGGGTGCAACTTGGGGTTTGGGATATCACATCTGCTCGCTCCCACCTGCAGCTTTGTTTGTGGCTTCGTTTCAGCCACGCTTGACTCAGACATAATAGGTGAAATATAAGGCAGCTATTTTTGTAAGTTTCTTCTTTTAAGGGTAATTAGTACTTTTTTTTTTTTTTTTTTTGCATGAGTGCAGCCTATGTTCTCTACTGTGAGACCAATTCAGGAAGCAATTTAAAGGTCGGCTGAAGCCAAAATACCCAAATTAATCCCTGGGAAATGAGACCGCTTGCACTTAACTGGCTAAATTAGAGCAGTGTTTGGGGAGCAGGGGTGTTTTAAAACGTCGTCCCCCCCCCTCCGCCCCTTCCCCCCATGCTGGTTACAATGAAGTCTTGTTCTAAGATCCTTCAGTAATCACAGAAATATTTTAAGAGCACATTTGAGTCACTTGGAACCAATCCATCTGTGTAGCTGTTTAGCTCCAGCCTCTAGTGTATTTGTGTTGCTACAGAACAGTCCATAAAAAATAAAGACTGAACTACAGAACATACGTGAGTAACCACAGACACAATGTGCCATGTTTAACTTATTTTCTCTTTTGCTATTCTTTGCCCGTAACTTATGGAGCCTTCAACTTTGGAGGCATTCAAAACCCAACTGGACAATGTCCTGAGCAACCTGCTGTGGGTGGCCCTGCTTTAAGCAGGGAAGTTGGACTAGGTGATCTCCAGAGGTCCCTTCCAGCCTCAACTATTCTGTGACTCTGTTATTCTGCTGCTTTTTAAAATACATATATATGTGTGTGTGTGTGTGTGTGTGTTTTACATACTGTGCTTTATAGTATGCCCCATGGTTTGGGATACAGTTCTGAAGTTTGAACTCATTTTTATGATTTCCCCCTTCCAGCTATTTTTAGGCAGCGAATACTTGCTGAAGGATTGAGTAGCTGAATCTAGATTTTAGCAAGTGGAGCATGTGAGCTATGTTAGTTGTTTGACTGGATTTTGGGAGGGCTAAAGGAATGCTGTCTGCTGTGACACTTGCAGCATTACCTCTTAGGAAAGGAATGCAGAGATGCGTTGCCTTCTGTCAGTGTTGGGCCTTTCACAGGCTTCGTAGTTTCATTCCTGCATTTAGGTTTTTGCAGTGATCTTACTAATAGCTCTCATGTTCAGGAGTTTTGAAGCCCTCCTCTCATATGTTCTGTGTCATTCTACCCTCTATCCTTGCAAACTGCTATTTGATTCCTAGAACGGTGTGTATGAATCATGGTCACCTTTAACTTCTGTGGGGTTCTGGGATGGGAAAAACCCTGTATTCCAGGATTAATTGTGACTCAAGTGAGCCATGGTTGTCCTCCTGGGTCCCCAGTGGAGGTAAGCACAGTGGTGAACTGGAGGGAAACTGTACCTAGGACCGTCCACGGCCAGTAGAATCAGGCTTGAAGTATGTATTTTAGCTTGTGACTCCTCCTTTCTGAATTTTGGGAGGTTTTTAGGAAGATGAGAGAGTCTGTGAGGGCTGGGATGTAGGCTTTGCGTCAGGGCTGCTGGGACAGTGGACTCGAACGGCGAGCTGACCAGGAAGTTTGGAGGAAAACTTGCCCATCCAAATGTTCTTCATTTCAGTCTCTCATGGATATGTGGGAGGCTAGGGAAAGCATAGCTTTCCTGCCAGTTTCATGTTTGAGATACTCCCCACCCAAAGACTTGCTAATAAATCAGCTTGATCTTATCCTCTGTGTGGAAGGAGGCAAGGAAGAGGAATGTCTCTAAAGATTCCTTGTCGCCTGCTCGTTTGACTTTGGAATCAGGTAGAAACCAAACAACAGGAGCACTGTAAGAAATGCGGTGACAGAGAACTGCTAATATCTGCAGATACATCTGCAAAGAATGAAAGCTGTGTAGATTTACACTAGCTACTGTACTGGTTTGTAGCTAGTTGTTCTAATCTAGCCTGTGTGGCCAAGCGCCCTAAAATATAAAAGAGTTATTGGGACCGAAGCAAATAGACTCTTTTAACATGACACAATGCCTGTTAACATCAAAATTGGTCTGATGTTCCCTCTGACCCCCCCATTGTTAGGGTTTGCAGGGAGCATAGTAAGGCATTCATTCCTTTCATGCTCCTCAGCGTGTGGGACTGCAGCTGGGGAACGTCTCTTGGAATTTGGCTTATCCAGGGAGCCTTTCGGGGCTGGTGAAGCCCCTGCAAGGTGTCTGTTTGCTTTTAAGGTTCTTGGCTCTGGGAACTGTGAGGACCGGCCTCAAAGAGCATTTATCGACCCGACCCTGTGGTCTGCCATGCCTTTTCTTCATCAGCGTGGTTGTGTATGTCCTTATCTTCACAACAGGCCTGTCCTGTACTGACTCACAATAGGCCTGAAATAGCATTATGGCTGACCCTGTATTCCTGTGTGTGCTTCACAAGGAATGTATTTTCTCGTCTTATTATCGTTGTTCTCTGGCAAGGTCATCTCCATAGAAAGTGATTAATTTTGATGAAAGTATTTCTCTTGCCCTGGGCTCCTCTATTTGCTGCATAGTACCATGCTGTGTTAGTCATGTGTTCGCTTTGTCTTACTGCACATAATGTTAGGCTTTGTGTGAAGAACGTGGCCTTAATCTTCAGTGGGCACTGCTGTAAAAGGGAATAGAGCCTCCACGAGATGTGGAGCTTATGCAGATCTCCGTTTTGTTCCATGGCGCTTGGTTCAGTGAGGTTCTAAATCCAGGTTTTACTTGTAAGAGATAGCCAGAGCTACCAAGAGCAGCCCAGTACTTGGTGTCGGTGGGCACGTGAATACTCTCCAGTTCACAGGCTTGGATTCTTTAACTCTTCCTCTTGTCTTTCAAGATCGGTCTTAATGCTGCCTTTATAACTGGTGTTGCAGCAGAGTAGTTACAGCGTTTTCCCATTGGATTTACTGATCCTAGTGTCTTGAAACTTCAGGACTATAGATTGTGTATATTTCTATCTTTCTTCGTGGAATGCAGAAAACCAGTCTAATAATGGAAAAGTTATGTTTGAGGAATTTGAATAACATCTGTGGAGAAAGCTAGAACTCCTCTTACTCCATTTATTTGGTTTTTCTTTAACTTTGAGGCCTTCGTGTGCCTGAAAATGGTGTCTCTTTATTATACAACAAAACAACTTGCTCAAATTCCAGCTCTAATTGTGAAACGAGCTCTTGGAGAGACAGAGAATTCTTCCTTGTAGTCTTAAAAATTAAACCTGATCTGCTTCAGTATGTCACTGAGCGCGAGATGGGGTGCTCTGCTTCTCTCGGTTCTGTGTTGGGATCGTAGTTCGGTTTTGAATTAATCGTGCTTTAGGTGTTAGTCCTGTATAGATGCACCCAATGTTTTGTTTGAGAATGAACAGCAAGGGCAGCAGTGGTAGTGAATGCAAAGAAGTTTAATAATATCCAAGGAAATGGTGGGGTGGGTAGCATGCTATTAAGTGTGCCCTTAAGAAGAGCCATGTGTTTGATTCTGAAAGGCTGAAGAATGTAGCTTTAAAACTTATTTCGGTGTTGACTTTGCTCTTTACTACAGTCTCTTGCTTAGTCTTCTAAAGCTAGGAAAATGTACTTTTCATCAATCACCTCTTTGTGACCAGAGTAGGGCAAACCTGAATGGAGATGTGCTACAGCAGCTCATGAAGCTGAACACTAAGGTGTAGTTAATGTACTCCATGGCTCTGTAAACATCACAGTGTATCTGCTGTGTCCCTGATGTGTGACTGCATTAAATAAGTATTGCATATTTGGGGTCTGGTTTCCTTCCAGGCCCACTCTCTGTCTACAGCACGCTACATCTTAAATGTAGTTAGATGCTTTCAATCATCTGTTGGCAGTAACTTCAGCGTCCGTGAGCTACGGAATTCCTTCACATTCGGTCCTGGGGAGAGTGGTAGGGCGATGAACTTCTTTTATCAGCGTGCCAAGATTGTGGTAGTTTGCAGTGGTTTATTCAGTCAAATACTATTACACAAGCACCCTGAATATTTAACTGCAAAAATACATCCCTCATTAAAAAACAAAACCAAGCAAGTCAAAATCCCACTACTGTTTGTTCCTCTAAAGTGTCTTCCAAGGTACTTTTGAGTGCAGTGCCAGGCTACTTGGTGTTGAAGGGAACTTACATGTTTAGGGAAAAATGTCCTGGGCAAATGACACAGTTATTCAAGTCAGGTATTGTTCTCACATAACCACTGTATTTCAAACTAGTATGTGCTTGCTCGCTAAAGCTGAAGTTTGGTCATCTGCTTTCTCCACCGCAGCTGAAAGGTCAGAAATGGTCTGCTTGCATGTGTGAAAACTAGACAAAAACTGTAGTTCTTGCATACTGCTAAGTTTGAAGCAGCACTGTTCCTTGTCCTGGCTAGGGTGGTTTCCCTGTCCTATGTAAAGATTTAATCTGAAATAATGTCTTGAATAGACTTGTGTCTCTGGCAGTTGCTGGTTAGCTACATTTGGTCAATGTGTGATTTTTAAGGACTCTTACACAGCTCTGTTGGAGGCCATGCTTGTCGATCTTTACCTTGGGAGACCAGCATGGGAGACAAACTTTAGCCTTAGGCCAAGAAGTTGGAAGCGGTTACAGTGCAAAGTGGATGAGGACAGCTGGCTGCCCGCTTGTATCTGAAGGGCAGTATGGTCGCGTCTCATCTTCCCCCTCCGACTTCCTCCTGCTCTTGGTTTTGTTCTTCCTCAGTTTCCTCCTGAACTCCATTGCAGCCTCTGCCCTGCAGGTTCCTTGATCTCCCTGTGCCATTGTCTTTACTGTCTTCTCTTATCTTTTCCCGTGGACACATGCTCTTTGCCTCCTCCTTATAAGATTGGCTTTCTCCCTTGAATCTAGTAGTTCTCATGGTTCCTCATCTAATCAGTCCTTTCCTGACAATTTTCTTCTCCAGCTCCCAGTCTCCTTGCTGAAGAGCCCCTTTCCTCCTTCCCTGCTTTCCAGGATGTTCATTCCCATGGCTCGGTCACTAGGCAGTACCATCGTCTTTCAGGCCTGAGGCCTTCAGAAGTGCCAGGCGCTGCCAAGCACTCGTAAGAAGTGGAGGAGGAGGAGGTTTAATGTTGGCTTAAGGCCTTCTCTATGCATAGAAATTACTACCTTTCATTGAACTTTTAAAAATAAAGTTGGGTTGAGTTAAACTGTGCAGCAGGCTCCGGGATGTCCAATGCCAGCCTAAACTGGGATTATTCCAGTTTATTGTTCGAGCACAGCTGCAAGACAGGTGTTACTGCTGCAGCAAAATCTGTTTGAACAAGAGTTAGATTTTCCTGGACCCCGTTCTGGAAGAGCATTAGGATTGCCCCAAATTAGATAACATTTGTAACGGGCTCCCAGGTGGCTATGAGCTATTGGATCTTGGCAGGAGTATGGCAACCCTACACCTGAGGCATGTTGTGCGTCTGCTCCGGCAGAGCTCTTGCTATCCAAAAATACAGCCCGGTGCCTGGCTCACCCTGTCACCAGGGAATGGCAGCGGCATGGCGAGCTGAGGTCTGTGGGGACATGCCCCTGACCTGGCCAGTCTGATGCCAAAATGGAAGAAATTGGCATCTCCCCTGGTATGTGGTCTCTGCCTGAACCAGTCGGGGCCCCGAGCTGAGCCCCTGCAGGCTGGGCCCTGTGCGTTATTTACATCCGAGCCCCTCGCAAGGCCGCCGCTCCTCCCCGTCCCTTGCAGCACCTTCTCTGCCCCTCATCACCGCAGGCTCTGCCAGATTCACATGCCAATGAACGAGGGGTTTGTGTCTTCCTTCACACGCCATTGACCACAGAGCCACCAGCAGCTGCAGCGCCACCAGCTGCCCCTTGCCCTGCCAGCCCCCAGTGGCCAGCTGGAGACAGCCCGGGGTGGCCATCGTGCCTGGCCCAGTGGCTGGCTTGGGACAGCCCGGGGTGGCCATCCTGCCCAGCCAGGCTGGGGACAGCCAGGGGTGGCTGTCCTGCCTGGCCTGGTGGCCAGCTGGGGACAGCCCGGGATGGCGCTGAGCTTCTGGCTGTGGAGCTGTTGCTGGCTGGTTGGAAGCTTTGCAGGATAAACGCTTTTCATTGCTGCCTGTGTCTGCCAGCTCCTATTGCAATTAAAGGGTAATCTTTTCTAAATGGTGCTAAATTAAGGCTAAATCCCTCCCTCATGCCACATAAGAGGATGAATCCTCGGTTTTCTAAAAACAGCTTATTGTTTGGGCCACTGTCCAGCTGACCCGTACAACAATGGTCTGGATAATTCGTCTGTTGAGAGGACTCAAACTTTTTGGTCGGTCTGTCTGTGTAGATCGTAGTCAGACGTTCCCTATGGGGGATTTGGAGAAGTAGAGGGGTTATTCACCATTTCGTTGTGCTGCATTTGCGTGGAAACTTGGGAGAAGTTTTTGTTTGCTGAAGTTCTTATCCTGGCTGCCGTGGCGGTGGGGAGATGGCTTTCCCCATGACCGGCCTGTGCCGGGCCCATGCTGGCAGCCGTCAGCTCGCTGCCCACTGGCTGTGCGGGGTGTGAGCCTCGTCTGTCAGAAAACAGCTTTGGCAGCATTGGTCAGGTTTTTTTAATCAAGGCAACTGTGTGTGTAAAACTGTAGCTTAAATGATGGTTGTTTGACACAAGGCCACTGCCAACGCATAAATCAGTGAGGAGGGGGGTTAACTTTTGACCTCTCTTTTGGGTTTGCTGATCTGGATTAATAAACATGATATGCAACAAATTTCATCCTGGAGGAAAGGAGGAGACTGCCTTTTGATCACTTGGTAACACTAGTCTTTTTTGCCTCTCTTTAGGTGTGAACTACTGTGTCTGCAATCAGAAGTTTATTTGCTTATAAATACATGGGCTTGTTTGTCAAAGGGTTCTTAAATAAGGAAATGCAGTTGAGTAATAAGGAGGGACGGGGCAAGAATGGGGGCAGAAATTGGTGCCCAACTCATCAGTGAACGTGCTGTTGTAAAACATCCAGAAGCTTGTTTTTATTCCATGTTTTAACACAGGTTCCTCAGGGAGAAGAAAATCATTTGGGGAATTTCAGTGATAGGATATGAAATCCTGCAGTATTATAAAGTATTGTTATATAAAATCTTCTATTGTTATGTAAGATTTTTTTTTTCCTTCCTGTTCACTCTACAACCAGATGTATAAATGTCTGTAGTATTCCTACAAAGATCAGACCTGGTTTTGGCTTTCTGAGTGCGCATGCGGTCTCCAGGACTAGGTGACTCCTGAAGTGGTCTGATCTCACCAAAGCGTAAGAGTTGGTGGTTCTTGCTGGGGTGCTGGCAGGTGGGTTCAAAGGCATAACCTCAGGCAGGTGACCTTAGGCAGCTGAACCTTTATAGAGGTGTTTGGATTATAATTAATGGCAACGAAACCTGCATTATGTTCGTACTAAATGTGAGTTCAGAACGTGAGTAAAGATCACAGAATCACAGAATGGTTTGGGCTGGAAGGGACCTTAAAGATCATCTCATTAGAACCCCCTGCCCTGGGCAGGGACACCTCCCACCAGCCCAGGTCGCTCCAAGCCCCGTCCAACCTGGCCTTGAACCCCTCCAGGGATGGGGCAGCCACAAATGATGTGTTTACTTGTTTAAAGATGGGGCTTCTATTAGCAGCTACCATCTGTAGGAAGTATTCGGAAAGCAGGCTGCACCCACGTGAAAGGCCTCTGGCTGGAGATACGGTAAAAATCTTTAATGGGCATCCCCTGTCTTGGAAAACAAAAACACAAACAAAACCGAAGAGCTGGCTCAACAGCAGCGCTGATCAAAAGTGGCCTTTGAATTAGTCCTTGCAGCAGTTAAAAAATGAAGCTCTCTCACACGTCCAAAGTCTTAAATGAAGTTTCCTGCATGCGTGTTTTTTTTTTTTTTTAAAGTTGATAATGACATTTGTTTCTTTTTAGCGGGAATGGAAGCCACTGAGAGCACTGCTGAGGAATGTAAACATTCCTCTGTCCTTCCTGCTGCTCAGCTTCACTGCAGTATCCTGCTCTGCTGCAGTCAGGGGTGTGATGAACTTGTGAGCAGAAGAAATAAAATTAGATTCATTCAGAGGAAGAAAAGTACTTCCTTTTTATTTTTAAACACTACTTTGCTGTCACTTCCTTAGTACTGCTTAAAAACCTGCTTAAAAACTTAGCCCTGACCTCTTTTTATTGGGTTTTTGTGTATGCGGTTATGTCCGGTGTTGTTTAATAAGCAATTTAGGATCTGCTGTTTGTGGTCAGGATTTTGCGTTTTTCATCAAGGCTGTATTTACTGTCTCCCGTGCAAACCACAGAGTTCTTCACACCTTTACACAGAAGACGTACAGTCATACCGGGTCAGCATGAGCAGTACTTTGAGCCTAAGTGTACATTTGGAAACAGTTACCCATGGAGCAAGGCAGCAAAAATGAGATTCTTATCTCCTGAAATGATGAAACACGCGTAATTATTTTTAAATTTGTCTGGAGGAGAGAGAAAATCAGTTGACTAGATGTATGTATGAAGTCTCAGTCTTCTTAGTTGGAAAATAATTCTTTAATGAAATACAAGATATATTTATGTTTTGACTTAGCTGTAAGCAGATGTATTTCACCATTTTAGGGCCTCTGACTGTGATGTGCTTTCAAGGACTCCGAAAATTCGCGGACTTAATTTACTGCCTTTTATTTCTGAATGTGTAGAGCTTTGGAATAAAGTAACCACGTAGATTATTCAAGTTGCCCGTCTTTTGATAATCTTGAACGGATTGCTACAGCCTGATCCGCTCCTTTCCTTTGTAGTGTTTTCTGCAGTTTCTCGCTGTGTATACATCCATCATGCTGTTTCAGCATCTTTGTTGCTCTTCCTTAGATTCTCTGGAGCACTAGTGCCATCTCAGGTTTCAGACCTTGGCTCTGGGCTCCCAGAACAGAGGTTTTCAAGACACTCTTCTTGAACTTGTTGTAATGCTTTATATATTTGTTGATTTCTAACTGTAGTTAAAATACCCTTTGCATGTAGTAAGTATCTGGGGAGCAATTCTCTGAAGAGTTTGGGAATTCCATCTTTTCTGCATTGAATCCTGAAAGTTTTGACGCATCTTTTAACTTTGAAGATTTATTTTTTGGTGTTTTGTGTTTGTCTTTTTGTTTGGTTGGGTTTTTGTCTGTTTGTTTTTTTAACAGTTTGCTTTTCTGTTGTGCTTTACAGTTCAGCCAATAATTAAAAAACCTACATGAGTTTTCCTTTCATAGTTCTTTAATTAACAAAAAAAAAACCCCTTTGGCATTGCCAAAATGAGTCAGGCTCTTGTCCTGTTATCATTCGGTCATTTATTTTAAATAATTCTGGTCTCTTTTCAGTATCCTGTGATTGTGTACAACTAATTTGCAGTCTGAAGACAGCTTTTTCTTGACTCGTCCCTGTTGCTTGCTTGCTGCGGCATTGCCGGGAAGGACAGGCTGTTGGTTTGGTTTGGTTTGCTTTGCTTTTTTCCTGAAGGCCCATTTTGGGGTGTGTTTTTGTTTGTTTGTTTTAAATGACAATTCTTCTGGAATTTTTTTTTTAAGTCAGGAACAGCCCATGTTCAGAGGCTGTCTTGGGGTTTCTCAGGTTACATCCAATTTAGAGGATTTGGAGTTTATGCTGATTTCGGACACTGGCCTTGCTGTGATAAGGTAGCTAGACAAGGAGTCTCCCATTGCGTTTAGCAGCTTGGTCTCTCAAGTGGTGGGATTCATTCACTGCCTCCCCTCCCCTGGGCAACACTTAAATCTGTCCTGGTGGAACTGAGAAGCTTCAGTATGAGGAAAAAGTCTGTATTTAAACTGTTCTTTTTGAAAATCTTGAAATATGTAACAGGCTTTCAGTTTTCTTAGAGCTGTAGTTCCTCTCGGGTAGAAGCTTAGACCATGCCTCCCATGTTAAAAAAGTCATTTACCATTCAGGCCTTGAACCTGATCAATTCTGGGCACCCCCAAATGTGAATGGGAACACGTAAATCCTTGTCTATGGCTGTCCTTAAATCACATTCCATAGTCAGCCACTTAGCAGTGGCAGTGGAAGTGGCACTGTTTGTCCAGGAGTGGGAACTGTGATGTCATCATTGCCAACGGCATGATGTTTGGCACAGGAGCCCATCAGATGGAAGGTGTTCACTGTCTGACGTGTGTGATCTGCCATTTAATCGGTTGAGGGCAAATCTGCAGTTTTGTCATCCATATAAACAAACTGTGCTGAGTGAACTCTGGAACTTACGATGCATGGACCATGCTGACTGGTCTCTTTTCTTTAAAAAAAAATAAATAAAAAATTAAAAAGGGAATTTGGAAAGCCATTGAGAAGATGCATTTCTTTTTTCCCACTGACATCTTTTGGTGGAAGGGGAAAGTATCTGAATGAACTAATTCTGCCTTGTAACTCATGCAGACACCGATGTTTGGCTGAGAAATTGGCCAGTTTTGAGGAATGGGATCTGTTGGGGTTTTTTCTTATCAGTTTTAATTATGGTGTTTAGTGCAATTTGAGCAAAGACCGTTATTTCCAGCTGAAGTGCCAGAAATCAGTTTTGTTATTTGCTATTTGTATTTATGGGACTGACCTTCAGGGAGACATGCCGTCATTTGTAAATATGGGGAAGAGCAACGCTGAAAAGCGGCTGCCAGGAATAATTGTAGCTCTGGTGATCTTTGTGCTGGCATGCAGCGTTTAATTCCTCTCGAAATCAAGATACTGTGGCCTTTGTCATGGAATTTCTACGAGTCTGTTGATTTTCATTTACCTTCTCCTTGTTTCCATGCTAACTTGTCTGTCACTTTTTTTTTTTTTTCTGCTCGTTTAACAGGGGCATTAAGACTGCGGAACTGATATTGAAGGGTTTTGTGCTTCTGATGATCGCCAGCAGATTGCCATTGCACAAGGTTATTCCTGGTGTAGCTGTATTTCCTAAATAGAAATCAAATATCTATTAATAGAGTCTTTATTATTTTGTGCACCCTGCACCTTTGCTGTTCACCTGTATTTTTCCATTGTGTTTCCAACAACCTTATTCCCTCGCAGGTCAGGCAGGATACATAAAAAACCCGTAAGCTTTAATGTCTTAATGCAATCCATTTGGATCGATGCCCTTGTGCTGCATCGTGAGGGAGGAGGCGGTATGGCAGGGGAGACTGCCTTTGGGCTATATTTGGCCGCTGACTGCACCGCGGTCGGCGCAGACTCTGCCGCAGGCATCCCGCCTGCAGAGCACGAGCTGGACGTTGTCTGCAGACGGGGACTTGGCATGTTGGCATGACTTCGGCTTCGCTTTTGCAGCGGCTCTGTGCTAGCGAAGATCCCCTTTTCTTAACGATGGCAATTGCTTTTGCGCGTGCATGTTAGACTAAATAAAGCCTTGTGAGGAGAGCCCTACACTTTCAGGGGCAACACAGAAGCTGAAAATTTGTAAGGCTGCCTGTGTTAAATTTAGATCTAATGGAAGAAAAATGAATTGGCCAGAGGGGCTGCAAGATTCTGTGAAGCAACCTGGTTTCGGTCATTCGGAGAGTCCTAATTTAAGGAATGCTGAAAGTTTTAAACACAAGGGCCTTGCATAGCTGGAAGACTGACAAGGACTAAAGGATTGATGCTCTTAATGGGCATCTGTAATTCATAGCAGCAGGACCTCTGCCTGTGAGTGGTAATTTTTTATAATTCTAAGTAACACATGATGCTTATTAAAATCATTAAGAGCTGAAGAATGAAGACTTATTTTGATGAATTTTTTTTAGCGCTGACCATAGAAGAAATTAGCATCTGTATTGAGTGAGTCTTCCTGGGTGTATTTAAGTTGTCTTACTAAAACCAGCAATGTCACAAAAAAGCGGCAAGAAATCAGTACTAGAATGGCATATTTGCAAATTTGTGAAAGATTTTAAATGTGTACTGAGTGCTTCTTTCTTTCTGTGATACAAACAGCAGTTAACTGGGTAGCATGTATGAAGACTAGGCATCTCTTCTGATATCAAAGAATCACGAATAGCAGGGGTGGGAAGGGCCCTCTGGAGATGATCGCGTCCAACCCCCTGCCAGAGCAGGGTCACCCACAGCAGGTGGCACAGGAACGCGTCCAGGCGGGGTTGGAATGTCTCCAGAGACGGAGACTCCCCCACCTCTCTGGGCAGCCTGTGCCAGGGCTCTGCCACCCTCACCACAAAGAAGTTCCTCCTCAGGTTTAGGTGGAACTTCCCATGCTCAAGTTTGTGCCCGTTACCCCTTGTCCTGTCCCCGGGCACCACTGAGAAGAGCCTGGCCCCATCCTCCTGACACCCCCCCTTTCAGTATTTATAAGGGTTGATAAGGTCCCCCCTCAGCCGTCTTCTTTCCAGACTGAAGAGACCCAAATCCCTCAGCCTTTCTTCATCAGAGAGGTGTTCCAGTCCCCTCAGCATCTTGGTAGCCCTTTGCTGTCCCCTCTCCAGCAGGACTCCAGACGTGGCCTCCCCAGGGCAGAGCAGAGGGGGAGGATGACCTCCTCCACCTGCTGGCCACACTCTTCTTGATGCCCCCCAGGATGCCATTGGCCTTCTTGGCCACAAGGGCACATTGCTGGGTCATGGTCACCCTGTTGTCCACCAGGACTCCCAGGTCTCTTTCCACCGAGCTGCTCTCCAGCAGGTCCCCCCCAACCTGTCCTGGTGCAGGGGGTTATTCCTCCCCAGGTGCAGCACCCTACACTTGCCCTGGTTGAATTTCATAAGATTTCTCTCTGCCCAACTCTCCAGCCTGTCCAGGTCTCTGGATGGCGGCACGATCTTCTGGTGTGTCAGCCACCCCCCCACCCCAACTTTGTTTCATCAGCAAACTTGCTGAGGGTGCACTCTGTCCCTTCATCCAGGTCATTGATGAATATATTGAAGAGGACTGGACCCAGTACCGACCCCTGGGGAACACCACTATTTACGGACTGCCAACTAGACTCTGTGCCCCTAAGCATGACCCTCTGAGCTCTGTCTTTCAACTAGTTATCTATCCACCTCACTGACCATTCATCCAACCTAAGCTTCCCTATGAGGATGCTGTGGGAGACTATGTTGAAAGCCTTGCTGAAGTCAAGGTAGACAACGTCCAGTGCCCTCCCCTCATCTATCCACCCAGTCATGCCATCATAGAAGGCTATCAGGCTAGTCAGACATGATTTCCCCTTGGTGAATCCATGTTGAGTACTTCAGATTGCTTTCTTTTCCTCCACATGCCTTGAGATGACACCCAGAACAAGCTGTTCCATCATCTTTCCAGGGATGGAGGTGAGGCTGACCGGCCTGTAGTTCCCCGGCTCCTCCTTCTTGCCCTTTTTGAAGACTGGAGTGACATTGGCTTTCCTCCAGTCCTCAGGCACCTCGCCTGTTCTGCAGGACCTTTCAAAGATCATGGAGAGTGGCCCAGCAATGACATCTGCCAGCTCCCTCAGCACTCTCAGGTGCATCCCATCGGGACCCATGGACCTGTGGACATCTAATTGACCTGATTGATTTCTCACTTGATCCTCCTCAACCAAGGCGAAGTCTTCCTTCTATACTTGTTTTTATCAGTCCAAATCTTTACCATCTTCCACTTACGTTCCTGTAAATGAAAGCAGAACTTAAGCCCTTGGTGTAAAAATTTAGGGCAGGAAGTGGGAACAGGAAAGACTTTGTCCTAAAGTTGCATTTTTGAGCCAGCAATTATGGGTGGAAATGGCAAGAATGGTATTTGTCAATAGTTAACTACAAAGGTCTTTAAATTGCTTCTGTAACTTCAGAGTTACTCAGTAGGCAGAAGAGAAATACCTTTCTCTCATACTGTGGCACAACTAGTTAACGTGTGGCTCTGGCATCCATTAGGAATTCACAAAGAAGGGAGGTAGACTAGCCATGCTTTAAAAAAAGACCTCAGGTTTTGTTTTGGAATGTCAAGGTGCTTAATGTCATGGATGCTTTTTGTTCAGGGTTCATGTGGAATTTTGTGTCTCCTTTTGATGCTGTTACGTATCAAGGTGTGGAAGTGTTGATGCCGACAAAATAAAAGAATGGGCTTGCGTTAATGTTGTTTTCATCAATGTATTAAAGTGTCTTGGTGTTCCCAGACAGTTCTGTCCGATTCTACAGAATTGCAGTTTTTTGTCATAACTGAAGAACTCAACGTCAGTAAGCAAAGCCCATTGCTAGAAGGCTGGATTGTTTGTGGTTGCCTGTGTGATAACAGGAATTGAGCCACCTCTTGTTATTTGGTGCCAAATGTGGACGTCTTCATTATTATGGATCCTGTGATAAAGTCTGAGCTCTGTACGCAAGGTAGGGGGGTACCTGATTATCATTCCTCAAGTAGTTGGAAAAGAGGTATGTGGAAATACAGTGATCGTGTGTCTACAAAACTGAGGAAAATGAATGTGAAACTGATGTAGTGTTTTTTTTTTTTTCTTTTTTAATTTATAGTACAGAATAAGTATTTACTTTCTAGCTATTCCAAGGAATGGCCCACGGGCATAAAAAGCAAGCTGGAATCTTTCTGATTATAGTAATTGCAGACATTCTCTAATTATTTAAACAATGTGGTGCTTGAAATAATCTACATAGGAGGTGCCAGAGCAGCCCGGGGTACTGTCAATCTGGGCTTTGGAGACTGTGGCCTTGCTCATAAGGTGAAAAACAAAAATTAACTTAAATCACAAGAAGTATGAGAAATATTTAAATGCTTGAAGAGAAAGAGAGGGCATTCGCTTTGCCGCTGATGCAGTGTCGTGAGAAATTGGTGATTCGGAACGCCTCAGGTGGCTACAGAGCAGTAACTGGGCCTGGGTGCCATCCCTTTGGATACTGGCGATGCCGCTTCCACGCAGGTGTGGAACCCGTAATCGCTTCAGCACGTATGTGGTTGTGTTCAGGTCTGCCTTTTGTGCTACCCATTTTAGCAAAGCCTCTTGCTCTTTCTGTCTGCCGGCGAGAACAGTGTATGTTATTTCTTTATTTTGACAGGCGTTCTGCTCTGAAATAGGTGGCGACTGCGGCGACCCTGATGGGGCTGTGTGAAAACAGCCACCAGTGCGTTGGAGAGGTGCTGTGCTGGGCTGCTTCCTCCACACCAGCGTGGTTCGCTGCTGGGACCCGCAGGGAGCGACGGGGCTCGAGAGGAAGGAAGTCTGTGCTTCCTGTTTGCCGGTGTCGCAGCAACGCACTGGGGCTTTGTTTCCTCCTGTAGTTTGCAGTTCTGTCTTCCCTAATCCTTCTCTGTCCTCCAGAAAGCGCCTCGTGGAGTCGTGTGCGTTGAAATGCATTTGTCCTCCCTTTTTTTTTTTTTTTTTTTTTTTTTTTTTTTTTTTAGGTCCCGGGAAAAGCCTGCCCTTGAACCGTTCCTGGCAGTGCTGTCCCTAGCAGCCAGCCGCCCATCCGAGCACGGTGGCAAGTCCCCCGGCAGCGCTCCCTCGCGCGGGCTGAGCGCTGATTTGGCTGCATGTTTCAGGTGAAATGGCGCACGCCAGCGGCTTGGCCGCGTGTGCAAGCAGGGCTGGCAGTTCCTCGCTAGCGTTTGGTTGTAGAAATTGTGTTACAAGGAGGAGGCTGGGGTTTTTTCACTCTCCCTTCTTGCTTTTTAACTCAAGCCTTAACATAAAGGCCCAAATGTGTCTGTGTATAATATTTTTATTTTTTTTTTTTTAAACGACATACAACCATTATGGGCAATGGTAAGTAGATGTGCTGTGGGTCAGCGTGAAGCCTGGTGGATGTAGGCTGCAAGCAAAAAATGTGAAATGGAATCAAGAAACTCATCTGGAGTTTGCTGTAAATACATTATGTACTAGCTGGACACAAAAGATTATGCAGCTGTAGTTGGATTAAATTCTCTGTGCCTTTGCGCAGGTTCCAAGCGTAAAATAAATTTGCTATTCAGGTTTAAGGAGTTCTTAATGAAAAGATAACAAGAAAAAGTCTGCTTTTGTAGTGCAGAAATTGCTACTAATGGTATATTTGACGATGTGCCTTGTGCAGTCTTGTGTGCGTATGCCAGAATGATTGAAGACCACTATGACCAAGATGCCTGAGCAGGAGGTTTGGTTTTTAGAAAGCTCTCTGTGTACAAGGCAAATGAGCAACTGAGCTCACGTGGGCACAGGCAACTTTAACATATGTAGTAAGTGATTCCACAGTTATTATCATTCAGTCTCCTTTACTACTTCAGTGATTTAAAAGTGCGCTTAGGTATTTTAAATAATTAGCCTGAGGTTGATTTTTTTTTTTTCTTTTATTTTTCCCCAAAGTGCCTCATGGCTTGGCTCATTCTGGCCCTGGCAGCTCACAGGTATTTACATCTACTGGACTGTGTTTACGCAATCATATTTCTGACTCCTTGTGGACCAGGGTTTGTTCACGAAAGCCTCTATCATTGCCACATCAGAGGAAGCCACTATCCTGTTCAACGAGCAGCAGGGTGATGAGCTTTACATTAAATATGTTTTGCAGGATGCCACTTACTTCCTCTTGTTGTTTCTTGAGTGGGTGGCGCCCACTCAGCGGGCGAGCATTGCTCTTTGTCAGGAGGATTCCTCACGCAATGAGATGCTAATGGCCATTAACTACTATATTAAAAACACACAAAAAAAAGGAAAAAAGTTACATGAATATTACTGCAGAATTTCATGCTCACTGTTAGCTCGTGGTACGGATAAAAGATCATTTGCTGGGGAGTAAAGCTCTCCATAGTGCACCAAGTCTCAGTACTGAAGAGAAGAGAATGAAGGCTTCTAATTCGGTACCCTGTGCGTGCGGGTGGTCCTTTGGTTACCAGTCATTAAAGAGTGAGTGGAAGCTGTGTCTTCTCATCCCTAAATGCTCAGACTTGCTCCCAGTTAAAACAGCAGTCTTCTCAGCTCTCCAGCTGCAAATGCTGGGTGTGGGCACAGGAGGTGAGAGGGGTTGAGTCTAATTTCTCGGGGCTGGGTGCTGCGCCAGGGAGCACTTCCCTCTACACTGACTCCAATTTTTGCTTGACGTTTTAGAAGTCTGCAATGAAATATTGGTTGCACAAGCAGGTTGTGTTCATATTCAATCAGTAATCTTTCTTGTGTGAGAATAAGGTGTTATACCTGGTATTTTATTTTTATGCTAACTTTATAGAAGAGTAGTTCTTAATACTGCAGCAGCATCTCTCCATTGTTAGGTTAGCCCATCGCGTTGGAGGACATCTATCAGGCTTTTATAGGAGCAGATGAGGAGCCTGATACCCTGAATTTCTGCAACGTCGGTTTGTTTCCTCACAGTTGCAGTCTATTACTTAACAGGCACCTAATGATAAGCAAGCTCTGCCGCAGAGTTGTGCTGCAGTCATGTTCCAGAATGACTAATCCTGCTCCAACTCAAACCACAACATTTTATAGAAAGGCAATCTAGAATTATTTTGTGTATTAATTGGGCTTTCACTAAAAAAAGCACACACCATTATTTTAACAAAATCGAAGCCAGATTGTGGACTGGGCTCTTTTCTGGAGTGTGCACAGATCTTCACTGTTGCATCCCCTCTTGGAAGATTTGGTGACCGTGTGTGGGGTGGGCTGGCATGATAGGAAGTGATGTGTTGTTTTGAAAAGCCTCATGACTTCCTGGTAGGTACAGGATCGACAGTGAGCTGGTGGTTGTGAATCTGCTCCTGCTCCTTAGTCAAGGTCTGTGTTTGGCCCCTGGGGCTATTGGAGTGTGGGAGGAAGAGCCTGCTCCCAAGCTTGTGGAAATGCGAGAGCTTTTGCAATGGGAAGGAACAAATGAGGAGCTGAGGTCTGTCCCTGTGGTTACACTGACACCCCCGTGGTGGCTGGCCGCAGTCTGAGCGTGGGCTGGGGCTCCCGAGGGAGCTGGTGTTGGTGCCGGGCTGGAGAGCAGAGCCTGCCATGGGGAGACTCGGACACTCCTGCTTCAACGGGGCCACACACGTTTGCACTGCACATGGCCCAGGCTGCAGTCAAACTGTTTGCAGATGTTCAAATATAAACAAAAAAGATTTTTTCTTTTTTAGGGGGGATGTGTGTGGGGGGGGAGTAATTACACTGTTTCCATTTTGGTCTAATGTGAAGGACATAATCATAAAATCATAGAATCGTTTAGGTTGGAAAAGACCCTTGGGATCATCGAGTCCTGCTTTGTCAGATAAACATAACTTCTCCTAACTTTAAATACAGTTACACGTGTGACAACCAAGAGAACCGAGATCTCATTTTACTTTTCTTTTATCTAGTTTGCAGAAGTTTTTAGTTGTAGCAAAAGTTCAACTGACTCTGTGGGAATAGCATCGTGGTACAGTACATTAGGCTAAACGTAAAAGAGCAAAAAGGCACATGCATGGGGGGGAACACTGGTGCTAATGGTATTGAATATTACTTAATGCTTGTCCCCCTGCCAAGTTATGTTGTTAGGTTGAAGGTAAAGACAAGAAGCAATGCAATACTGTCAGCAGAGGTATCTCCGTGATGCATTTGCTCAGTTTCCAGGGATTTATTGATCAGGCGCTTGCTGGACAGCAATAGCTCTCTTTGTGTTTAACAGCACCCGATGAAAGATTTCTCTTGCATGAATTTTTATAACAAAGGCTGTGTGAGGCATGTGCTTAATAACCACCCACAGAACCACAGAATGGTAGGGTTGGAAGGGACCTCTGGAGATCACCTAGTCCGACGCCCCTGCCAGAGCAGGGTCATGACATGTATAATTTCAGTATGATTTTGTTGACTTTTAAGTAAAGAGCTAACATTTTAAGAAGGAATGGGCTTTTTCTAACATTTCTAGTGTCCGTTACAGCCTTGGAAAGTTCATCACATATCTTCTCAGGACTATTAATGGACTTCAGTTACTTAACGCTTTGTGGTCAGCTGCCAGAGATCTACTCTAATGTTTATAGATCACTGATCTTGGTTTTCAGTTTTTAAAAATTATTTCATTGTACATAATACCTACATCAAATTTCTGCACTATTGTTGTTCTATGCGAGTCCTGACAATTGCTCAGCTCAAGTGCCTGTAGAAGAGCAACAGCCCAACCGGACAGTATTGTTCATAATCTGCTTGCAGGGCAAGATGAAGACCTGATATCCTACTTAACAGGATCAAACTGATGTTGTGAACTGACCTGTACAAGCAACGCATTCCGTCAAATTTAGCAGAAGGGTTTAAACATCAGCAATTGATGATAAAAATTCCCGCAATCGGGGAGTGAGTTTTAGCTGTGCTTTGGTTCCCCAGTGGGCAGTGAAGGGCACCCTTTGCACTCGTGAGTAGACGTTTATAGTCTCTTCTGCTCTCAAACTACTAAACAGAGCTGATGTTCAGCAGCATTAACTCCTTATCCCACACATCTCCATCCACGGCAGCATCTTTCATTTCTTTATGGCCTGGTCTTGAGCTGTGCAGATGTCTGCTGGCAGCAGACAAGACCATTAGTTCATTGATCTGTTATCATGCAGAGGAGAGAAAGATGCCTCAGGAGAGCTTTTTAAAATTTTTTTCCTTTATCCATCAGACTTGAAATTATCCTGAAAGGAGGGCTTTTTTGTGTTGACTTCTGTATTGCTCCCCTTCACATTCCTGCCCCCACATGCTCTCCTTTTCTTTATTTATAAGAAAGCACAAATGTATGCACACCAAAACCACTGTTCCTCTCTAACTTAAGCTCAGAAAAATGCATTTGGGGCCTTCTAATTTTCCTTCCCTGCTATGGATACAGTAATTTTTCTTAGAAAAAAAAGGACCAACCAACTGAAAAAAAAAAAAAAAAACCCAAAAAAACCCCAACCAAACAAACAAAAAAAACCAACAAAACAAAAAACCCACCTTGGATGGATGCCCATTCCAGTTGCTGAGAACCACTAGCGCAGCTGCTGGTTAGCCACTTACTTGCAGGTGGGCTTTGAAGCCGGCCACTGGCCAGGTGGCTTTCCCAGGAAGATGTCTAATGGTGGAGGCAGCACCAGGTTCTGATCTGGTCATGGGGACATCGTCCCACAAACTGTCCCCAGGGCAGGACTCTGGGGGCTGGGAAAATGCTCCACGCTGTCATTAAGTGTATTTTTGATGTCAGTAGTCGCGTGTGCTTGTAAGTGACAGAGAACATATTTTGGGAAGGTATGAATACTGATTTCTAGCATGAGCAGTGAAACAAAACTAGTGTTTGCATCTTCAGGGACAGGGCGTTGTGGTGAGGGCGATGCTGGCAGGAGGGAACAGTAATGACTGAAATGCCTTGTGACTAGTGTCCTTTGGCTTTTAACCCCAAGCTCTCCAGTGCCTCCCCTTGGAAGTCAGAGCGGACAGTAATAAGCCCTGGCAGGGCTGGCTGTGCTCGCTGACGCCCAAGGGAGAGCGCGTGTGCGCTGAGCACGTTCCGGTGCCGCTAGTTGAAGGAGGGGAGGATGTGTGGTGTTCTCTGCTAACCGATACAAAGCCTTCTGGAGGGAAAAAAAAGCCTTCAATCTCTTTGAGCTGTTGTAAAGAACAACGGAAGGAAAACGCTTTCTCTGATTTTTTGATCTCGTGATTTTTACCCATCTTGATTAACTGTAGCTTTTTTAATTTTCTTGCTGGTTTGGGTTCTATTTAATTGTTGATGGATAACCTCCTTTTTCACTGGAAGCACAGCTAATGATAGCCTCCTAAAAGGGGCAGTTTCAGCAAATCCTGCTTGATTTTCAGCAGAGAAGAAACTGAAACGCATCTACTAGAGTGCTCCCAACCTGCAAACAAGGACCTCTGTCGTGTGTTTGCTCTAGCGATGGTACGTACGTGATGCTGCTTTCCTGGAGCATGCACACACGCAGACATTGCTGTGCTTTTCAGACTTTATTGGGAAAGGCAAGGGATTATTTTCAATCAAGCTCTTTTATCACCTTTCCTCCCGTATTTATGCCTGCTTTTCTATTCAATGAGTTTGAAACTAATTCCTCTTCTTTTTAACTTGCCTCTGGGAGGAACGCATTGTGCATGTTCCAGGCGGCTTGTGATGGTGCATCATACACGGTAACGTGACTGTGATAACAAGCTTCAGCCCTTAAACGTCCCCGGGCGAGTGAAAGCAAGGGTTAATGCCTCATGTGGGTTCATCGGCTGAGTAGAATTAGCTTCATCTAGTGGTGTTTCACTGCAGAGAAAAGGGCAGCATGGCATTTATTAAAGGCGGCCCCTCAGTGCTTGACATCTCAGCATCACGTGCGGCTGGATGCACAGCCCGGAGAACGGGGAGAAATGTGCTTCTTGGCTGGGTGAACGCTGCTGTGGGACGTGCACCGGCGATGGAGACTTCCCTCGAGCAGAAACGAGCACGAGGGATGCTTGCGTCCAGTTTTCCCTGCACAATTCCTTTATGAGGTTAAAGGAGAAAAACACGCACCCTTTGGTGTGCAGGCCCCAGGCAGTCAGTGGTGCCCCGTCTCTCCCTTCCAACTGACCGTGCTTAATTAGGGCCCGCTGTGATAAGGCCTTCTGACTCCAGGGCGTTTGTGGTCGGGCAGGAGTTGTGTGGTTTGCTGCCAGCATGCTTTATCGTGTCGGATTGATCCTGTTTTCATTGTATTTTTCAAACCTCTCTTATGCTTTTGAAGATTACCTTTCGATCTCAGAAAAGCGGTCACTGAGGTAACTGTCTGAGGAATTAGGGAGGCTGGTGACTAGCAGAAATGCATTGGTTTTCATGAGCGTTGTGATGTTGTTTGCAGGACAGAAGACCAAATCGTAATGGAAAAAATACTCTCTCGTGTAACTGCTTTCCGTTTTGTCATCGGATTGTGTATGTAACAGTGTAAACGTGCTCCTTCTGTAGATGTTGATTCTGAAGAGACGGCCCTTGGCCAGTGATGTGATGATGTGGAAATACGTGGGAAATGCTAGTCGTGACCCAGGGTGCACATCAGGAGTGAGCACAAGCTTCTCGCCTTCGTTATGAAGTCCACAAATAAGTGCTCTTCCTAGCAAACTGGGTTCACAACAAAGTTAAATGAAGAAAGCTTACTAATGCAAGGATTGCCTTTGAAAACTGCTGCCAAGCATAAAAGCGCTGGGGCATTATCACGGATTAAGTTTGTCCTTCCTCCCGTGTTGTGTATGAATCTCTTCTTGAGGCAAGGGCACCTTTGGACTAGAGCTTAGGTTGGTTTCATCTGCTCCTTCGTCTGCGAGAGTGCAAGAGGTGACGTATAAACCCCAAACTTGGTTATTGGGTGCCCGCCCTCCTCTTTTGTAGATCTACTACTACGCTGTGCTTTACAGGGCATTGGGACTGTTGTTTCTGTACTCGAGGTCAGGAAACTGAAGCAAAAAGGGATGAAAACAGCAGTCCAAATAGTCATACAAGAAACTTACTGAAGAGCTGGGAATTAAACCAGTCTCCTGGCGACATACAGCTTTTAATTCTTAACTTTCTTACTTAACAAAGACTGTCCGAAGGGAAGCCATTGCAAAAATTAGATTCCACATTTAATATCAGCAAACATTTTATGGGCAAGGATGGTTTGGTTTTTGTTTGTTGTTTGGTTTTGGAGTTGTTTGTTGTTTGGGGTTTTTTTTGGTTTGTTTTTTTTTTTTTTTCTCAGGCGTGTTTCCTTTAATCTCTGGGAGGGATAAAATTGGGATGAGGACAGGAAAACTCTGATTTTTTTTTTTTTTTTTTTTTTTTTTTTTTTTTTTGGGAGGACAGATGAAGCTTGTGAGTTTCCTCTGTGCCTGCAACTGACCAGGCTGGGAAAAAGGAGTCCCTAAACACAGCATGACCAGTATAGGAGAATCCTCCTCTCCATTCCTTTTTGCCCACTCTTTCTTTTTCTAGTGTAGATCTTTGTACCTGTGCTAATTTTGGGTTAGATTTACGTTGGTGATCTTGTTTTATGGAAGTTGATGTTGACCAGCCTTTTGACCTCTGAAGTGAAATCATCCTCCTGGCATCATTCTCTAATTCATTCTCTGTTCTTCAGCATCAGATTTGATGAACAAGGAAGACAAAAAAAAGACCCTCAAAAGCAATAGGTAGGACTGAACTAGAGGGAGTGTGTGTAGGAAGAAAAATAGTTTTGTTTTGTTTTTTTTTTGCTGGAACTCTTTATCAACCTATTTTGGAAAGGGCTTTTTTGGTTTGTATCCAAATTTGGATTGCCATGAACGTTGTATGTTTAGTTTAGGTTTAATTTAGTTTTATGGTGAGATCAGGCAACTCCTTCCCCCCTGTTTTTTCTTCTGAGATGTCTTTTTCTTCTTCTGAGATGTCTTTTTCTTCTTCTGAGATGTCTTTTTCTTCTTCTGAGATGTCTTTTTCTTCTTCTGAGATGTCTTTTTCTTCTTCTGAGATGTCTTTTTCTTCTTCTGAGATGTCTTTTTCTTCTTCTGAGATGTCTTTTTCTTCTTCTGAGATGTCTTTTTTTTTGAAGCGTATTGATTTAATTATGAAGAAACCTTTTTCATAATAGGTTTAATAATTCAATAAGATACTGTCTCACAGACACCTTGATATATCACCTTTTCTGCATGTTACGCACTGTTCAATGATGTGGTGACCAGGCATGAGCAGGATCACTAGATACTACTGTGCAATAAAGCGTGCCAGTAGGAATAAATTCTCAATGTGGGTATTTGCCTGTAGGGAGGCAGAGTAATGAAGCTGAAGGTTGTCTGGTCAGGAGACTTGGCAAGCTTTGGGTTTATTCCTTCTCTCATTGATTGATATTTAACCTTGGGTGAGGCATTTAACCTCCTTGTATCTCAAAAATGGGCTGTAACACTTCGTCCTTCCTGTGAGAGTTGAATTTCCAGCATGAGGAAGAGTGTAAAAATGTTACAGGTAACGTACAAAGCCTCGTTGCTTGTCACTATGCTTCTTCCAGCATCTTCTAAGAGTGGCAGAAAGCAAGATGTATGTGTAAATCCTCACCTAGCATTATGTGTGTATATTACAGTAGATGGAGACCCTTCTGTAGTTTAATGCAAGCATTGATCGTGCAGGTTTTCTCTCAGAAACCAGACCTGCGGTACTAAACTCTGCAGCATTAATTTGTTAGCTTGAGCTCTTTTTTTTTTTTTTTTTTTTTCTTCCCTGTGCCATCTCAGAGATGCTTAATGCTCCTGGTCTCTTACCTTGCATGAAATCCAAAAGCCTTTTCACGGAATCACGGAATCTTCAGAGTTGGAAGGGACCTCTAGAGATCATCTAGTCCAACTCCCCTGCTAGAGCAGGATTGCCTAAAGCACATCCCTCGGGGCTGCATCCAGGCGGGTCTTGAAAATCTCCAGAGAAGGGACTCCACACCCTCCCTGGGCAGCCTGTTCCAGTGCTCTGTCACCCTCAGTGTAAAGAAGTTTTTCCGTGTATTTGAACGGAACTTCCTATGTTCTAGCTTGTGCCCATTGCCCCTTGTCCTGTCACTGGGAACCATTGAAAAGAGTCTGGCTCCGTCCTCCTTAAACCCACCCTTTAGGTACTTGTAAACATTAATCAGGTCCCCCCTCAACCTTCTCTTCTCCAGGCTAAAGAGCCCCAGCTCTTTCAGCCTTTCCTCATAAGGGAGGTGCTCCAGTCCCATAATCATTTCTTAAAATGTGTTTCATCACTTACCGCTCTGTTCAGCGTAGCGTTATACCTCACGCAATCCCTTACCGTCTCTGCACGGCTGTACACGTTGCAGGCGGAACGGTACCGTGTGACGAGTCAGCGACCGGTTTCTGATCTTATTCTTTGCAATAGCACAGAGCTGCCAGCTAGCAGCGCCTGCCTTATCCTGACAGATCATGGGGAAGCTCCCATGAATTATGCGGGATAGCCTGACCCGTTTGCGGGGCAGTCTGTTGGCCATTCCGGGCAGGCGACTTGCCGGCTGTGGGATTGCCTTTGCCGTCAAGGATGATGGCTGCTCCAGGTGCCGGTCCTGCGTGGTTTGCCTTACCAGCCTGCCTTTTGTGTCCCCCCACCAGGGAATGGTGGGGAAAGGGCTCCAGGCGTGTTCGGATTGCCTGCTCGCTAACGACCTGAAGGGGCAGTTCAGCTTGGTGGATCAGGGGTAGTTTAAAATAGCCGATGCGTGTTTTTCTCTGTGCTTGAGCAAGTGTTGCTCTATCCCTGTGATTCTAATGGGACTGTTTTGTGGGACAACATGTTAAGCAGATGTTTTAAAAGACAGGGAGCAACCTTTCCCCCTCCTTAGTATGTTTTATCAGCGTACCGTAAAGGGGATGGGAGCTGCCTCGAATTTTAACTTGACAATGGGTTAACGGGATGGGACAGCCCAAGCGATTTCACCTTGGGTCAGTTGGGTCAAGAGTGTCCAGAAATAAATAAATAATTGCTGCTTCATATCTGATGTGTGGCCTTTATGAAACAAAGGGATGGTTTTGGCATGGGCAGGTGTCCGTATCAGGAAAACTTTGAAATTAAGAAAGCAATCTGAATGTCTGAGACCAGCAGGGAATCAGCGCCAAAGGAGCACAGGTACAAGTGTCCGAAGAAATTTCTAGTTTCTTTCTTTGGAGAAAAAAAAAAAACCCAAAACATCTCAAAATTGTACTTTTCCAGTCCTGAAGTATCTAGCTGTTATCCTTTCTGCATAAAAAACAGTGAAAGAGTACGACTGGGTCATTTTGCAGTGCGATCTTCAGACTTTTTTGCTATATTTTTTGCATTGCGGGTTTGGTTGTGTTGTTCGCTTCTTTGTTTGGGTCTTTTTTTTTTTTTCTTCCTCTCAAACAGCTGTCAGCCTGAACTTCTATACCTGGGGATGAATGTTTTATGAACAGACTTTGCGTTCATTGCTGCTGCCCGCCCTTGCTTAGCTCATGCTGTCTGACTCTGCCTGTGCTTATTAAGGTGGTCCCGGTTCGAACGCTTGGCCTGCTCATGGCGTCCAAGGTTTATTGCTGAATGAGGGAGCAGAAGGGCGAGAACTGGAATGGCTGAGAAAAATTTCCAGCTTGACTCCCTGGTGGGGCTGCTAGCCTTGCTGAGGAGAGAGTGGGCAGAAGAGCAGCTCCATCACACCTGAGCTGTGGTCCGCAGGGGAGGGTAGGCGAGGAGATAATGCTGCCGACGCTCCTCATGCTGGATCTTGTGTGCGTTTCTAAATCTCCTGATTCAAGAGCTGTCATGTTAACGCCTTTTCACATGAATTCACTTTGGAAGCAAACTGACTCTTTGCTGCTTCAGCAGTTTCCACCCTTGAAGCCAAACTCTCGGCTTCAGTAATCCCTTTGGAGCCTCTTGGTTCATGCCCATAGGAGGATCCTACCTACCGAATCGTAAAAGCAATGGAAATGGAGCACTCCTGCCTGTGAACAAAAGCAGTCAAGTGCTGGTGGTTTTAAGTGGAGTGTCTCCTGCCTTGCTCTGAGCCATTTCCACTGCCTTCATTCAGCGTGTGTTTTATCCCTCACATATTTTTTTTGGGGGGGGGGGTTTGGTGTATTGTGTCAAAGGAGTATTTATTGAGGGAGGAGAGGAGGCTACAGCCTCTTCCCAGCTGTGTCCGGCCAACATCTGGCCACTATCTCCTGTTAACAGTATGTAGAGTTCCTGCTCAGGTATTGATTTAGGCACAATTGCATTTATCCCTCTGGACTGTGCAAGTTAATACAGTTTAAGCGTCTAGCTAACTAAGCTGACAGGCTAAATTAGACTTTTATCATCAAATCCTTTCCTCCTAGGGGCAGTGCACTGAAGCAATATATTCTAAATATAGGCTCCAGTATATTTTTGCCATTCTTAAAAAAAAAAAAAAAAAAAAAAAAAAACAAACCCAAACCAAACCTCTAAATCATCTGTGGAATGAATGTCTGTCTAGTCTGTGAGGGAGAACACTGCGATCTTTTAAGGCATTTGCATGTCTTCCTGCTGAACTTGAAATTTTGTTAAATCTCGTGTAAATCTGAGGGAAGCAAAGGAGCCCCGGAACCTGACCACGCCGCTGCTGGCCTGTCCCTCCTGGCTTGTCCTCTTCTGGCGCTGCCAGAGCATCCCTTCTGGTCTGCTGCGCCAGTCTGGGGTAGGGAAACTGGACGGCTGGCTTTGTATCTCTGAGGAGAACAAATAGGAGCCTGCACGAAATAACTCACGCAACACAAGACCCAGATGTCCTCTGAACCTTGTAGTGCGGTATCCAAACCTCACGTTTGGTTTTGGGAGGGTTTATTTTTGTTTGTTTGGTTGGTTTTTTTTGTTCTCTTAAAAAGTTCAGTCTTGTTCAGTTTCTTGAAAGCATCAACTCCTGTACAGCGCTTTCTTCTAGGGATGTGATGGCACAAAACGCCTCTCCTGTTTGGGCTGGAGCTTCCCCGGTGCTGCCGAGGGTTTAACAGCAGCGAGGTCTGCGAAATGAAGCAAGGCTCCAGGTAAAGGTACTGGAGCGGGTTAGAAGAAATGTGAAGGAGCTCGGTAGCCTTGCTGGTGTTAAGGACAGCGGGGCAGCAGAGCTGGCTGTTGCTGGAAGGAGCGATGAGCATCTTCTGGCCCTGGTTCGTGCCCCTCCATCCATCCATCCATCCATCCATGCCCTCCGCCATGCCAGTGCTGCCGTCGGCCCTGGTCACCCAGCTGAAGGCACTGGGAGCAGAGAGGGACCGAGTCCGTGGGAGCGCAGGATCAGGTCACGCTCAAAGGATTACGATGTTTATGGGAGCGCGTGAAAACGCTTGTGTCGCTGCAGCTTTCGGCTTCTGATACAAGTCTGGTGTGTTCGTTTAAGGACTTGGCTGAGAAGCTGTTAGAGCGCGGGTCTATTAACTGAACAGTGCATAAATGGCCACTTTACAAGAAAATTTAAAATGAAAATATGTGAATGCAATGCACAAGAGGAATGTAATACCACCTTTTATTAAATCTCTTCCTCCCTGTAAAGAGGCATCAGTCTCTTCAGACAGTGTTTTTGCACTTCATTATTGCTATTTTACATCGTTATGGTCATAAGGAATTTGCTATTATGAAAAACATGCAATGCTTGGTGAAGCCATGGAAAACATCTTTGATTTTGAATAATAATGAATAATAAGCAGAAAGAATTAGGAGCTGAACTGGTGGTAAAATTCTGTAATTCAGACAGACAATGCAGAAAAGTGAACAAAAATTTAAATGTCCTTAAGTGCTCATTAATCTTCTCATGCATATTAACATATCCTGATTAGTTTAATGTTGATGAGACATATTGATGATTAAAATGAAGTTTCTAGGAGCAAAATACGAAAACGTGGGATTTTCATGAGGGAGGACTAGAATACCAGTATTGCCTGGTGCCATTTGAAGCCTGCTTGCAAAGGTGCCGGCAGCTTGTCTGTCACCGGAGGAGGAACGCGCTTCAGAATAAGAGTGAGAGGCGCATTTAAATTCAGATTGCAAGCTGGGTTCAGAAAAGCCGCAGTCTGCGCTTCTGAAGGTGAAACTGCCCAATACAGATTAAATTCTCCCCAAAATCACAAAATGGGGGGGGGGGAAGGGGCAGGAGGGCTAGAGGCTGGGGAGAGGTGGGAGGCTTCTCGTGCAGATGGCGCCCTTGGGCGGCTGATGTCACCATGGGCCTGTTTGCAGGATGGGTGGCTTGATTCAAGCATTTCTCCTCTCATGCTTTCTTGTGCCTATTTTGCGGGATTTGGGGTATGAGACTTTAAGAGCAGCTGGTCACTGACCGAAAAAAAGCCACGGTTGCTGTTGAGGGTGGGAGGGGGTAAGGGAGTATGAATAAGTTGCCGTATTGAATCAAATCTGCCATCTCTTCAGTCCAGCGTGTTTCCGCCGATGGCCAGCAGCTGAAAAGAGGCATTAGGAAGATGCAGAATTATCCTACCAGCACGAGGTAGCAATCCCTAACGACTAGAGACCATCTTAAGCCCCGACGCCTGAACGTTAACAACTTTTCCAAAATGTTTTGACCTTTACTTCTGTGTCATGCAAAATGTTTATGTGCAAAAATGGCCAATGTCTTGCTGGTATTTTCATGCCAGTGGTCTGATTCTCTGTCCTGTAGCATTGCACTATGGTTTATTCTTTGTATTTTTATTGAAACACTTCTCTCTTCCTTTTTTTAATCAGTTAGGCATTTGGTAAAAACAAATCCCTAGTCACCCCAGAAAGGCACATAATTTTCATTCCAAGCTGGATATAAAAAGTTAATTGCTTTACTACAAATACCTTACTAACATCTTGACTATCCTTCAGTTGAAGGTTTTGTGGTTAAACGTTGACTTGAAGCTAGCATTTCTGTCTTTTCCATTGCAGTGATAGGTCTGTTTTCCCTGATTCGTTTTCAGTTACAGATAACTGGCAGGATTGAAGATTTGATCTTTGACTTCTTTTTTTAAGTCTCTTCTTGCTTTTTTGTTATCATACCAGGTTTGTGGAATAAGCAGCGAAACATCCTCAAAATTCAGTATCAATAGCAAGAAATGTCTACAAGAGACTTACGATTTTTATATGCTGTTGATCTTATCCAGAGCTTGTATATCGAACATTAATGCTGGCTGGGAATCTGTGATAAGCAGAGAGCATATTAACTCCGTCTGTCTTCCTAGCTCTCTCTTTCTGTGAATAAAGCAATCTGGTAGCAAAATACCCTACAGTACAACGAAGAAGGCTCAAACAGAGCAGTCTGGAGAACAAAGGAAGGTTCGGCACCTCTAGGTTTAGGCTCTCTATAGCGGGGAAAATTAAGTCTTGGCCTCTAAAATAGATACTCTTGAAAACTGCAGTACTAGAGTTTTGTCATGTCTAAAGCAAGCTGGAGCTTGAAGTTGCTGCGTGGTTTGTAATCTGGATGCTGTTTGTAATGCGCGTCCATGAAGGTTTTCTGAAAAACCAGGACTGCTGGAGGTAGCGCCCTGCCTGTCAGCAGGGGATGCCAGGGCAAGGCATCGTTACTATTATGCATTATAAAAAAAGGGAAATAAAAACTTTTATTACTACCAAAGGCATCCGGTTACTCAACATTTTGAAAAATGGTATGAATCCTAAAAGGACAGTGGTGTTTTGTCATGTCCCGAGCAGTTTCAGGTGACTTCATTTGCATGGCTCCTTCTGTGTCCCTGATCCTAGCGTGAAGGCTTTGGGTTAGATTTTTATTTTTTTGGTTTTTTTTTTCCCCCCCTATCTGAGATGACTTGGGGACAACGCTAGTGGTCTTTGGCACAGTCTTGTTTTCCTATTGACTGCTTCTCTGTTGTCTCTGCCCAGCTCGGAGCGTTGCAGCTGTAAAGCCGGCGTCTGTCCGCTGCTCCTAGCATTATGCTCAGAGTTTTATTTTCCCATTTCTTCCATATGTCTACAGATACATAAGCAGCTGCAACCGGTGACTCCTTTTACATCCCGTGTTTGTAGTCAGTATTAGTGAACCCCTTGGCCCAGGCAACTCTAGTTCTGGACTGGCAAAGCCACAGGCTTATTGCTTTGGGCAGGAAATTGTTAAGGGGACACAAAGTGGCACAAAAGTGCCGCTTTCTTTTATCCCATATGGAGGGTGGGCTGTGCACCCTCAGTTCTAACCAGGTTTGTGACTGATCAACGCACAGGTCAAAGACTAGCCGGATGGCCATCGTCTACCTTCTGGTACTGCTTCCTACTTGCTCTCTCCATTGTGATGCTGTCGCATGCAAAATCACCTCTCCTTTTGAGGCTTTTGGTAGCCAAATCCCACTGAAACATGTGTTTGTAAACCAGTGAAGGTTTTTTGAAGTGCAAGGTTTTGCACGTGCGTTTGATTTTTAGTGACATCACCATATGATCCACGTCTGTCACTGCGATGCAGGGTCACTTGCTTGCCCATAGCCCTCTGTCTCGTGAATTTATGTTTGGAGCCTGTAGGTCTCTGCCTCCAGAGCCTGGGACTCAGACCTTTCAGCTGAGCTGAATTATGCCTCTGCCCACCTGCTAATGCCATTGTGCTTGAATATTGCCACTTTGTTCTTTCTGATGTTCTTGATTCAAAAGTTAATTGATATTTTCTGTGTTGGTATTTTTCAAGCTTTCTTTATCCTTGATTAGAAACAGCAGCTTAATTTTTAGATCCGTGAAGCATCAGGAGCAAAAATACATTGTATTTTAGGTGGTGTTTTTTCGTTTTTTTTTTTTCCCCTTCCTGTCCCTTGGTGGATGTGTACAGCTTGGTTGGCAGGAACGTCCTGCTTCTCAACACTGAGCATGTACTACACGTATGTGACTATGGAGTACCTAAGGATTTTGTAAATACTGTAATGCAACACCCCCCAACCCTCCACCCCCCACGCCCTCCCCCCGCCCAAGACCAAAAAACCCAACCCCATCATTCAGGCTCTGCTCCGTGTCTGTTTCCACCAACTCAGAAATTGATGTGCTCCAAGGACTGCATGCAAGCAGGAGCTGTGCGCAGGGGAAAAAATGGGCGATTTACTTGAATTTTACCTTATTCCCCGTTTTCTTTGACCTTGAACTGTTTTCACTTAAGGAAGGAACTGGTGTGTAGTATGAAAATTTGGCAGCATACGTGTAATTCACTGGAAGATGTGCTACTGTCTCTGTTCACCGAGGCATCTGTCCTTCCCTCTATCTGCAGATGGAGAGGAAAATTTTAGAAACACTCAAAACTTGTGTTTATCGAAGAAAGGTTTGACGTTCTTGACATGCTGAAGAAGAGGTGTGGTAACCTCCCTGAACGTTGCACAGCAGGAGGATTTATTAAAATTGGGAGCTTCATCTCTCAAGCCCCCCCCAGCCTTAACCTGCCCAGGAGATGGTGGGGGTGATGCGCGGGTTGTCTCGGGCTCCCTCCGAGGAGCTGGTTTTCAGTCAGGGGATGCAACTTGAGCACAGTGTTAGAGCCACTTGGAGCTGAAAATATCCTTGGCTGGCATTCATGTAGAAGTGCTAAAAGCAGTGGGCTGTTGTATGTGGGGTTTCATGTGCGCCCTCGTTAGGACTTTTGTAGACTAAGAAGGATGGATTTAAATTTGCAAGTGCTTTCACTTCATGAGGGTATGTAAATGCAAATTTTAAGCAATTACAGAGTAGATGTTAAAATCACTAATAGTTTTAATGCTATCATTTATTTAGTAACTCTATGCTATTATTATTTAGTAACTCAGGACCGATTGGGGTGAGCAATTCGTACGTGAAAGTTTGGGGTTTTTTCAAAGAATAATCTATGTACGTCAGCGTTTTGACGAAAGAGCAGACAGCTTGTCTCAGAAAGGATGAAATGATCCTTTATGGTCCTGTGGATGAAGAGGCATTAGCAAGCTCAGTGGGGTTGTCTCCAAATGATAACTAATGCCCGGTGTTGGCCCTAGGCTGTGTGCAAACAGGTTAACCAAGTACCTGTGCCTCTTTGAAAATCTGACCTTGGTTTCTGATGTGTGTTTTAGAATATGTGAGGTTTTTCTTTTGTTAGTTCTCAACTGTTTCTACCATAGCAACCAAAGAATGTGAGATAAGCTGACCAAAGGAGGGGAAAAAAAAAAAAAAAAAAAAAAAGGAAAAATAGCAGATTTTTTTTCTTTAAAAAGATCATTTAGGCTTGTGTTCAGGCTAAAGAATTACACCAGCAAAACATTTATTGGCGGGGGGATAAGTTTTTCATGCTTGTTGCAAGCCAAAGTCCTTTTTATTTTGTGTTGTTCGTTTGTTTGGTTTTTTTTAATCTGAAGGAGTCAAATTTTGCATGTTACTAGGATGACACATACTGTCCAAAAGCTGATTTGTATTGTGGAGTCCTGAGCTCCTTCAAGATTTTCCTTCCTCTTTCTTAATCCTCAAAATCATTGTCTTTCCCTCCTCCCCTGGTTCTTTAAATGGAAACCACTTTATTTCAGTTGTAGATGACAAATGGATTTGTAAGCCATTTATCTTATGAAACCCCTTCACTGAAATATTTTTGTTGGTCTCTGTTTTCTCGGATGTGTTCTTTCATGGTGCAGGAACCTCCCCATCATTTTGACGGAGCAAAAGGGAGATCTTATTTTACTGTTTGCTCTGTAACATCTCGGGGGGCGGGGGGGGGACTCCATCCTGGCCGGTGCATCTGCTTTAAGGAGCTCTGGGGCTTTTTCTTTGCTTTTCCATTCTTGCCGTGGTTCAGCGTGTGCCTCAGCTCACACACCGGGTAAGAAGACGGGTAGAGATGGAAGCGTAGTGCCTAGGGAGGCGCGAAGGTCTGGAATGGTCCCTGTGTCAGATCTCTGCAGACCTTTAGGGACACCAGCTCTTTGCAGAAGTCGTAGAGGATTTGCTCTAGCTCAAAGACCTCTCCCCAGCATAATTTTTTTTTTTTTTTGGGTATTGTTTGGTAGTCCAAGAAGTGTGTTTCAGAGATTCTTCGCGTTTTGTGTGAACATCTGCACATGAAGGAACTTTTTGAAAAAGATTAGGTAAAAGGTCAGGTTTAAAATCGTGTTAAGAAGTACTTGATGCCTTAGCAAGTATGCTAATGTGATGGGTTTCATCTAAAAACTGTTCGCTCATCTATAAGATGACTGGGATCAGATTCCTCCTGTAAAATACACAGATGAATCTCTGTAATCATCAAATGTAGAGGAAACTTTACCTTTTTCTGAGTCTGTCTTTTGAAAATTGGCACTTTAAACCCGGTTTGAAATGCAGTTTGATCCAGGGCTTCATCGGAGCTGGTTTGGGCCATTTTGTGTAACACCTCAGTTATTGGATGAATTTGCCTCATCCTTTTGCTGTCCAAATTCCTTTTCCCATTTGTAAAAATACTGTGGAGAGTTTTGAATTCTTGAGATTTAAGGCAGCATTGGCTTAAGACTAAGTTTGTAGAAATCTCCTTGATTTTTAGCAGTTAGATTTTCTGGGCTATTTAAGAATATGATGCGCGCGTTCTCTAATTGCTTTGAGTCTGCTGATGTAGGTAATGCCACAAGCAAGAAAGTTGATTCAATAGCATTTTGGTCGATGATATTTATTCTGGCAAACCTTCATCAGCTCATTTTGGTAAATTTCTCGCTGGCTTCAGGGGTGCCATAATTAGCCTTTGGGCAGCATTCCCTAGCATATGTGTGGGAGGAAGGCTGAAGGACTACGTGTACTGGCGTGGCTGGTAGGGGATGGCAGCTCGACAAGCGAAAAACTGTCTGGGTTTCAGTTGATCTGCAGCTTCGCAGCAGCTGCGGCAGCAGGTTATTAGCAATAAGCAATAATTAGCATCTGAATGATTTGGTGCATTTCTCAGGGCTCAGCACGTGCTCCTTGCAGGGTGCGCTGCCCTCGTAAGGGCGAGAACCCTGGCTGGGAAGTGTTCCACGTTCACGTGATCCGGGGAGAAACGGCTATACAGAATTGGAGGCTGCGCGTGGAGGTGGAGGTTGGTTTTGGTTAGTTTCACATAGTGCTAAAGCCAAAGGAGGGCTTTCGATCGGTCTCTCGTGCAGCTTTCTGAAGAGATGGATCAAACCCGATCAAACCTTTGTCCAGCAGCGTATAAAGCGTTTTCCAATGTACCGATGAGCACATCTAGCTGGGGAAATAGCAGGATTGCGTTTTGGTTCATGAACTCTTTGATCTTGCTTTTGACCTGACCTTGGGAAATCTGGAAGAAGGGAACTTTGACAGTCCCTTAATGAGTTGTTTTAATTCCTTGAGGCAGCTTTTCAGCAGAACATGATGCTTTGCAGCCCTTGTGTCCAGCAAGGTGTGTGCAAATGAGTTGTCAGAAACTCATTTATTTTGTGAAGAGACTATACTCCAATGGGCAGTTATTCTGCTATAACTGTGAATGCTTTTCTTCCCTATTTTGGTACCTTAGTAGATAGAGGTTTAGGAAGAGGAGGAAGAACAGAATAACTCTGACTTCTATTTCTGTGTTTTATATAACTGTTAAAGCAAAAGTGGATGGGTGGATGTGGGACTTCTGGGTACGTGAAGGTTTATGGGTTTCATGCGTATCAGTAAGAAGTCAGTTTCCCTTTTTAATACCTTGATTTAAAACAGGCCTGGGTT
The DNA here is from genome assembly GCF_963924245.1 of Chroicocephalus ridibundus. Lineage (NCBI taxonomy): Eukaryota > Metazoa > Chordata > Aves > Charadriiformes > Laridae > Chroicocephalus > Chroicocephalus ridibundus. The sequence continues at coordinate 513,072 of NC_086293.1, forward strand.
GTAGCCGTGGAAAGTAATTGCATTGCCCCTGTAATTTTGCACAATTTTGTTAAATGTTCTGTTCCACACAGGCTGTTGCAGTTATGAAAATGGCTTGTAACATGAATGTATGAGGTCCTTTCTAAGTACGTACAAGAAATAACGAAGCTTGATTGGAATGGAGGTGCTTTTTAAGTGGTCCCTTATAAATCGACCCAGATGGAATTGTTCCAGGCTGCCTGTCCTGATGACCGTGCCTGTTAAGGTGGTTTCTTGTGTTCTGTGTAGTGTCAGAGATGGTTTACTCACAGTTCTGTACCCGTCTTCCTGACCCTTGACAGTAATACCGTCGAGGTAGTGGCAGGGTTTCTGCTGACGCTTCACAAGCTTGCTGGTTGAGAGCAAATGGAGAAATAACTGGGGCCCGCAAAGAATAGCAGCATCCTTCAGGGGTGACCCATGAGCTCGCGTCCGCGGTTGGTCTGGGTGAGCTGGCACCTGCAGGTCTCGTTTGGCTGAGTTAGTCTTGCAATTTGGGACAAGCCATCATAAAAGGCAGTTTCTAAAAAGGGAGCCCGACTGTCTTAGGGCACGGAAAAAAACTCTCAAACATAAAAGTGAGGTTCACGGAATAACAACACACCTTCAGGTCTCCTAACAAAAATAGGTTCTCTTTTATGAAAATGTGGGAAATTTGTAAACTGACCAAAAACTGTCATGTGCGAGTATGATTTAAAACACGTAATTTATTGCTATACAATTTTATCAAGGCCAAAAATGCATAAAACCATGAAAAATAAGGTGGTATTTTACAAGGGTAACTAAATGTTAATAGCTCTTCTAAATTTACATTAAGCATTCTGCTTCAAGGCTTAAGGCAATCCCCAACTCTGGGAGATTACGGGGTTTCTTGCACCTTTCTCTGAAGCATCTGGCATTAGCCTCTATAGAAGACAGGATATTGGATTAAAAAAAAAGCCCAGTCTCATCCCCTCTGCCAGTTTTTGTGTTCAAATACTCCCTGTCAACAGTGGTGTCTGCGAAATGATGACATTCTCTTCTCAGCTGTTAAAGAAAACCAAGGCCTAGCGCCTGCATCGAAAGTTTTAAGAGCAAATTAGTCGTTATTCTCAAGAATTTCTCCCTTAGCGGTACTGCTGAGCACCTCGATTGAATCATGCTTGGGCTCTGCTGTCGGGCTGATGAGATGTGGCTTTGAGTATCCTGAGCTTCAGCGTGTGCTCTGCGTTGGCATCCCGCTGCTGAGAAATGGGTGCCACTTCCCTGGGCAGACGGATGCCCGCAGTCCCTTTCTCTGTGTCAGAGATTTGTAAAAAATGCAGGTCTAGAAAAGGTGGGTCTTAATTCTTCATGGAAAAAAGATAGCGTATTTGAGAGGCTTGCGTGTTTTTTGCTATCCCTTTAACATTTATGGACATCTTAGGTATTAGGCTTTTAAGCTGCTTTGTTGAAACTCATTTGACAAGGACTTGCACAGATGGTGCTTTACTTTCTGTCTGAAATGTGACGCTTTTTCATTTCCCTTGGGTCATCTCAGTGAATCTGGCTAGAATTTTTTTTCCAATGGATATTTGTCTCCTGTATCTTTGACGTACTTGCTTATCTGAAATAAGATTTGATCTGATAGGAGCGATATGTGGGCGTCTTTCAACTGTAGGAAGAGCTAACACCTTCAATCATCTGTTTCAGCCTGGTGTATTCAATAATTACTGTACTATTAATGCATCTGCTGTAATATACAGAAGTAATAAAATACTGAAATCTGCTTCTCTTCAAAGCAGATTTTTTTTTTTTCTGTGCCGACAGTATATTTCTGAAGAGCTAGCAAAAGATGATTAATTGAAAATGTAATGCACAACTAGACAAGGAGTTTTATGACATGCTGATCTGTCCTTGACCTGGCTTAACGCCTGGTATTAATGTTGGCTATGAAAATCTGCCGTATGGATATGGGCATCCCTCAAGGTGCTGTGGCACCTGAAAGCTCCAAATATGTATGTATTGGATTGTGGTGCGCGCACACGCAGCAGTTAAAAAGATATCATTCGTTAATCTCATTGACTTTGGTCCATCTGCCAGGCCTTGTGTTACAAATATATACCTACTTAAAATGTTAAACTCTGTACTTTATAACGTCTGTTAGCGAAAGCCACTGGCGGCTTTCTTAAATGCTGCAGCTGGGATGTCGGGAAGGGCTGCTTGCGCGCGTGCTGGAGAGCAGTGCTGCGAGGAGCGTTGCCTGGTAGAGTTTCAAGCAAAATGCAAACCTCCAAAAAGAAACGGGAGGAGGTAAAAAACGAGAACATTGGGTCTAAACAGAGGCGCGCGATGCTGAAGAGGTTAGATTCCTGTGACCTGCCTCTAAGTCCTTTCACTGGCGCGCTGCTAGAGGTGACGTCCCTAGACCAGGCGGCAGCGCTGGTTGGGCGAGCGTCCGCTGACCTACTTCAGCCGGAATGACCACGTTGGCTTAACCTGGTTCGGGAGTAGCCCTGCTAACCTCGCGTGCTTGTGGCTGCGGTGGGTTAGCAGGTTCGAGGGGGCAGTAATCTCCTGCGATGAGCAGGTGGTGATGTGTTCCTTTGGTGTAGCTGGATCAGGAAGAGCAAGCACGCTCCCAGCTTAAGAAATGGAACAAGCTGCTGATACTAAATCTGTTTTCAGTGTTTCATTTTTTGTGGAAGTAAGTCTGACCCGACTATAGAGACTGCCTGCACGCAAAAGTGTCTGCTCGTCTTGCCGGGTGTCTTGTTGAAAACCAAAGTCTTGCTTTAATAGCAGACTCAAATAAATAAACTGTTGTTCCCTTCCACAAGGGTTTGTATGAGGTTCTATCCTGTGCACCGTCGCAACACACTGTTTGGGTGCTGCATGTTACTTTCAAAAGCCCCATGTGGCCGCTTGATAGTATTTAAAGGTCTCATCCCAGAAGAGGGGGGTGTAGGAAAAGGTTGCATTGGTTTGCATCAAAGAAATACGAGGGTAGATAGTTTCAACTCCTTAAAATGAAAGTTACTTATGCAAAATTCTGAGTTTAGTAATAAAAGACTTTTTTTCCTGACTCTCCTAGGCTTTTGGGCAGGCCCATACCAACCACAAGAAGGTAGCAGCAGATGGAGAAAGCAGAGAGGAGACCTTGATTCAGGAATCGGCTACCAAGGAGGAGTACTACATGAAGAAGGTTATGGAGCTGCAGACAGAACTGAAGCAGCTCAGAAATGTCCTTGCCAACACCCAGTCTGAAAATGAACGCCTTAATTCTGTTGCACAGGAACTGAAAGAGGTGAGTGAAGGCGCTCAGTGCGCGCCGCGGCGTGTATTGTGGTTATGTTGTCTTGTGCTGCGTAACCAAAATAAGGAAGATTCTTGAGCTGATCGTTAACCTGTTTAATACTGGCAGCTGCTAAGCTGGGTCGCCTCTCGGAGACTTCAGCAAGGCATTACATCCAGCCGAAGCTGTAATTCAGCAGTACGGTAAATCCAGCTTTCTGGTTCCATCCATTCAACCCAGCCTGTCGTGGCCACAAGAGTTCTGACCCAGTGCGAATTCACCCTGCCTTGTTCAAATACCTACTACTTCTGCAGTGACCACGGCATTGTGTCCCCAGCTCGTTTGACAGACACGGGCCACGCTGGGGCTGTGCGTGCTGCGCATCAGTACTTCCAGTCTGGGAACTGCTGCCTTAAAAAGCAGAGGAACGTGTTTAGTCCAAGCACAGAGATGCTTTGGAGGTACTTTTTCTGCCTCACTCCCCATACAGATTTTCTTGTTGCACAATATTTGGGACATCATTTCCCCTTTTATTACTTTTTCCACCCTACGCTTCTAAGGATGTGTGAACATAACAAAACACTGAATTGCACAGAAGGAGTAATAGTGAAGTTTGTAGGTTTTTTTTCTCATTGAAGCGATGGCTCTTACTTTTTCATAGGTTGCTTAACTTACTATCTTGAAGTACCTTTGACTTTTTATTGTTTTAGTATTGAAACTACCTGTTTCTGAAGGGAAATAATCGCTGAGAAATTGACCTTAAAAGCTTAATTACTTAAGAAATCTGTAGCTCAGGAGGAGTCTCTGTGGCACGGATGCAGAAAAGACTGTTTTGAGAGCTCAAACTCTTGCTTATATTCAGACTGGGTAAAAGATAGAGACTGTAAACCACAGTCGGACATGGTAAACAATCAGCGATTATTACTCATGAGCTTTCGTGCACGTTCCTGTGAAGCATTGGGTACTCGTCTTATGTGGCCCGGAGATAATCGACGGGCCTCCCCTGCCAGGAGAGGAGCCAGCTGAGATCCCACGTCTTAATCTCTGCATACTCCACATGACCACGGCTGAAAATCACAAGTGTTCCATTTAATTTCTTTAGGACGTAGTAACAAATGTGTGGATAATATTTGGTGGTAAAATTCATGAGGAAACGTGGGTTGGTTACTTCTGTGGAGATGTGGGGTTCAATAGTACCCCTCTTTGGGGTATGACAGAGGAGATTTGTGGGGCAAACTGTCCCGGGTGATCAAACAGGCCAGTCAAGCTCTCGTTTAATTTCGTGGGTCCTGGCTGTGGGATACCAGGGCTGGAATCAGTCCATGTGCTCTGCTTGGGCAAGGAACCGGTCCCTGCAAGCGCACACACACACAACTCTTGCCTTCATTTCCTAACCTTTAAGACCAGCTTAAAAGAAAAGCTCCCCACCCCAGAGGCAGCATCATGTCCGTAACGGATTACAAACGCTCAAGAGCATGCTGAGTGGCAGATTTCAATCCAGCTCCCTGCGCCGCTGCAGCTGAAGGTGATTTTTCCTTCTAGATGATGCCATGTTGCGGCCACCTTTGCTGGGAGATGCATTTTGCTTTGTACAACCCTCTGCTGAGCTGTCGGTTTGCAAGGTTTTAGGGTGTTTTTTTCCTTATGCTTTGTCCTTCCACATTGGCCACGCTCCCTTTTGCACAAACGCACTTGTATGAAATGGGGTCCAGTGAGAACTGAAGAGCGCAGGAAGGGGGGAAGTGGGTGACGTCGTGTTTCTTGGGAAGATTTTAATTTTTTCAACGATTTTTTTATTTTATTTTGGGGTCTCTTCCGCTGAACAGGGGAAGATGCATTTAGTTAGTTGACTAAAGGCTGATGATGATTCAGTGGATGTGACTGATTTTTAAACTTTGAATGGAAACTGAACTCAGTGAAAGAAAAATAAAAATCAAAACCTAATGCGATAAATAACTGGAACCTTGGAGTTAGGGGTTTCTCTGCCTGTCACTCTGTGTCCTCTCAGTGTGTGTGTGTGCTTCTTTCCTTGCCTTTTTTTTTAGCCTAGCTGTTCCTTCTGCTGCTGGCAAATGGTGGTGGGGTGAAGAGGTGAGGAGGAGAAAAAGAAATGGCATTAAAGCTTTAGTGTTAAAATGAAAACACCTGAACCATTTGGCCATTTGTGGCTTGTGATTCTTTTCCTCTGAAGATGTCTCTGTGTGTATTGCGTTTTGGTTTGAATTGCCTGATAATTACTGGTAGGGAATAGTGAGGTGGGGTGTGTGAACAGAGATACCGGCCTTCCCCTGGCCCACGAAAAAGCCCAAGTCGACACGACCATCTTGAGGGACTTGGCTTTTCTCTTGTCGGTGCATCAGAAAGTGGCAGAAGTTCAAGTAGTTCCTGTGTCACCGTTGTTGTCCGGGTAAGTGGAAACAGGAGGATACGCACAAGCCTCCTGTGATGATTTGTAGATCTAATAGAAAATTTAACGTGAAAGCATTGTGTGAGAGAAATCAAGAGGAACGTGTTGTGTCCCTTGTAAGCTCGGGAGCAAGATGGAGCAGTGTGCTTTTCCCCAGTCCCTGCTGCCGCGCTTAGCTTTAGCCTGCCTCATGGTAAAAGTTTTACGTTGATGTTAGTCCAAGGAGACTCTGTGCTGTGAAGAATGCTGCAGCAGCCTGAAGGTGTTGGGGATGGGGGGGGAACGTGATCTACTGTTTTATACTGCAGAGACGGAGTAGAAATTCCTCCCTTTTCTCTGGCGGCTGAAGAAAGAAAAACTGCTGTGGCTCTTCTCCATCTTGTTGTAGAGAACGTTTGTAGGCAGATCTAGTCTTTGTAGTGTGTGTTTTGGAAGTCAGGTATTATTGCCTATCAAGAGAACTGACTTGCAAGACGTCAGGGGAACAGGAAACTTTACTTCCATTGCAACTGTTCTGAATTTGGTAAAGGTAAGAGGAAGGATGTGGGAAATGCTTGATTTTGTGTCCTCTGGCCAGGCAGAGGCCGCCTCCTGTCAAAACTAAAAGGATGTTTAAAAGATAAAAAAGAAAAAAAAAAAAAAGTAAAAGGTCAGGAAATCAACTGAGGCTGCATCTCTGCTTTATTTTATTATTATTTTTGCTTGTCAGGGCTGGCTGCAAAAGTGTTTACCTGCTGTTTTGTATCTATCTGATAGGATACAGAGTTTTACTGTTGCTGGGGCTTTTTCGAAAAAAACTTGTTTGGCCCTTAATGGCGGCAGAAGGAAGATGGTTGAGTGTATCTGGCAGCAGCTCCTCTTGGGATGATGCTGGTAGCAGCGGTGGCGGTGGGTTGAAGCCAGATGTTGACCCGCATCAGTTGGCAGCACGCTCAAGACTGCGCGTTTAAGATGATGTCATTCCTTCCGTGTCTTCTCAGGACACTCACACAGACGCGATGAGCTGTATTTGGAAGGAGAAGAGTGACATTTGGTACACCTGGAGGTGCTGTAGCAGACACAAGTGGTTTTGACGCTTTCTGTTGCGTTATCTAACTTTGGCCTGTTGAGACAGGCTGACGGGGCGGTTACAGATTATGAGTTTTACTGCTGTCATTAGCTAGCTCAGCAGCTCCTGTGGCCTGGAAGAGCCACTGGAAGAAGTAATTGCTCCTGAGTAATCGGTAATTGCCATTTCTTTTTAATCTTCTTTCATCTCTCCTATGTTTTAGCGGCACCAAAACAGATTTCATAGGGTGATGTGGCTGTGAAGTCATAAGCCAGCCATGCTCAGTATAGAGAAGCTGAAAAATAAATGAGCAATTCTTTCCCAGGAAAGTAAAAGGTGTTCTGATTATCTAAACTAAAGAAAGAAATATAAAAGCACACACATTAAATTATATGTTAGTTAAGAAAAACAGTTGACGTGCATGGTGCAATATAATACGTACTGAATAACTTGTGGGGTTTTTAAAACACGCTACAGCAATGTATGAGTAATTTCATTCCTCCAAAGCTATACAATACAAGCTGGTTTTCTGAGGTTTGTTCTGAAGAAACTTTCTCGTTCTGCATTATCGGCTGATAGGCTTCGTCAAGAAAGTGTGTGTCAATCTAAAGGATAACGAACAGCATGCGATGACCCAGCCCTGTATGCACAGGGGACTTTCTCTTTTTCCTGTTGGGATTTTCAAGTCCGTGTCAAACACGGACACACAACTGTTTATTCTGGGGGGTTTTTTTGTTTGTCTGTTTTTAACCTTAGAGAAAAGGAATACCCAGCACAGAGGTCTCTGCGAAGATCTGTCATTTTTATCCCTCTGTCCTATTCTCTTGCCTGACGTTGGAGGAATGGTCATCGGTTTGTTTTTCAAGAATTTCAAGTGACTCTGACAACCCTCGTGCTCTGGTCCTGTTGATAATTTCCTTCCCTAAGTTTACGGCTTATGAAGTTCACCCATACTGTCAGAGTAAACCTTAAAAAACCAACCAGCCCTGACATCTTCATTCTTCAGTGGAGACCTAGACCTTGGTTCCTGGCTGTGGGCAGCTGAATGCTTCACTGAAGGACACACAGAAATTGCCGGCGCTCTGGTTAGAGCAGCTTCAAGTGGAAGCTGATCTTCAGTCACTGGAAACATAAGACGCACTGCGTTAGATCAGGCCACTTCGACCACGACTGCCTTACGCGTGCTGGAACGTCATCGCTTGCAGTCATCTCCCCGTGTCCTTGGACACAGCGCTATTACAGATGCTTGTATCGGCTTTCTGGGCCTTGCAATTAAAAATACGTGAACCGAGGTAGAAGAGACATTCCCGGGAAGCCCAGGACACGGTCTGTTCACAATAGTTGACTGTTTTAATTGCTAGCAAGCGTTTATTTTTCAGAGCCAGTGTTTTCACCATGTTAGGCCGTTGTTTGTTAGACGTGGCCCTATCCGCTCAGCAATGATGGCTGGTTAATTCTTCTGTGAATACACCGTAATCTGATTGCTGAAGTTCTTCACGTTTCCTTAACATTATCAGTGAAGGAAGAGTTTTCCTGAAGTTATGATTACAATTCTCTTTCCCACTAGGATTTACAGCTGAGATGCAGAATAGTCCTTTGTGTTGCTTTCTCTTTCTCCCTCTTGGATGCTCTGGTAACCCCCACAGGAACATGCACAACACATCTCCCCTGCAGCCAAGGAAGGAAACCCTCTGTGTGCTGCTAAAACCTTTTTTTCTTTTTTTTTTTTTTTTTTAATGGATTTTTATTATGTTTCAAATGGATACAAACACAATGCTGTACTTCCTTGCCTTTCCTAAAAGCTGTATCAGGAGCCGTGTTTAAAGAAGGCGTGGGTTTCGCTATAGCAGAGAATAAGTGGAAGCAACACTTTATTGTGCGCTGTATTACAGCCTGCGCACTACTGCTGAGTGTGTTCAAGTAGTTTATTACATTTTATTCTAGATTTGAAGTCCTGTGGTTCATGTAGTCTGACCTGTAGTTCTGTGTCCAATCAAGATGGCTCTTTCTTCCCTTTTTAAATAAAATGCTTTTTTTGATGAAACAAAACTATATAAAATTCTCAATGTTATCGCCTTAGTATTTCTGGATATATTGCAACAAAGGTCAAAGAAACTTGAAGTAATGTTAGTTACATAGCAAAAATATGCGCGTAGAACATACTTGTACACGCTCGTATGGTGTAGAGTAAACCACCTTCCCCATGCTGGTAGTGTCTCATCTGTCATGCCGCACGTGTAGGTGAACAGCTCAGAGAAGGGAAAGTGCTGGGAGGTTTATTGTCTTTCATAAGAATAATCTTGGAAACGAAAGGAAGAAAAAATTGCTTGATCCCTAGAGGAGTTCTTTCCAAGCAGAAAGGCAGCAGAGGAGGATTTGCAGCTTTTGGAAGCAGAAGCATGAAGAATGGAAAAAAAAAAAAGAGGTCAGAGATGTGAATGGCATTAAAATGGTGTCAAATGCAGAAAGCGGGGGGAAAAAGGCACGTTTTTCATGGAGAATATGACTTGGGAAGGAAGATGGCTTTAGTGCTAATATTTGGATTAATTGGAGCGAAGGAGGCTGAAGAGCTGTGAAAGTTGATGGTAGAATTGGTTGCTGTGGAGCAACAGAGCTTGGAGTTCTGGCAGTGTAAGGTTTGTGGTTGCGCTGAAGGAAGGTGTAAATACAGGCTTTTCTAGAAAGCTTGCCTCGAGGAGGTACAGAGAGTTGGAGACCCCGTGGAGGCAGAATGAGCTGAGAGAGAAACTCGTCGTGGTCACCAAAGGAATGGGAGCAAGACTGTTGATCCTAGCAAAAGACGCAAGAAGAAAACGGAGGGTTAGGGTAGGATGTTGATAAAGAGCAAGGAGCAAACTCCTTTCGTTTAAGGCACTAAAACAAAAAAAAGTCATGTCTTCATTGCGGAATATGATGAGCTTTGCGAGAAGGCCTCTGTAGCATGGCTTTGTGGGTGGCTTCAGCCTTATGTACCCAAGGAAGCTGCCTGGGTGCTGGGATAACTTCCAGAGGGAGCCGGCGAGGTGTACGCGGGGGCAGGCGGACCAGTTACACGAGTTGCTGGAGAAAAAAAAAATAATACAAGAAAGCAGAATTGTGTAAGAGAGCCGAGCGCTTTGCATAAACTTTTATAAAACCAAATTGCAGGCTGGTGAGTTGTGGGGAAAAGGATATTTTGGTTTTTTAAAAAAAAAAAAAAAAAAAGTAAAAAGCAGAGTTTCCCCTGCTCCGGCTGATGAGTGTCAAAGTGTGACCACCTGAGGTGGCTGTGCTGGGGGTGGTGTGGTTGTCCTCTCCGCTGCAGGGTTGGTACGACCCATCCCTCCCTGCCAGTCCCGCACCACGTATGGGGAACGCTGCCGGCGGTGGGGGCATTTGCACGTTGTCTTTTCCGCCCTGAAAGCTTGTAGAAATGGATGTGAATTAGCGCTGAATGAGGGAGCGCGGCAGCAGCATGACACTGCTTTCAGTGCAATGCTCGGGGATAAAGATGGTTCTCCCGCATTTCTTGTTCAAGGATCCCGTGGCAACCCTTAACTTCTAACGGAAAAGCCGCAGAGCACAAAGGCTTTTTCAGGGCTGATTACCTGTGGATTTTTAGGTCCCTTCTGGGCCCAGGTGTAGTGCTCAAATAATACCCCACAGCAGCGTATAGAAGATATTCCTTGATTCATTGCTGGTTTTTTTCAGCTGTGCATATGGAAGCACATTTAAATCATGCTAAAATACACTGAGAGTTACCTCTGAAGTGAGCAGTGTGGCTGGATATCTGCTGATAAACGTGCTCCCGATGTAAAAGTGGCTGTTTCCAGATGGGTAAAGCTCCGTTTCTAAAAGCCAGGCAGTGACGAGCCTCTGCCTCGAGGGTACTGAGCCCATCAGATTTACCATGCGGGACTGGATTTCTTGTCCTCTAACGTGTTGAAAGAATTAGAAGGGTCACAGTGTGACTAGTATTGTGGGTTTTGGGGTTTTTTTAAAAAAAAAAAAAGGGGGAAAAAAAAACAAAAAACAAAAAACAAAACAACCGTTTCTTGTCCAGTGCAGGAAGTTCAAAGGTGGCGATTAACAGTACGATAGCGGCGCGCCGCTGCGTGCTGGCTCAGCACATTGCGGATGGCTGCAGATGGCAGCTGGTTTCTTCCCACCTTTTTATTTTCATTGAAGTTGTTTTTTTTTATTTTTTATTTTTTTTTAATACCGACAGAGCGCATTTGTGTTTGATTTGTTTTGTTTTTTTTTAAGAATGACGACAGATGAATATTTTTACAGAAAGGAAGTACTGCAGAGTGTTTGTATCCATTTGAAACATAACAGAAATCCATCCCAAAGAAGGCGAATTGTCATGGAAATTCAGCTGATGTGCTTTGCGCTTATTCAAGGAGGCATCTGCTCGTGATTTCTCTTTTGTTGTTGTGCACTGATATATTCAGAGGAAAGATGTTAACTACCGTGTTTCTCTTGCTGTGGTGGCAGCTGCCTAGAGACTCAATGGCCAAAAATCAATTAAGAATGAAAATGGGGGCGTTGAAAGTCACTATTTGAACTCGGTGTTTTTTCATTTTTTTAAAGAACTATTCAAATAAATCCATGTTCTTCTGACAGTATAAAACTCTAAATATGATTCTCAAAGGTTCGGTTATTAGTTAAGATTCCACGAGACGCTGTTTTTGGGGGATGGATTAACCTCGTAGTACGCTTGCGGGGGGGGATCTCTTCGTTGTTCCGTTGCAGTTAAATCGCTGGGTGCCTGGCGGTGCTGCAGGAATAGCAGGATGAGTCCCGTCAGGCACGGCTCCTCGCCACCCTCCTGACCACCTTTTGTCTACCCAGGGTTTCCAACTGGCATGAGCAGCGGAGGGAGAAAGTCTCTTCTGTGCATCTGTAATCTTTTAACAGATGTAAAATAAATACGCATGATTGAAAGAGTAGCTGGAAGGGCTCTAACTGGTGAAACAACGGCTTGAAGTTCCTTTGCAAGCTGTTAATTAAAGAGGGTTTGGGGTTTTTTTTTGTTTTGGTTGTTTTTGTTTTTTGTTTTTTGTTTTTTTTCTTTGATGCTGAGTGAAAACTTGCACTTTGCCTATAGTGTGATTTTTTAAGACGCCGAAGCAGGCAGATTGCTTTGTGTCAGTGCTTGGCACCGCTTCCGTTAAAGCAGGTGGCCCTTGGCAGTCTGTCCAAGTAACATTTGTTTGGGTCAGATTGGTTGGTTTTGGGTGGGGTGTTTTTTGAAAATAGGGAAGAGCGTGTACTACAGTATGCCTCAAAGCAGTACTGTAATATGCTTGGGGAAAAAAAAATCTTTTTTTTTTCTAGCTGGTAATTCTGTACTGATGCACTGACTCAGAACTGCACCCTGAGACAGATTTTCAAGGCACGTACAGTGTGTTTTGAGAACGTGGCTTGTGACAAACCACCACTCGGGCAGAAGCACAAAGAGCCAGCCAGGGGATGTGCCTGTAGGATCAGAAATAACACATTGCTGTGCTGTTGCTGCTTTTGCAACTGTGTTAAAATTCTTTTTTTTTACCCTATGTTGCGATTTTCAAGTATAGGTTTGGTGTACTTTACTGCAATTCCTCTTTATCCCCCTTTTTTTAGGTGAAGTGGATTTGGGGTGGTAATGTATCGAGTCTCCCTCGCCAGCTCCCCATAAACGCCCACTGGAACACCTGGAGGTGAAGGAGGGGCTCCGGATTTTTTTTAAGTGACGTTGATTAGTATTCTCCCCGGTTTTTTTGCTTAGTGAGCGTAGCTACCTCATTAACTCCTGCTACTTTTTTAGCATTTGATTGCCCAAAACGAGGTGTCCGCTACTCTAAAAGTTGAGCGGATGAGAGAAACCGGGGGCAGCTGGCATTTTCCTGAACCAAAGCTCCCTGTCCTCTGTCAGACTGGCCCTGGTCTGAGCTGTTCCTGATGTAGCCAGGACTGAAGGAGAAATACTGAATGGAATAACCAGCTACAATGAAATCCAAGCTGCTTCTGCGTCGGGTAGCTTAGGTCTGGAAGCCAGAGAGGTATCCTTGGCTTTTCTTATCTGGGGTATCCCGACCCTCCGTTGCTGCGGAGATTGAAAAGGCGACGCATTTCAACCTGATAAATAACTGGTTCGGATCTGGTTTTTGAGAATACCTAAGGAAGTTCATGGTGTTACAGTTGTGTGGCCAATGTGAAAACAGTCAGCAGCTCTAGGAGCAATATTTGTTGGGACAAATGGCTAACTAGCAGTACAGGCACTGGCAACTGCTTCGGAGAGTGGGATGCCACCACTTCCACTGTCGTGGTATTTTGCCTTAGAAATGCAGTATCTAGAATGGAGACTTGCCCTTTTCGTGTCTTAATGGTGGCGTTGTATGTTCCGGTGGTTACTCTAACAGAGGTGTTCGACCTTCACAATTTCTCAGCCATTCGAGCTCAGAGGAACTTAGACAAAAGCTCTTGCGGGAGGAAAAGCTAGCATGGGGTCAATGAACACAGCTTTTTTCACGACAAAGGGACTCTTCTGTTCTGCTGTTGCCAGTTTTGTCTACATGTAGATTTCTTTGTACAGTATAATTTTAGTGTGATCTACCAAAACGGTTCTTAGGAAAATATTCTTTTTTTTTTTTATATATAGAAAGAGGGCAGTGCGTTACTTTTATTTGGCCAGAGATTGACTTTTTTTTTCCTTGCTTTATGAAAATATAGGTCAATGGCCTTATAATAGGCACAGCACATGCACTTGGAGTGTGAATGGTTGTGAACAAAACAGTATCTTGCTAATTACTGGTATAGAACTTCAGTGTACCGTATCCCGCATGCAGAACTCGGCCGCTCTCTCCAAAGCGTGTCCTGCAAGGAAGGGGCTGCTGTGGTGTACATACATTCAGAACAACTGACACAGTGGTGGTTTTGGCTTTTCAAAGCCTCTTGTAGCTGTAAGACAACAGTCAGGAGACAAAAGAAACCTCTGGAAATGGCATTTAGTCATTGTTTGACGAAGATCTAATTTGCTGTGTCCCCACATCTGTTTATTTCTGTAGAATCCAGGCTAGATGTAATGCAGTGTCTGGAGTACCGCTCTGAAAAGGGAAGCAGATTTCATCATTTGCTCATAATACATATGAAGTAGTCGTATTAGGTCATCAGAAGGTTATTAAAGTCTGTTCTGCTAAGTGGTAAACAAGGCTGCTGAAAGAAAATCTGAGCTCCTTGGGTCCTGTTGTAACCTGCGGTTTGTCTGTTTGAAAACAGATGCCGGCTGTGATACAGCAGGAGCTGGGGTTATGCCCCTGTGGATCTCCCTCTACTCCATTCTCGCTTTCCATCCCTCCTCGCCTGATCCTCTTCTCTCACCAGAGGTTCTACCTCTAGTTTAATGCAAGTTAACACGTGACAGCTTCATTAAAAAAAAAAAGTTTCACTGGAGACACTTGCAGTTCACGCAGTCCGTGTGCAAGTGGGTGTGTTGTGTGTGAAGCGTTACTAGAAAATGTTGCTGGTGAATTGGAAAACGACTTTGAAGTGGGAATGCTGAGTGATCCCGGCTTGGCAGCATGAACCGTGCTAGAGCCTGAGGACGCCGGCGTGAGAGCTGTTCCTGCAGCCGGAGACGAGGACCTGGCTGAAGTTGGCTGTCGAGCGTCAGTGAAGACTGGCAGGGCTATGCCGTTAGCAGAGCAGGACTATGCCGTGAGCAGGAGCCCGGGAAAAGGAAGAGCTGTGATGCTTTTTATCCAGAATCTCAGTGTAGAGCTTACTGCGTCCGTTGGTTGCGTGGTTTCCTACAGCTGACGAGTGCTGGAGCCCCTCACTGCCCCGGGCAGCAGAGGGAAGGCTGCTGCGTCCAAGGACACGTGGCTGGACCTGGCGGGTGTTGCTGTGAGTTGGACTGGGGATTGGTGTCACTCCATGACTTGTGCCGTGTAGTCTGGGCCTTTGGAGCTGCTAAGCATCTGCTTCACCTCTGCTGTACTCCAGAAGGAGTACTATGCCTGTAAAGGGAAAAAATCTCGATTTTTTTTTTTTTTTATTATTTTTACTTTTTTTTTAATCCAGCCTCCATAAGGCTCCCATATGATATTGTTCAATATTACAGCATTTTCCTTTATTCCATGACGTTTTCTGTTAATAAGTACCACTTTCATAATCTAAATGTAAGCAGAATCTTTCGTATACCTCCGCTAGTTGTAAAGCGGTATAATAGGTATCATTAATGTAGACAGATAACTCCTTTGAGATTTAGTTTGTTAAAATTGCTTGAAGGAGTGATGGAGCTCTAAGCCGGTGGTTTTGGGATGATTGTATCTCGGTAGGATTGGGTGGTGTAAACTAAGCACTTTCCACATCCAGGAGGTGGGGCACCTTGTGAAAATAGGCCACTAATGCTGGGAGTATAAATTCAGCCAAAGCTTTCATCTCGTGCTTTACATATAAATTAGTTATGGCCAAAGTCAGTCGGTAGGAGACCTCTAATCTTTGATAGCCATACTAACTCAACATTTTGTCAATTTTATTTTTACTGTAAATTCTTCTAAGTCTGACCAATTTGTGGCATCTAGTGCTGAAGTACCGCAGACTCGCTCCTGGCCCGCTGCCGCGGCGTGCTAGGGTTAAACTGCCCGAGAGAGGCTGTCGCCGCTGGAAACGGTTAATGGAAACTTTAACACAGGCCTCTAATATTAGAGTAAGAAATATGAGTAAGAAAATAAATGGGCCTTCAAAAGACCTTGTAACAGAGGAGGGCAGGCTTTAATTAACCAGAGAAACTTGTACTTAAGATGACTGAAAATATGTGGTTTGTGGACATTTCTGATGAAGCAAACTTAACATGGATTTGCAAAGGCACATAATAGAGTAAAACTGCAGTTTTGGACTGCAGGCATGAAGCACAGAGCACAGCGTAGAGTAGATCTTCTCTAATATCATTGAAGGGGGAGATTTTTGGTCATTAATTGTCACTGATTAATAGAAGGATGTTAAAATCAAGAAACAACAAAACAAGTAACAACAACAAAAAAAACCTAGACCAGGGAGAAAAGTGTTTAGAAGTTATCAGCGGGCTGGAAAAAGTGGTTTATAGAAATACTAAAACATTAGACTTGTTTTAGCTTGGTTAGGGACAAGCGAGGCTATTCAGGACATCGACTGCAGTGACGACAAGGAAAGGCGTAATGGGGTTAGATGGGGTTCCCGGGCACTTCCCCCCACGGGGGGCAGCTCCTGGCTGCGGCTGTCCCCAGGTCGTCTGGTGCCTGGGGACATCGGCCGCAGCTGCTCTGGGGGCTGTCCTGGCTTGGCCAGGGCTGGGACACCCGCGGGCCCTCGGGGCCAGGGCTAGGGCAGCTCACGGGGTGGTTGACCACATGCAGGGCCACCAGACAGTGAACTGTCACCTCACCGAAGACAGTCCCCGTCCGGACAAGGGCTATGGGATGTATTGTGAGCCGTGTTCCAGCAGCATGGCTGGTCTTGAGATGAGGAGTGTCTTCCTGAAACCAGAGATGTAGGCCAATTTCTAGACAGGGAAGTTGGTCCGTTTTGAGTTTGCTACCAAATTATCGCTGTGGATTGCGCGTGTTTGACCCTCCTAAGACACCTGTGCATTAAAGGAGTCCAGACTATATCCTTCAGTTGGGAAATGAAACCCTGAGAGCTTTCAAGGATCTGAAATCCATTTCAGCAAATTACTGTCTCAAAATTTGCTTTGTGATCTCTTGTTCTGTAACTCCTTAGAGCCACCACAGCTTTTCCAGGCAGAGCAATATCTCACTTGTAGGTTTTATTGCTGTTTTCTGCTAAGGAGTGCAGGTATTGGGGGTGAAAATATATCCGAAATACAAAAAACTGTTTGATGTCACAGTATACTCTCGTTTAAAAAAAATTAAATGTGAATTAGAGCAAGGAATTGAAATCCATCTTTGGTACTACTTTATTCCTCTGAGAGTGCGCTACAGACAAAAACACAGAAGAGGCAGCAAAGGCTCTTTATGCTTTTTGTGTAAGTTTAGCTGGTTTATTGTTCATTTTGTTTTCCTGGAAGTGTGCTTCGTCTTTCCAGTCCCCTGCTAGTTTGCATCCATAGAGAGAATTACTGCACTTGGAGCTCGGTTTCAGGTACTCCTGAGGTATACCTGAGATCAGCTGTCCCCCAGGGGACGGCATCCCTGTGCCCTCCCGAAGATGGGGGAACAATGGGCATGACGCTGTGTGCATAGGGCTGTTGTCTCCGTCACCGAGCTCTTTTCCTCCTTCTCCTTTCAGATTGAAGGAGATTTGCTGAAACAACCTTGAGCTTGTTTCGCTACCATCTGAAAATACAAACACAGCGCACAGAAAACCCTTCAAAACCTGCCAGTTGAGGCGGCAGGCGTGCGGCTGGCGCTGGGTGCAGTGGTGAGCGTCGCCCGTCTCTGCGGGCGGGGGGCTGGGGACACTTTGGGTTGCAGGGACCCTTCTTAGGGCTGGGCTTGGCTCCACCAGCCCTTCCGGAGGTCAAAGACGACAGCTACCGCAAAGCTTATTGTGAGGTCTTGGAAGGGTTAAATGTTTTCTTTGTGGCAGTGAAGGACGTGGAACAATGCCAGGCATTTAGATTTGAGATTTGAAAAGCAGCTGGAGTTTAACCTCTCTTAGCAAGCAATTCAGTGCAGGAAGGGGGAGACAGTAGTAATGTTACACAGTGCCATTCATAACGCTGTCGTCGAGTTTGGGTCAAAGTTTTCCATCCGGACTCCCAGGCTTGGCTGGAGCCTTGGTGCAGAGCCCAGGCCCACCCGGTGCTGCAGGAGGACAAGCCGGGGTCTCCTGAGGGGCAGCGTGGCTGGGAAGGCACAGAGCGAGCGGGGTCCCCTGTTCTGCTCCTGGAGCTCAAAAATGGCTCCGTTTTATAGGTGATGAGAAATGTGTGGAAACGAGACCATGAACAGTAACTGACTTATTCCAGTTTTAAAAAGGGTTATTTCGGATGGACTTAAAAAGTTATCCTCTGATCTCGGAGATTTGTCGGTGTCCCCAGCTTCTGATCCCGAGACTCATTGCAGTCCTCCCAGCTGCTTCTACACCATGGGTCTCTTTGTTTCTGTGAGGGCATTGCACCACTGCTGCTGCCTGTGTGGGCTTGCGCCAGTGCCAGACACCTCGTGTTTAGAGCCCAGTGGGCTGCCGGGGAAAGACCACCAGTTTGGGTGGGCAGCTAAAGCCTGCGGTCAGGGGGAGGTGAGTTTATCCTTGCCTGAATTATAAGGTTGCAGCTGGAGAGCATCACTGGAGCAGGGCTGGATGCTTACACAAGGAACTGAACCAGGAGTAGGAGAGACTCCCAGCCGTGTGTGCACAGGTGTAAACCCTCCCCGTGACAAAGAAAGGGTTTGGAGGATGTGCTTGGGATTTGTTTCTTTAAAGCTTCAGAGCTGTGGGAGCATTATGTACAAACGATGATAAATAGCTAGTGCACCCTTTCTGCAGGGGGGTGAGTGTGCCGCGAGTTGTGCGCATACCGCTTCCTCCCTGTCATCTCTTATTTTTGGTCCCTGCGGGATGTTTGTCATGGAGTTGAACCTGACTGTGCTGGGGAACACTGGGCACGTCTCACCTGAATTAGAGAGCTTCAGATCTTGTCTCCTAGTCCAAAAAATAAAAAGTAAGATTGCAACTTCTGCTAGGAAAGAGAAATCAGGTCAGATTTGCTCAGTGGCTCCAAATGCATAAAATGAGCATACACCTGGCCCAGGTGTAGGAGAAACCTCGAAAGGGGTGAGGTGAGGAGCCTTTTTTAGTATGTTCTTTTAGTGTGTGTTAGAGAACAACCCCAGGCGCTCCCCCGGCGCTGTGTCCTGGGGGCTGGCGTCATGCTGCTGAGCCGTGCCAGCCGCGCAGAGCTGCCCGAGTGGCGGCTGAGCGTGGGGGTTCAGGTTCCTGGGAGAGCGCCGGGGACGAGCGCTGCACTGGTGGGCTTGGGGCTTCCCTCCTGCTTTTGACTGCAGGCGCTGCTGATGGGGTTTGGGTTTTTTTTTTGTTGTTGTTGTTCTTCTCCCTGCCTCATTCCCAGAGCGAAATCATATTTCGGAGGAACCTGGGAAGGGAGACTTTGACTGGGATATGAGTCAGGTCTCTCTTGGGGTTTTTTTGGCTCAGTAGTTTTTTCTGCATGAAATGTGATTAAAACTTGACTTTGCTTTTGAAAACACACCGACGAAACACTATTTCTTCTGCTCCTAAGTGACCATAGTGCTCCGTCTCCCTCTTTCCTTCCCTGTTTGTATCTGCCTCCGTCTGCAGTCACACCAAGGCTTAGAAAGCTGAGCAGCTTTTCAGCAGATAGACCGTGTCACGGCATGACTTGCAACAAAAGAATGCAGAAGAGCCCAAACTGCAGTTTAGCATAATATCTACTTTATTTCTCTCCAGTGGGCTTGTGTGAACACGACACCAAAAGTACTTGCTATACAAATAAAGTCTGAGTGGTGCAGACAGTGACTTTCTCAGCTGGTTGTGTGGTCTGTCTTTTGCGATGTTTCTTTTGAATGCGTTTGTCTTGTAGAATGCTGCTGAGAGCACACTAGTTTTTCTGTCGCTTATTAGAACCATTTTCTTAGTAATTTCACAAACAATGTTTGGAGAATAGGACACAGGCGCTGGATACAATTAGAAAAACCAAAGGTCTGTATCCACAGGACGGTCCGTTCCTGTTGTGCAGGGCCGGAGCCGTGTGTCTGTGGCTCATGAACGGAACCGAAGTATAAACGCTACGATAGTGACATTTGAGCGACTGGGTGACTGTCGTATGTCACTGAGCATAGGTGAATGCTGAACAAATGTCATAAACACGAGTTTTATGGTTTTACATATATAAAAAACAGCTACAGGTATAGCAGTGCCTGCCTCTCAGCTTTCACCAGACTTGTTTTCCTTTCCCGGCATTCACTGTGTGCGTATTGGGATATAGCCTGACTTTTGTAGAGGAGTTGTATGGGAAGTAAAACTGCTTCTTTTCCCAACTTGAGGTTGCCTGAGCCATGGTACCTACAGGTCTTTTATTTATAAATCTTTCCCCATACAAAGGAGCATCTTACGCTGCAGCAGCGCGTGTGCACACACGATATCGCAGGTGCAGGTGCGGATGAGGAAGCAGAGACAGGCCACCGTGGTATTTCTCCTTCGCATAAATAAGTAAATACATGTTTTAATACTATTTTATGGGCAAATTTTTAAAAACAAGAAGCTCGTGTAGCTCCAACATCTGAGGAAGACGAGAGAGAGAAGGGCCTGGTCAGGAGGTGCTGCTGGGCCACGCATGGCTGCTGGGCCACCTGCCACCCCCGGGGCCTTTGTCCGATGCCGGGGGCTGCAGCCAGCCTTGTGACACAGGAGATCTTTGCTGCAGTACTGAATGATTATTTTTGGTTTCTTATGCAATCTTAATTTGGCGCTGTTCTAGGGGTGTTTTCTATCCCAGCCCTTAATTACGCAGTTATGTGATACTTTGCCACAGCACCCCACTCCTCGCATGTGCAAAGGAAACGCAATTAAAATCAGGTGGGCAGCTGGGAATTTCACACACAACTTGCAACTGCTGGTTTTTGTAGCCTAAATGACGTAACTTCTTAGCTGTGTTAATGTCTAGTGATTGACTTGAAATTTTCTTTTTGGGCCTAGAAAAGCTTTATGGTCCGTATTTTGAGTAATTGGTGTCACCAGCGGTACCTGCGGTAGGTGGTGTGGCTTTGAGGTCGGCTCTTCTGGAGTGAGAGCTGTGGGTATGAGACATGTTCAGAAAAACACTGGCTGAAGCGCCTGCTTCAAAAAAGTGCTGAGGAAGGCACTAAGTTACGCAAATGTCCAAGGATTAGTCTTCCCAATTTTCATGCTGATATTTAATAAAATCTTGAAGAAATGACGTTTTATTGATTTTTTTGATGGACTTGGTTGTGTTAGGTTAACGGTCGGACTTGATGATCCTTAAGGG
Organism: Chroicocephalus ridibundus; assembly: GCF_963924245.1. Lineage (NCBI taxonomy): Eukaryota > Metazoa > Chordata > Aves > Charadriiformes > Laridae > Chroicocephalus > Chroicocephalus ridibundus. The sequence goes on from NC_086293.1 coordinate 533,749, forward strand.
TTTTTTCTAACGTAAATGACTGTGATTTTCTCCTCCCCACAGAAACAGAATATTTATGAGTTGCAGTCCTTTCTGACTGCAGTGTGTTTCTTCCAGAGAGTCTGCATCCATTGTTGGATGCATTCCTTCCTATGAAGAACACAAGAGGGAATTATCGTATGTAGAAATATTTATTGCATGAAGCATTAAATCTAATCCTAGAATTAGTAATAAATTTGGGCAAGCTAAGTTTTGACTCTGGATGATAACAATGTTGTGTAAAATTAGGTGTGAGCGTGTTCACTGCAGCGGGGAACTCGAACTGAGCCGTGAGCTCAGGAGCTGGTGGAATTCAGGGTGACAGAAACTGTGCTAATGACACGCTTCGCTTGCACGACCAGCCTCTCACCGTGTCCAGGTTGTGCAATGCCTAAAAGAAAGGAGGGAATGACTGAGATACCTTGAGATTTTTTAATTGATTATTTTAATTCTCAGGGTCAAGTTATACGTACCTTTATGTGCTGGGGTGTGCTAGAAAAGTAGGTGCTAAGGAGCAGACTTTTGGCATGGATGGAGGGCAGTAGTTGTGGTTTTGATAGGCAGGCAAGGGTGGATTCAAACTGCTCCTGAGGAAATCCCTGCCATTTCTAGGAGAAACCCCACGCAGAACTCTTTGAGGCAAAGCTGAGAGGATGAAAACGCGGAAGACAAGCTCTCTAGCAGCAGGAGCAGAGTAGTCAATGGCCTTCAGATCAGGTGAAATCACGGCCTTTTCCTGGGCAGGGTGGATGAGAGGCCTCTGCGTAGCAGCGATATTCTCTAGATTGAGAAGTTGAGGGGTTTTGTCAGGCAGATCACAGACATAGAATGGTTTGGGTTGGAAGGGACCTTAAAGATCACCCAGTGCCACCCCCTGCCCTGGGCAGGGACACCTCCCACCAGCCCAGGTCACTCAAAGCCCCGTCCAACCTGGCCTTGAACACTCAATGGGATTTTATGGCCATAAATTCTCCACGCAGTGGTAGTGATGTTTTATAAGTGCTGTATGATTCGCTTTGGGTGGAGACGAGGCCTCTCGAACAGCTGAGAGCCTGGCCAGGCATGCTCTTGTGTTCCAGCTCCCCCTTCTCCCCTGCGCCCGCGGTTGCCCAGGGCAGAGGAGGAAGGACAAAGCCACTGAAGCAGCAAGACTCAGAGAAAGGTTCAAACCCATCTGTAGCTCTGCTAGCTTTTTCTGTGTGCTTGAGGAGCTATAAAACACCACTCATGCAATCTATGTGTGTCTGTCTTCCAATACATGGCTGCCACCTTCTTGATGGGTAATAGAAGAACCTGATGAAGGAAGGATGCAGTAGCTTCTCTTCCCTGCAGCAAAAGATTCCACCTTTTGGTCAGTTAGAAAGCACGGCACTCGACATAACCTTGCAGCTTGCAAGCATGCACGTTTATTTGACCAGAAAACGCTAAGAGCAAACTGAATGTACAGCTTGTTAAACAGCCAGTAAATCTAGGTTTTATCTTCCTTCCCCAGTCAGGAAACAAGGGAGCTATTTTTAAACCTGGCCTTCCTGTACACACTGAAATAGAATGACTTTTTCTTGTGCTAGACAGAGCATGACAATACTTTCACATTAAATGGGTTCTTACTGTTGCTCTGAATTAAACGGGCAGGATTGGACAGAAACCAAAAAAGCCCAGCTCCAATGATTTATCCAAGCATTGACCTCTGCAAAGAGACAGATTAGATCATCCAGGGAGGAAGAGGAGCAAAGCAACCTGAACGGTGGGGAGAGAAGCTTGCTGGTAGCTTTGTGGGAGGTCTTCCATTGCATTTTGCTTACTCGGGAAGGGGGAAAATTACAGATAAGATCTCCGACTTCATATGAAACTCGGTGTGATGCAAGAGCCTTTTGCAGTTCCATCAAACAGTTTGGATTGTCTGACTGGAGGCCGTTTCTGCCAAAGGCAAGAGGTCTTCATTGCGGTTGTTAAGCAGAAGAAGTTAAGATGCGAATTCATGTCAGCCTGTAGCCTCCAGCTGCCTGCGGTGCATCTTCCCCTGTGGCCCTGGGTCTGTTAGAGCCAACGCTTGCTCAGGCGTGGAGTATGGGATGTAGCAACTCTTCATTTGCGTTGTTGCGCTGTAGTGTCTGGTTTCAGCAATTAATATTTATTTTAGCTTCTCAGTGTGTGGGGAAGTAGTAGTGCTCTTCTCTTCATTGCTAAAAATAAGCAGACAAGTTTATATAGTCTAATCTCCACCTGACATGTGAGGGAGCTATTATTTAAGTTTATTGGCCTTAACACTTGCAAGTGATGCTGTGTTTGCGTTCAGGACGTGCCAGATTCAAGTCTTGGCATATGCTCCTGCCGCAAACATCTCCTTTATCTCTTAGCTTTCTGTAGGTGCCTGCTGATACCTGTTGTGTTCCTGCCGCACGCTCACAAGAGGACTGAGACCGTACTTTATTCATTGCCAACGCTCTTGTTTCTATCCAGGAGCCGAGAACTCTAAGGGACTCTGTATACCAGAGGATGCAGCTTTCTTGGCTAGGCTGATGGATAGATGAAAACAGAAATAAGATACCAGAACCTGCCTAGCCGAATTGTTTAGCTGTCTCTTTCATGAACTCGGGTTTGTTTTGAGCTGATTTAGAACTGTTGGGAAAACCATCCTGTCACTTCACAGGTACAGCTGCTAAAATATCTGGATGCTATTTTTATAGGCAACTACACTGCCTATTTGACTATCTCTGAAGCTATTCCTACTAACGTTTTAGAACATTTTTTTTTTCCACTTTGTTTTAACTAAGTATTTAAGGATGTGGCTTGAAGGAAAATAATGTTGGGAAAAAAACAGAGCTAAGTACAGTGAGCCATTCACTTAGCTGGATACGTGTTAGCTCAATTTATTTAAGTGTCTATGTATATTCATGAAAGATCTAAAGGTCGTACTACTCCAATATATCGAGTCAACCACAGTTGCTATTTCTTTCTACCAGGGATCCTGGATTTCATTTGAGCCCTAACTCAGTGTCTCCCTCCAAAAGGATTCATTGGAACATAAATCAAAATTACTGCACTGGGCATAAAGAAAAGGTCTGTTGAAAAGCAACAGCAAATACATGTCCAAACAAGAATCTGTCTTTCTCTTGTGAAAAGGCCCTTCTTGTTTAAGTGTTCACAGATCCAGGCATTGACTTCTGATCTGGAAAACTCTTGTCTGTTGCTTTCAGCCGGTGAGACAACATTGGTGTGAATGCTGCTTTCCCTGCTTGCTCATTAACTTCTGAGTCAAAAATCTTACATTTGAGTTAATACGTCTCAGCGTTTGTAAGAGAAGCAAGAAAACAAAATCTAATTATTGTGTAAATGACTTGGTTTTCTGTAATTTCATTCTGTAATTTCATTCGGGAGGAGTTTCTGTTTGAATAGAATCTAATTGATTAGCACGCGTAAGGAAAGATTAAATTTTGAAGTTTAATTGCAGCTGACCAAATCACCATGATTTTGGGGTTTGTTTGGTTTTCCAGGTCAATCAGAATGTGGAGATCCAAAGGGCCCGTCTGCGAGACGATATTAAAGAATATAAATTCCGAGAAGCACGTTTGCTGCAAGACTACACTGAGCTCGAAGAGGAAAACATCTGTCTCCAGAAACAAGTGTCCGTCCTGAAGCAAAACCAGGCAAGCTTTTAAAAATAGTAACCATTGCTTTGGCAGCACCAGTTAATTCCTGTGTTGTGGCGTTGTTCTGTCTCGTTTGAACATCTAATCACTTCTTTTCTATGTTTGTGCTGCTTTTAAGGCTATAAGCTCTATCTTTAAGTACCGAGAGTTGTCCCAAAACATTTAAGACCTTTCTGACTGTTTATACACAGTCATAAGACTTTATTGCTTCTGCTTTGACCTCCAGGTCCTTCCATTTTCTTCTCTCTCTTTGATGGAAATGAAATCTCTACCAGTCTGCTTTGTTATGTGGTTTAGTCTTTTTGCTACAGTAGTTCTTCAAAGCTTCTTTGCAATACTTCCCATCCATCCAGCTGTCCATCCTCTTCTACGGTATCTCTAACTAGGTCTATTTCTGAACGTATGTTTTTATTTCTACTTAGTGCTTACATTTATCTTTCCGGTTATGTACTGCTCCTTTCTTCTCACTACTTTCTTTAAACTTGGACTACTGTTACAGTAGCTCCATGCTGTCAGACCTGTGTGACTGCTTATCTGAAAAGTCATGTTTAATTGTGCACTCCCAGCTATTATCAGAAGTTTAGAAAACTGCATTTTTGTAAAAACTCAAGAATTTCCCTGAGTTACCATTTGCAGAGGTAATTGGATTAGACGTGGTCTTTGGCATGGCTCGCTCACCTTCATTTATCAATTGAGGACTTGCCAGTTTTATTCTCCAGGTACCTGCCAGCCTCATTGTATAAATAAAACTCAAGGTTCAATTGAGAAAATTGTATAACGTTCCTGAAATATCAGCTCTTGAGGAAAATGGCGGTGCTCATACCATCTCTTGCAGTGAGCACGTAGCAAAAGCTTATTAGGGTTTGCTTCAGATCTCCTTCAGTGTTTCGAACGAAAGCTGCACTGCCAGGCGAGGTATTTGGGATACTGGATGTATTTCATTTGTCTCCAGGTGAAACTCATTGGCCTCACTGATATGCCCAAAAGGGGGTTCCGGGTTGGACCTGTTCTCACCTGAATATATTTGGTCTAATTACACTGGTTTGGGTGCCCCGACATGCGGGTAGGGATGAAGGGACTCTTTCACTCTAGATGCAGGCTGGAAGAGATAGTGAACTGGTAAAATCCAACCTGTGGAGTTGGCTGCTTCTGGTTTTTACCTTTCTTTGTCTCATTCGTTGTATTCAGAGGAGCAAGTGACAGTTCCCAGCTCCATGTTCGCATTCTAAAATAACGATATTCAACAAGCCATTCTGGGCTGTGCCAAATTTAACCTCAGATGCTATCTTGTCAGTTGCTAGTAATTATTGACTACTGTGTTTGTATTCGGGAACCTTTGAAAATAGACCTTCGCAAAAAAAACAAAACAAAAAAAAAAAACCAAAAAAAACCAAAAAAAAAACCCAAAACCTTTGCAATCTGAACTATTTGAACTCAGGGGACATATCTAGAACCAAGAGCTAATTCTTTTCATGGCAATGGATTATTTCATTTTCTACAGTGTCCTAATCCTAGGCGATAAGTTTTATTAAGCTTTAATTATCCCACTGACATAACTAGAAGAAGCCATCAAATTTTCCCAGGCTTAACTTGCAAAACTGAATTACAAAGCTTGTAATTGTGCAGAAATAATAAAACATTTTATTTTGGATGTAGAAGAGCAGAGTTTGGTAGCTAGGTGTATCCCAACAGTTTTAAGCGCAGTGGCATATATCTAAGAGCAGTGCAGCGGTGTCAGAAGCATAGCTTTGCAATGCTGGCTTTTGGAAATGTTGAGCTTGAATTTGTGGGAAGATTGGCCAAGGAATTTGTTAATCAAACAGAGAAAGAGTTTGCATAATGTGCTAGGAAAGCCTGTTTTGTGATGCCTCTGTATCACACGCTGTATCTCCCACCTGGCTTAACTGAGCTAGAATAAATCAGCTCATTCAACGATTTGCTTAGAAATTTTATTCCGTGGCCTCTGTGAAGGTAAATTATGTAAACAGTGTTGGCAGTCATAGTGCCAAAGCTAGACTCCAGAACTGAAAAAAATTATTCTATTCTCACCATATTTGGTGAAATCAAACATTCAGAAGTAAAATTACTTGGTGCCTTGCAGGCAGACATTTTCATGAGAGGTTGTTTGGTTTTTTCCCCTCCATTTGTGTATCTCCAGGTGGAGTTCGAAGGCCTGAAACATGAAATCAAAAGGCTCGAAGAGGAAACAGAATTTCTCAACAGCCAGCTAGAAGATGCCATACGGCTGAAGGAAATCTCCGAACGCCAGCTTGAGGAGGCCTTAGAGACGCTGAAGACAGAGCGGGAGCAGAAGAACAATCTTCGTAAGGAGCTCTCTCACTACATGAACATCAATGACTCCATGTACAACAGCCACCTGAACATCTCTTTGGATGGACTGAAGTTCAGCGATGAAGCCACAGAGCCCAATAATGATGAAATCATGAATGGATTTGAACAGAACTGCCTCAGCAAACTCAGCAATGGCAAGAATAGTACATCAACGCCCAAGAAAAACGAAAGCTTCCCTCCAGCCCCAAGTCTGGTTTCAGATCTTCTGAGTGAATTAAACATTTCTGAAATCCAGAAGCTGAAACAACAGCTTGTACAGGTAAATGAGTTTCCTAAACAACTGTGCACTTCCAAATAGCTGCTAGAGTTTATTCAGGTTGTAATTGCAGTCTTTTTCCATATCTCATGTGACCATCATACAGTATGAACTATATTTGTAAAGGCTCTGATTGATTTAGAATTTGAGGATGTTAAATGTTTGTCAGTGGAAAACCATAGCTCTCTTTTTTTTGGGTTTTGGGTTTTTTTTTGGATGCAAAGAAGCTAGCAGTCATGTCCTGTGTTTGGAGGAAAGTCGCAGAGCATCTTCTGTGCAGTACATGCCGTGTCTACTTCCTTATGGCGCTAGTGAGAAAGACAGTATTTTGTTTAAAAATGGATAGTTACTCCAGTCATCTTCATGAAACGGAGTTTTGTACGCCATAGCTCTTTTCTGTAATTAGTTTGAAGAACATGAAGTTTTAATCAGTACCAAGCATTTCTGTCTTACATTTGTGCTATTGGGAGGTTGGCGAGTTTGAAACAAGGTACATGTTTGTGTTGCATAGGAATGTTTTCAAGTTAGTTTGTCAAGCATTTTTAAGCGTTCTATAAGAAAAAGCCTTTGTGGGGGGAAAAAAAAATACTGTATTTTTTCAAAAGAAGACCTTTCGGAGAAGAAACTTTAAAAGTTTCAGTATTTCCGAGTCTTTCATGAAGCTCTAATCTTCCACTGTGGACTAGCTGCATGTTTTCTAATATTTACTTGATAATTTGCAAGATAACAGTAAACTTCAGCTTATCTTCAGCTGAAAGGATGTTTTCACAATGAGACCATCAGCTATGAAAGAATTGTGTAAAAATGTGCATTTTGGAGTGGAAATGAGAAAGAATTGGCAAGGAACGCTGCACTTGAGATAGTTTTAGAATAAATTAAATAGTCTTTTCCATAACGTGCAAGTGACTGGATTTCTGTAACCATATGGACCTTGGCTAAGTTGCCGTCTCATACAGTAAAACCATTTAAGTGATAGTTTCCTTTACATAGATATCTGTGTTCGTGCATTTCAGATGGAAAGAGAAAAGGTGAACTTGTTAACAACGCTACAGGAGTCTCAGAAACAGCTGGAAAATACACGGGGGGCCCTCTCAGAGCAGCATGAGAAAGTTGGCAGACTCACAGAAAACCTAAATGCAATGAAGAAGCTCCAGGTCAGCAAGGAACGTCAGTCTGCCCTTGACAATGAGAAGGACCGAGACAGTCATGAGGATGGAGACTATTATGAAGTTGACATCAATGGGCCAGAGATCCTGGAGTGCAAGTACAAAGTGGCTGTGGCAGAGATTACTGACCTAAAAGAAGAGCTTAAAAATCTTAAGGCCAAGTACAAAGAATGTGAGTCTAAATATGAGGAAGAGAAGAGCAGATATGAGACTGAGAGCCAAGCTCTCACCGAAAAGATCACCTCGCTAGAAAAATCCAGTAGGCATGATAGAGAACAGGTGGCCAGACTGGAGAAGGAGCTGAAGAAAGTCAGTGATGTTGCCGGAGAAACACAGGGCAGCCTCAGTGTGGCCCAAGATGAACTAGTCACCTTCAGTGAAGAACTGGCCAATTTATACCACCACGTCTGCATGTGCAACAATGAAACTCCAAACAGAGTGATGCTGGATTACTACAAGGAAGGTAAAGGTGGACGCAGTAGCCCAGAGACCAAGGGAAGAAGGTCTCCCATTCTTCTTTCTAAAGGGCTGCTGACTATAGAGCTAGGAAAGGCAGAGAGCGGAAGCGGTGACAGCAGCCCATCTCCAGTGTCATCTTTGCCGTCTCCTGTGTCAGATCCTCGGAAGGAACCAATGAACATCTACAATTTGATCGCTATAATCCGGGATCAGATCAAACACCTGCAAGCTGCTGTGGACAGAACAACCGAATTGTCCAGACAACGTGTTGCCACTCAAGAACTTGGGCCAGTGGTGGACAAAGACAAGGAAGCTCTCATGGAAGAAATCCTGAAGCTGAAGTCCCTGCTGAGCACCAAGAGAGAACAGATAGCAACTCTGAGAACTGTGCTGAAGGCCAACAAACAGGTAACCGGGTCTTAGAGACGTGAAGGTTATGAGCTAATTCATAAACACGAGAGAATTTGGCTTTGAGGTCACCCTGCCTGTACCCTCAGCTCAGTGGGGCTTTTGTTGCTGATGCGTGTTTAGTCTAAGGCTGAAGCAAGTTGTTTCATTAGAGACACACAACTGTCCTACTGTACGGCTGAGTGCTGGGGCTTTAACTGGCGTTCGCTTGGCACGTACTCATGGGACATTTTATTACGCTTAAGATATCTTGAATCTACTACCTCTCTGAATTATTTCAGTTTATATTAAATGTAAGACAGCGAAAATGAAGAGGTAAATCTTATTTTCTACTTGAAAGAATTCTAGTAGTTGCCCTTAAAAGAGTTCTTAAACTTATATACTCTTCTCTCTCAAACTGCAAAATAAAAGAAAGCCTTCCAAGACGAGGATGTAGTATAAGAATGTGGTCAAAATAACAGGGGTGAAAGGTAAAATTAGTCTCTGGGGATTGGGCTCTCCCATGTGATACACATTAGCAACGCAGCAGATGGAAATAACTACCATTAAGACACCACGTGACATCCTTCGTTGTCCCCTCTAAAGTTAAAAGTAATGCGAATTGAAGTTTTCTTCCAAAAAAAAAAAAAAAAAAAAGTAGTGTTTATGAAACATATACATACTTTTGAGTTTTCTTTTGCAAATTTTAATAAAGGTGTCCCGAAGTGTAAGATCAGCAAAACACTGTAAGGGTTAGAGAACTGTGCAAGTGATTGATGAATGCCTTTAAATCTAGAGATGCTATGTAGGCTATTTTGTTCTTTGTGTTGAGAATAACTTACGTAAAGTGTTTTCTTTCAGTAGTTGGAGACGGGTGTCACTAAATGTATATTCTGTAACTTCCTAGATCCTGCTGCGTGGTTAATGGGAGTGGGAGACCCATATGTCTGATTTGTTTCCAGTGTTCAAAAAAGAAATTTTATTTCATTTGTACAAGAAAAGTTGACCAGAATTTTAACGTTCCAGTTAAGTTAACAAAGTAAATGTTTCCGTATGTGAGTAGTGATTAGAAATCATTACTCTTAGCTCTTAGCCAGCCACTTTAAGAAGAATTTTATTAACTGGTACGTTTTTGTTCTTCTTGGTAAACAACAGACCGCAGAGGTAGCCCTTGCCAACTTAAAAAGCAAGTATGAAAATGAGAAAGCTATGGTTACGGAGACAATGATGAAGCTGCGAAATGAGCTGAAAGCTTTGAAGGAGGACGCTGCTACTTTCTCTTCCCTGAGAGCAATGTTTGCTACAAGGTAAAGAACACGTGAACTCCGTAAAATGTCATTCCTTGTGCGTGGGAAGAGCTGAACAGCCTGCCCACGTGGAGGGCGGCGGGGTGGGGTGCCTTGTCCCAAGTTGGTTGCTTACAGTGTTTGGCTGCGATACGTTCCAACTGATGAGGAAAATGCCAGGGATGTAGTATGTTGCCACAAACCAAGAAGTTGTTGTGGTGGTATTTATTTAAATCGTGTGCGATATTCTCTGGTGCTTTAGAAGCCATTAACTCTCTGAAGAGTGACATTTATCAATGCAAAAATGAGCGTTTGTTACACAATGAAGATGTGACTCTGCTTGACCTGTAAGGATCCAGAAAAAAGTAAAAGGTGTTGCAAGCATTATTAGGTTGTCCATTGTGCAGTTGGCACCTGTCATTTCATTTCCTTGTGTGAGCTGATTTGGGTTGCGTATGTCTTTGGAACTTGCTTCTGCTTCGTAGCTGTGCTTCGTGGTGTTAACAGACAAAAATACCTGCTGGCACGTCACGTGCCGGAGAAGTGATAAACGCTATTTCGATCTGCATGTTGCTTACTGCTGCTGCTATTGATTTCTCCTTTGAGTCTATGCATTTCTTCTGAGGAAGGTTGAGGCAGCAACATCGTGTTAGACAATCCAGACCTGCTTCACAGCTAAGGAACGTTCTGTTGGCTCCTGTGTGGAGATAGCCCTGGAAAACAGGAAAAGAAAAAGCTATTATGTAAAAATTGTCAGTTCTGGCTTGGTGGGATTCACAGGGGCAGCCCTGGCAATGTTCCTTTGCCTGGGTATTCCGTGTGTCGCTTGAAGAAGATGGAGAAGAGAGATTGTAAAGGATGCTGTTTAATGTAACCTAGACACTTGCTTTTAAGCTACCCCAGCGGGACGGGGGAGTCCCCATGTGCCGTATGCTGCTTTGTTCTCGGCCTTCTCTGGACACTTCAAAACAAAAAAATCCCAGAAAAGGTTTTCTTTTTGTCATCCGCTAAAAAGTACCAGAGTAAGGAAGCATGAGGGTGCTTATGAGAATTCCTGAGGCTTTTCTGAATGGTCTTTTGTGAGGGTGGTTCTGCAGCAGCTCTCGCGTTCCTTGAGTAACCTTAGGCTTCCTGGTGATTCAGCCTTTCTCAGGAGCAACGGAGCATGTGGGTAAGCGTGGAAAGGAGAAATGGATACCAAGGAATGCTAAAGGTTGAATTGTGGCAGCTCATTTATGCCAGAGAAAGGAATGCCCTGTACAGTGTGGATTTGTCCTACTTTCTTGCCTTTCTGTCTCCTTTTCTGGAGTGTAATTAATATGCAGAAATTGCAGTCGCTTTGTTAGTTGTAGGTAAGCCTGAAGCTGAGAGGAAAAGGAAAAAGCATACTGTTAACTTTCAGTTGTTTTTCCTAGATACAGATAGCTAGCTGTCTAAATTACACGTCGTGACAGTGTGTTTTCCTGCCTCAGTGAGGAAGTGAGAGAGTGACCGTGAGCTGGTTTGGCGAGGAGGAATTGTCAGTGGGGTGACTCTCTCTCTGCCTTTCTCTGCGTGTCTAGAGGTCAGTCTCGTCCTTTTACTGGGAAGGCAATAATGAGGATTCCTTGGCATGGGGAGATGGGAGGCAGAATAAAAGTTTTTCTGAAAGCAGCAGACTGAAGAGCTCCGTCCTGGAGGAGGAGTTGTGGGTTGGAGGCAGGAGCGAGCCCTGGCTGGGGAGGCACAACAGACTCTCCTGCCTAAATGAGAAATGGTAATTTATGAACTTATGCTTTACTTAATAACTGTAGTGGGGGGAAAAAAAAGGGGGGGGGGGAGGCCAAGAGGACTCAAAAAGATGAGGATGGAGCGAGTGGAGATGTGTCGCGCTGAGCCTTTCATCTTGTGAGCACTTTCATTCCTGACCGTGGCATGGCAGATAAGCAGCTGGGCCTTACACTTGGCATCTAGCCTGTGACAGTTGCACAGAATGTGAAGAATTGCTTCTTTCTCCCAGCGTGCCCACTGTTTCAGACGCCGCAATCGCTATCAGGACCTGTAGGTCTTGACAGTAGGGTACAGTCGCCCTTCTCCCCCTGATCCCCGGTCAGAGAGGATTAGCACCTTGGTGGCCGGCTGAGCACGTTCCTCGGTCAGGGGCTGCTTCGCCTCCGTCTCTGTTTCAGGCGAGGTAGGTTTGGAAGGGGTGATCCTAGGTGCTTTGGTGAAGATAACCTCAAAAACTCTTTTGGAGTCTGATTTTTTTTTTTTTTTTTAGGTGTGTTTCAAAATATCAGAAGAATGTAACCATGCAGTTTGTCTTCACCATCGCAAACAAGCTGCTGATGGAGCACCTCTCTACAGAGTTGTGTTTCTCCTCTGGCCAAGAGGTTTGCATCAGCAGAGACTAATGACGAGTGCTGGGGCCGTTACCTGGCTGTGGTTGTTTCGGTGTGGGATGAAGCAGACTGCTGCACGCAGCTCTGCGTTTTCCACGGGAAACTGCCCGTTTTGTAGGATGCAAGAGGGTTGAAGGCTGGGCGTGAATATAGTAACTGACCTAATTTCCTTTTTAAAGTAGGCTAATCCCACTAATTTGACAATGCTACCAGCTATTTTTAATAAGTAGTGAAAATACAGTAAGACCTCAGCCTGGAGACAAAGGGAGGCTTGCAAAACACAGATGAACAGCTTCCAGCCCTGAGGGGCTGCTGCAGCACTCTAAGCAACGCTGTGCGCCTCAAATTACGCTGTCGTACAAAGGAATAAATCAAGATGTGCATAATGTACTATAGACGCACATGCAGTAGCTGTCCTGTTAAAGTCCAGATTTTCTTAATCAACACACACGTCCCTGTTGTATGCAGAAACAGACTGGAAGCCAGATTGAAATCTGCCCTGTAGAGCCGAAAAGGGAGTTTATCTGCTTAATTAGGCTGTAACAGGTATTTATGTAACACCGTATTACAATCAAACATTTTGATGTCTCATTAGTAAACTCCCTCTTCACCAGAAAAAAAAAAAAAAAAAGATGCAATCACTTCCCCATTTAATGTCCAAAGAGAAGCTGAACATTTTTTCTTGTTTTACTTTGCCAGGTAGGTTTGCGTTTGCTAACACGCAGCTTGGGGGCTGCAAAACGTAAATACAAGGCCTGACGATGGTGCAGCAAATGTTCATTAGGGTGCAGCCTTCAGCTTTATTCCAAGGTGTGAAGTGGTACTTCTTTCTCTTTATGGGTACCATCTGGCTCCTGTACTTTACCTGCTATGTGGAGCAGCTGTTTGAAAGAGTATATCCCCAAAATAATCTTTCTCAAAATTCATCGTACAAAACGCACTACTGTGGTTACTGTTTTGAGGGGGTTATGAATGTCTTTACGTAGGAATTTAACAGATTCACATGATGAGATTGAACATTGTAAAGAAAGCAGTCATTTTTAATGTACACTTGCAACATTGAACTACAATAATATATGGGGTGGGGATGTTCTGTATTTTAAAGAATAAATCCTTGCAAATTGTCAAAAGAACACGCAGCTTCACACCAACCATTCACGTTAGAATTTTTACCTTGGACAGTTATAAACTAATAACTAGTTTGTTTTCAAATATAATCTTCAATGGAAATTTCCAAAAGGCAGAATAAGTCTTTAAAATGCAACGCTTACTCTCAGAGTTTGAACTGTCTCTTGAGTTTTAACTGCATCTCTGTAACAAAAAAAAAAGTATAAAGAGCACATATTTGCAGTTAACTCATTTCACTCAGGTCTTTGTTTAAGTATATAGAATCACAGAACGTGTTGGGTCAGAAGGGACCTCTAAAGGCCATCTAGTCCAACCCCCTGCAGTCAGCAGGGACATCTTCAACTAGATCAGGTCGCTCAGAGCCTCATCCAGCCTGGCCTTGAATGTCTCCAGGGATGGGGCCTCCACCCCCTCTCTGGGCAACCTGGGCCAGTGTCTCACCACCCTCAGTGTAAAGAACTTCATCCTAATGTCTCATCTAACCCTGCCCTGCTCTAGTTTAAACCATTGCCCCTCATCCTATCACTACCTGCCCTTGCAAACAGCCCCTCCCCAGCTTTCCTGTAGGCCCCCTTCAGGTCCTGGAAGGGGCTCTAAGGTCTCCCCGGAGCCTTCTCTTCTCCAGACTGAACCCCCCCAGCTCTCTCAGCCTGTCCTCACAGCAGAGGGGCTCCGGCCCTCGGATCATCTTTGTGGCCTCCTCTGGACTTGCTCCAACTGGTCCATGTCCTTCTTGTGCTGAGGGCTCCAGAGCTGGACACAGTGTTCCAGGTGGGGTCTCAGGAGAGCGGAGTAGAGGGGCAGAATCCCCTCTCTGGATCTGCTGGCCACGGTTCTTCTGATGCAGCCCAGGATGCCATTGGCCTTCTGGGCTGCAAGCGCACGTTGTTGGCTCATGCCCAGCTTTTCATCCACCAGCACCCCCAAGTCCTTTTCCGCAGGGCTGCTCTCTATCACCTCATTCCCCAGCCTGTATTGGTAATGAGGGTTGTCCCGACCCAAGTGTAGGACCTTGCACTTGGCCTTAATATGAAGGCCATATGATATATGAATCAAGGGACCACTTTCGAAGTGTTTATTGAGTATTTATTGAGTTCGATGTGACCAACGCCCTATGTTAACAGCACCAAGTAAGGAAAAAGCAGTGAGTGGGAACAGGAGTTCCCAGTCTAGAGGTAGATACCACTGGTGGTATTCAGGTCACTTCAAGGTGGTGCATAGGGAGAACAGAGAGCCAGGAGCTGCTACTGTTTTTTCCTGGCAAAAATATTTAACCTCCAAAAATATTTTATGGTAGGCTTAATTTTTTTTTTTAACTCTCATTTAGTGGGTTAAGAAAACTGAAAGATTTTATACATATATATATATGTGTATATATATACACACACACACACAGAGAACAATAGAAATCCCTACTTAAGTGTGAGGAGGGGGGCTAGTGGAAAATTTGAGATAAATTAATTAATCTTCCTCTAAAATATTGTCAGAAGAAAGACTGACTCCTTTCTTTGCTAGACAAAGAGCTTCTCCCAAGTGCTTTGAGAGAACTTGAAGTGAATATGTCCCATTTTCTAATTATTTGGGTGGGAGTAAAGCACGGTTTCCTTGTCTTGTAGGTCATGCTATGTTTCTAGACTGCCTGTAAGCAATTTGTCATTCAAACTTGCAAGCGCATTGGAGCTCAGGTTTCTTAAAATTTATTTTGGGAGGGGAAAAATATTATATCAAAACATATGAGAAAAATCCAGCTTGGAATTTAAGCGCGAGGCTCGTTTAACTTAATTTTTCAGTAAGGAAGGAGGGAGGTAGAAGACTGTAGGTTTCTGCTAGTTGTTTGGAGAACACTTCCGAATCTGCAATTTCCAGAGCACACCGCAAGGGATAAGGAAGCACAGGTACGCAGATTCATCAACTGCCAATTCAAGGCAAAGTCCTTAAAGGATGGTTAGATGAAGAGCAGGACACCAATGTGGCCATCACTTCACAGCCAGGAAAAGAATGTACTAAGAAACGCTTGTCACGGATTCAGAGTTTAAACACAATTTTGCATTTTAAAAAGCAAAGGTTGTTTTATTTTTTTATGCTACTCTGTTCCTTGCCTTTGATTTACTAGAATTTGAGTAAGCATCCTTCCAAAAATTCTACTAAATATAAAAAAGGGGAGAAGCCATACACAGTGAAAGTACAACATGGTTTTTCACCTTTCTCTTACCTCTGTTTTTTTTTTCCTGCTGTTTTTCTGTCTTTTGATATAGCCTGAAGTCTCTTGTCTCCTTAACCTGCATGTTAAGTACTACGTGCTCTCGTGGGAAGACACTGTAATAGCTTCTCTCTAGAAGTACCTGCCGAGTGACAGGTTACAGGCAAACTCTTGCAGTGGAGGGAGCAAAGCCAGGCTAAAACCAGCCGAGCTGGCTCCTCGCTGCCTTGTTTGCTCAGGGTCAGGCAACAAAACCAAAAAACTAGATGAAGTTGCATTTTTCCTAATAAATCCTGAAAGACTTGAACAGGCTGAGACGTGACGTAGGCTACATCTTTACTCCTCTGATTAAAGACACACGTTTCTCAACTTTGCTCCTCATGTATTTTTGGTTTCTTTTCCAGAGCCTGAGAACAAGCAAGGATAGAAAGAGAACAGGCATTTCTCACCGCTCTAAAATAAACATAGAACAGTAATTAACAAATATAGCAGAAGCAGAAGGCTTTGAAAAGCAGAGAACAAATATGCCTGGATGTCAATCATGGCTATCCTCGTGTTCCAGTGTTTCATAAATTGTAAATAAAGGGAGAGACAAACTCTGCAACAAGTCAGCAAGGGGACAAGCGGCGAGTGTTAGAACATACTGGAAAGCCTGATGGCATGTAACAGGAGATTAAATTACACGATAGTGCTTGTGATAAAGAAACAAAATCATGATTACACACAAGAAACCAGCAGCTAGCTATTGTTCATTAATGGAGAAAAAGTGTTTCAATTGAATACACGTGTCAGTTCAGTCATACAAGCTCTGTCAGTTTTCCAAGTATCCAAAGCATTTGGGAAAATATTCTTGCGTTCATGGACATCAAAAGCCTGCAGAATATAAAGGAGTTGAAACTCATGCAAAGAACAGTGCAGTCCTTACGGGATTGAGAACTCTAGCCAAAGGGTCTTCATACTGGACTCCACACACTAGAAGTATTCGACTTCTCTAAAAATATCCCATAGGATAAATGCTCAGAAGAGCCAGACACAGAAAATGTGACTTTGAAAATTTCCAGAATGGGATTCCCAGACAGGAGTGACGGTATTTGCCTCCTATTCCTGGTGCTAGATCTACAGGTGATGAATGATGTCTGGAGAGAGAAATGTCTGGGCTGCCAGCACTCACGTGAAAGCAGGGAGACGTCCAGGCAGGACGAAGGCATTTGACTCTCCTATGGACACGCTGAAAAAATGTCTTGGGCATAGTCATATTTTTAACAGTGATGTGCCTGCTCTGGACTCTAAATGTGCCTGGCAGTTGGAATGTCTACTACAAGCAATGCTGGAATATTGAGGCTCAACCTTGGTGAAGGTGCCCCTTGTAGACAGATGCTGGGCCTGGGTTGCAACAACGAGTTCACGCTCTTTTCCCAGATATTTTTCGCGGTAGCCGTGTCCACACCGGTTCCTGTGTGCTGTGTTTGAACGCCGGCCGTTAGGGAGAGTAAAGCACAGGAGGTGTTCCTGTGGTATAACAGCGGTGCTGGAGAAATACTCAGACTAAAGACAGTAACAGCTCTCGTTACGTAGCTTGTCTCCCCTTTTGGTTTTAATCAAAATGAAAAATGAGTTACTTCAGAATACCTCATATGGGAGACTGCTGCAGCAGCAGTTACTTGTATCTGTAGTCTTTTAGATAGGCAAGTCTTGGTTTCCTTTGGCATTAATAAGTGTCAGTGCCCCAAACCAAAGCACGTGCGCAGCTTCAGCGGTGTAGGGTAGAGAGGGCTGGAGAGTTCGGGATTAGATCCTCCACCCCTTGCCATCCCCTTTGGTGAAGAACTGGGGAAAATGTCCTGCCTGCCTGCTTTATGATTGCTCCTAATCTAGTGGCATAGGATTGTTAATTTCAACCTTGAAATACAAAAAAAAAGAGTTTTCTTTTGAATTCTAGGAAGAGGGAATTTGCTGTAGAAGTTCATGTTCGCTCTGTGAGAATTTTTACCGGTGGAAATTCAGAAGAGCTGTAGTGTCCAGCAGCGTGGGGCTGGCTGTTCCCTCTCAGTGCAGGAGGTAATTCTTCCCATATGTTTCAAACTACAGGAGAGATTCGTGGTCTGATTACTTCCTTTAATAGCTCTTACTAATGGGCATTGATTACACAGGGCTGATTATAAACGTTCTGGAAAACTACAGCTAGTTAGAAACTGTTCTCTGTTCTTAGTGAAAATCACGATTTATACAAATAAAGGCCACAGCATTAATTCCTTTCAAATATATGACTCAGATGAGCTTTTGGTGCAAGGTATTGAGGAAGCAATTACAAATTAGCTAGGGTTTCCCTAGATTCTCCCTTGAACTTGCTCATCTATAATGATAAACTGCCTAAATCTGGTGTGTCCTTTCTCCTGCCTTCTTCAGGATTTGTGCTTTATTTGGTTCTTCAGGAATTCTTGAAGAACACGGTACTGGAGTGTGGATCTGCCCAGTTTACAACCGTGCAAACCAAGGCAAGAAATGGGCTTAGATCACTTTCTAAAACTGCCTCCGGGACGCTGACGCGGCAAGGGCTTGGTCCTGCAGCCGGGGCCGTGCGAGCTCGGCTGCGGCCGCGCTTGCACAGGACACGGGGCAAACTCGCCTGGCCTGGGGCTGGGGCTAAGCTTTTTAATACTGCCACCTCAACGGCTTTTTAAAAAGCAAGTGCATTTGTTTTTGTGGATATGTAAAAGCATCCAGCGCGAGTTCCTTCAGAGGAGACCAGCTCAGACAGATTGCGTGAGACAATCGTTATGACGTGGTTTCTGAAGGCATGCCTGTCTTCTGCTGGCAGTCCCCAGTAACAGCCTTCTGTGTTCTTCCACTTCAAAACACAAACGGCGTATGGCCTGGCTCTCAGTCCTGCCCTTGGTGCTGAGGAGCACAGCTCTGCGGTGCATCATGGGGCTCGTCTCTAGTTGCCATACAACACAGGTGGAAGACCACCGTGTGAGGGGAAATTCAGTAGCTTTATTCATAGAATCATAGGGTTGGAAGGGACCTCTGGAGATGATCCCATCCAGCCCCCTGCCAGAGCAGGGTCACCCAGAGCAGGTGGCACAGGAACGCGTCCAGGCGGGGTTGGGATGTCTCCAGAGACGGAGACTCCCCCACCTCTCTGGGCAGCCTGTGCCAGGGCTCTGCCACCCTCACAGCAAAGAAGTTCCTCCTCAGGTTTAGGTGGAACTTCCCATGCTCAAGTTTGTGCCCGTTACCCCTTGTCCTGTCCCCGGGCACCACTGAAAAGAGCCTGGTCCCATCCTCCTGACACCCACCCTTTCAGTATTTATAAGCGTTGATAAGGTCCCCCCTCAGTCGTCTTCTTTCCAGACTGAAGAGACCCAAATCCCTCAGCCTTTCTTCATCAGAGAGGTGTTCCAGTCCCCTCAGCATCTTGGTAGCCCTTTGCTGTCCCCTCTCCAGCAGTTCCCTGTCCCTCTTGACCCGGGGAGCCCAGAACTGGACACAGTGCTCCAGATGCGGCCTCCCCAGGGCAGAGCAGAGTGGGAGGATGACCTCCCTCCACCTGCTGGCCACACTCTTCTTGATGCCCCCCAGGATGCCATTGGCCTTCTTGGGCACAAGGGCACATTGCTGGCTCATGGTCACCCTGTTGTCCGCCAGGACTCCCAGGTCTCTTTCCAGAGAGCTGCTCTCCAGCAGGTCCCCCCCAACCTGTCCTGGTGCAGGGGGTTATTCCTCCCCAGGTGCAGCACCCTACACTTGCCCTGGTTGAATTTCATAAGGTTTCTCTCTGCCCAGATCTCCGGCCTCTCCAGGTCTCTCTATTCCTAACATAATCTTCTTCCCGATGTTTCTCCTTTGCTAATAGACAATTGTCGCTTCCTCTGTAGATGAGCTGGTTCTCACCAGGGGTTGGGGCAAAGGGAAGATGGGGGGAAGGTGTTAAAATTCAGTCTTTAACACTAATTACTAATATAAAGATTCAGTTTGAAATAGCAGGTGGCTAATATCCCTTATAGCCGAACGCAGTCAGCGCTCATTTACATGTCGTTTTAACTGCTTCACTGCTAGTATGTTTCCCGGCTTTAACAAAGTGATTTTAATCCTCCATATTTTAATTTCTCACGTAGGTTGACAATTTACTCTCTCAAGGTGGAACTTAAAGTAGTTGATGCTTCTCTCAAGAGACCTCCTTCAGTCACATCTGTCTCGCCTCTTGGAAGTTGTCACACGGTCCTGGTGCTGATTGCACAGGAGGGAGGGCAAGTGTAATTACACCCACGAGCATTTGGTTATGTTAGGTGTTTTTTTTTCCCCGGAACACATCTTGATTCAGTAGTGAACTTAGCTATAGATGTTATTAAATATAGCACATGCTAAAGCCTAAATAAAACGGTACCCAGAAATAAGGCACAGCTGGTATTTGTGGGAAGCAGGGGTGTGCAGCTCGAAAATGAGACAACCTGTTGTTATATTCTTCAATAATTTGGCTTCAGATAGTGTTTTAGAGGGTTTGGGTTGTATTTCTCATAATTCTATTTAACATTAAGGGTAATTATTTCGTCTGTGTAGATGTTTGTTGTAACTGGCGTTGTTTTTAAAAATCTAGTTGATGTTTCCTTAAGCTCCTCTTTTTGTTGTTGTTAATTACCAGTCCTAAGAAAAGAGGCAACATCAAAGCCTTCTGTTCACCATCCTCTTAAAACTGTGGATGTGTAAATGTACAACAGGCTTATGCTAATTTCATATTCTTCTTTAAAGCATGAAAGCTCAATTATTTTCTTTCAAAGGTGTTTTTAAAAGGGAGACGTCTTGTTTTCTGGCCTTCTAATGATTTTTGCATTGAATATTACAGCTGGGAAGTCGCTCAGCCCATGGCAGATGAAATTGTGAGAGGGAAGGATTGTTATATCTGCAAAGCAGCGAAAATATAGATATACACACCACAAAAATACGCTGCCGTAGCTACTGCCAGTAGCTGTGCGTTCAGCTGAAGGAGTGCTAGGGCGCTGTGTCGTCTCGTATGCTTAAGGGAGGCTAATTTTTTTTTTTTTTTTTTTTTACTGAGAAAATCAAACTGGGAGATGGTGAACAGCAGGAGTGAAGGACAGAAGTAGGGTAGATCCCAGTTAGATCCCAGTCCAGCTGTGCACGCGATGGCTACAGTAAAGGCTATAGTCAATGCCTTGTAATTTCTAAGGACGTTCATTTGCTGTTTTAAACATTTGTGCTAGCAGAAAGCTGGATGAGATGATGACTTGCTACAATGACCTTTTGGAGTCAAAATCAGGGCTTTAATTATAGCTTGGCTCACGTGCAAACGACTTTACTGCCTTTTAGACTCTGACAAGCCTTCCTCTGTGTTAGCAGCCAGCTGTCAGTTTTGGCACAACTGACCGTTTGATGGAGAGGCATTTGAGTGACACCAAAAACGGCCAGAGAAGAGGATTAAGGGATGTTAGCGAGACCCTGTGGGAAGCCCCTACTCTGCCTTACTGCGGTGGTTTTGTTTCCTTTTCATCATCTCTTTTGTTTCTGGATGGGGCAGGGGGAGCAGAGAGACCTGCCCCTCTTGCCTTGGCTGGCTTTGATTAGTCCTTCCCTGGGGGTAGCCAGACCGCAGCCACCCCTGGCACGGCTTCACTCAGCTGAAAACGTTAGAGCTAAACTAACTTCTTGTTCTGTACCCAAAAAAAAAGTGGACGCATTTTGTTTTGCAAGAAAGGAACTGGGAAAAGCAGGGGGGAACCCAAAAACCTCCCCGTAATTTCACTTTGCCCCAATCTCTCGGCAGCATAATACTGAGAATGAAACAAGGGTAACGGGGACAGGTCACCCCAGTGCCAGGTCACGTTTGGCTGAAGCGATCGCATTACATTCCTCAAGGAATTGGTAACGTTTTCCGGACATTCCCCTGGTTTGTGGAGCTCTGAAGGAATCAGGTTGGAGGCATGGGTAGAAAAGAAAGCAGCGAGGTAAACTGGTGGTAGAACCAGACTCGCGCGGCTCACGTAGTGGCTCTAAACTCGGAACCTTCTGGTTTGCTAAGCCACATTGTGGTTGTAGTTCACATGGGTTTTATATGAATATTGCTGGGTTATGGCTTAATCGCCACGTGTATTCAAAAATAAAATTCTATTTTTTTTCCTTACCCTTCCCCCCCCACACACCCCAAGCAAATATAATTAGGAATATGGGACTAATCCTGCTGTTGGAAGTCAGGGAGAGCAGAATTCAGGACTTGATAGTGTAAGCACAGCTGATGAATCTGCATGTGAATGCAGTTGTGTTCTGGGCAATCATTACTTAGTGATGATAAATGTCCCTTAAAGTCAGGGGCCTTTCCATTTTCATGTTAAAAGGAACTTCTCTGCTAATGTTTTTGCGTCTCTGAAGAAGCTCCATTTTACAGATGTGGCCATTGTAAATGCCGGCTGGTACCTATGAATACTTCTTTTTCTACCCAAACACAGAATTGGTCTTCTATGTGCAGCAAATATGCATCTACATGTAAAGACGTTAATTTTTTAAATCGTTCAAGATGCAGCGTGCAAGTTTAAGTAGCTTCTGAGCTCAGTGACAGTGGCTGTAGGTGGGACAGCTTGCAGGCACATTCCCCCGCAGGCGTCCCAGTAACGCTCAGTTCCTTTGCTTAATTGTTTTTAAATTAATTTTGATGGTGAAAACAATTATGTAAAGGCCCCTTGCTATAGAAAAAACAGTAATGAAGTACTATTTGTAGAATTTTTACATCAGGAATCGGAGTAGGTTAAAGTAGAATTATGAAAGATGCTTATTTTTAACAAGGCTCTTCAGTCACCACTGGAAACTTGTTATTTGGACTCCGTGCGTAAAGTAACAAACTGCGAAGTTCAGGTGCTTCTCCAAAACGGTACCGATGGCCATTTCAGTAATGGCCATTTTACAGCGCTCCTGCTGTTCCCCTCGGGCTCCCGTTCCAGCCTAAAGCTTTACAGCCGTTGTGGTCTCTGTGTAAGCACGGACAAAAGTAACTTGACTGCACTGTGTCTGTTCCCTACGGAAGGACACCTCGCTAATCTTTGCACGTGCCTCCTTTGGTATCAGACTCCGTCCTTCTCTTAGCCGAGGATGCTGTTCGTTGTACTACATCTCGAAAGGCGTGATCGGAAGTGCCGAGTGTGGGGTTGTGAGAACCCCAGTGAAAAGTAATTGTGATTTTTCTACAGGTTTGGTTGAAGTTCCTATTTAAAAGAGTGTGTATGCAAGCACCTGCAAAGCTATCGCTCTGCTAATATCGGCCGGACACAAGGGATTCATGTTTTACAGGTGGAAATAGGATCGCTAAAGATTGATGTATTTCATTGCAGATGTGACGAATACGTCACACAGTTGGATGAAATGCAGCGGCAGCTCGCGGCGGCTGAGGACGAGAAGAAGACTCTGAACTCCTTGCTTCGGATGGCTATCCAGCAGAAACTGGCACTGACCCAGCGCCTGGAACATTTGGAGCTAGACCATGAGCAGTCCAAAAGGGTGCGCACAAAATCTGCTTCCAAAGCCAAGAGCAGTAACCCTAGCGTAAGTCACATTCGGTCCTGCGGAGACAGGCCTGAAGGATCTGTCCTTAACAACCAGGTTTTTTGTAGTGAGAAATACAAAATCTATTGTGACTAGGACAGGCGTGTAGAAAAATCGTATTATGCATCTTATTTTATGCTGTAACTGTCAGCGCAAATCCCCACTATCTAATGTCGCAGTGAGTTGACTTGTACTAGTATGTCGTTGAACCAGGTAATACAAATTGTATTATGGTGGTCTTAACTGTAACTCATTCGTAAGTACGGGGATGCTATTAACAAGTTAATAGTGGAAAGGAATTAGCTTTTTCCACAATTAACATGTATGGGTTTTGCTGTTTATGGTAAGTGTTAAGAGAGTACACCTGGTATAGTATATCTGGTGCTACTAACTGTAGTTCGTATAGCACAAAGGTGATCCTTCCTCCAGGGTTGCAGCATGCTTCGATAAATGCTTTCACGGGCAGCAACAGAAAACCTTCCTTGTTATCGTGGCTTCAGAAGTGGTGAAAAGCAAATGTTAAAATTAGAGACATGTCTTGAAAGTGCAGAGCATTTGGAAACTGGAACCAAAATTAATGAATCTGCCTGTCGTGGCAGGTATGAAGAAGTTGCTGTCACATCACCACTGACCAAAGTCCTAAGGCTTTTATAGGTGATAAAAGCTAGACAAAAAACTCGGTAGGGTACCTTCTTTACACTCTGCTTCCCTCTCTTCAGAGGGTGAACCAGAAAAAACTTGCACATTTATATTAAAAATATGCAATATTTAACCCCGTCTGATATAAAACTTAGAATTTTAAGAATTGGGATCCTACCTGGTAGACAGTTCCACTTTAAGAAGTTATGCTGTGGAAAAGCGTCACGTCCTGAAAGGATCTTTGTGGTCTCGTGTTGCTCCTTGCAAGCGTAACACTTTGGAAAGAACTTGTTTTCTATATTACTGTAACCAACACAACATGTATGTGTAGAATTAATGTGACTGTGCTCTAGTATTGTCAGTCACAGAAAAGTTTTTCTCAGCTTTCAGTATTAAGCTAAATAGGGTAGTATTTCAGAGCTCTGATCATTTTTTTTATTATTTTCTTTTTTAAAGACACAAAAGATATTGCATTCCTTATGCAAGCACATGTTTCACAGGGCTCTACATTATAGGCAGAGGAAACTGAACCAGATCATCCTGCTAATAATGACTTATAAGTAGCTTAGTATACGTATTAATCTTTAAAAACAAACCTTTTGTCTGCTACC
Organism: Chroicocephalus ridibundus; assembly: GCF_963924245.1. Classification (NCBI taxonomy): domain Eukaryota; kingdom Metazoa; phylum Chordata; class Aves; order Charadriiformes; family Laridae; genus Chroicocephalus; species Chroicocephalus ridibundus. The sequence goes on from NC_086293.1 coordinate 557,830, forward strand.
AATCTTTTAAGGGGCCTTTTTAGCCGCTTAATTACAATGTGTTTGATAATATAAAAGTGTACTTCATAATTGGTGCCTATATAAGAGAAAAAGATTGAAAATGTCGTTTCTAAAATTGCGGAAGATCTGTGGAGCACAAGAAGGCACGCTTTTTTCTTTAAACCGGAGTTTCGAAGTGCCTCGCCTCAAGCTTTATTTTAATGTAAAGCCCTGTTCATTTTGTACTCCTTCAAATAATTTTGTATGCCTATAGTATTACTAAAAGCAATGCGAGACTGCGCAGTTGTCTGCTCGATAGCGGTGTTTTATGAAGCCGTTCTAATACTCCTGGTGTGGTACCGCCTCATCTCACTGCCATTTCTTATAGATGGTCAGCAGCTTGCTTCCCGCGCATTGCCGCTCTGCCTATAAGTAGTCAGGAGATCTCACAGTACTAATACGAGGTAATAAGGAGCACAGCTCGTTTTCCCAGTGAGGGGAAACCACCTGGGATTTTGGCTTCCCAGGTATTAGCGGGGCCGGGGGGGGGCGGGGTGCATGTGGAGGGAAGAGGCTCCTAAATTCATACGGTGAGTCTTGAAGCAAATGGAGCTGTAGGAACCTTGCCGCGAAGCTGGGAAACATCAAAATGCCACAGTCCAGCGCCGGAATTGCATTGACCGATATTGAGAGGAAGGGGAAAAAAAAACAACAAAACAAACCAAACCCAAGGGATTTCAGGCTTAACACGTTGCTCAAGCATCAGCGTGTGAGGAGGTTAAGCAAACAGCAATTCTGGCTTGAGAAACTAGGCCCTGTGCGTCTATTATTACTTTTTTTTAGAAAACACTGAATTCTCCTGAATTTGAGCTTTAATATTGCTAAATAGCAGGTTTGATATTTTAGAAGCAAGACACCTTTTAACTTTTTGCAACCCTGCTTTCACTTCTTTGCTGCACAATCTTCCAAAAGGCCTTTATTCTTCTCGTTCCTGCATTAAGTGTAATTTAAAAATAACTTGTAAAAGCGGGCGTTTGAGTGCTAACTTTCTTTGCACCAATAGAAACGGTTACAATTTTGCTTCCGCTGTGGTAGGGAGCTTTAATACAGTTTTCACTGCTTCCATGTCTCTAATGGCAGTACTTTTGCAAAGTACTGATGGGAAAAAGGTAAATTGGAGAAACTAATTGAATGCGTTGTTAGGGTTTTTTCACATTAACTGGAACTTTATAGAAAGATGTCCGTGTTAGCAGCCAGTGACTGTCACCGTCGGTCTTGCCTCACACTTTCAGTTCCAAGTATGAACAATTTTGCTGTTGGCCCCGTAGTCTTAGTAGTCGTTTCCATCTTCATTCGTTTCTGTGGATCTTTAAAACAAAACAAAAAAGCCAAGAAACCTGACTGCTGGTTGAGCTTGTCAAGGTTATGGTTTAACTTATTTTAGCACCTGTTCTAAAAAGAAATGACAAATGGTGGTAAGGTGACTTGATCCTGCTGTTTGTATTTTTAGATAATATTTCAGGTTGAGTCTTGTAATTGACAATTAACAATTTCTTGACATGTACGTTTGCTGTAAGTCTTTCATATCGCTTTCAATGGGTTGGGATAAAGCATGGAAAATTCCTTAAGCCGTCACCTACCTCTGGAAGCAGGCTCTTCTTCCGAGCGCTTTTCTCCGCGTTGGCCTGCATGATCTCCTGACCCGCATGTTTCTGAAGAACCTAAAGCTTCATTGAAAATGTTTCTTGCACATTCGTTGTGGTTAACTTGTGCTCGAACGGCAAAGCTTCATTCAGTACTTGTAAGAAACTTTCTGCAAAGCTATTGCTTCCGGGCTAAACCCATAAAGCATCGTTTCACCGGCTTGGAAAGCGTCTATGAGCTAAAGCGGCTGCTTCTACCCCAGTAACCTAACAGACACCCTCAACCAACTAACCTGCTTTTGCAGCACGTTATTTTAAGTTCTTTCATTGAGAAATAAACACTGATTTTTCTTTTTTTTTTTTTTTTCTAATGCTATTTTATTTTTCCATTTTTCAGCTGTAGAGTAGTCCCTGGAGAAGGCCTGTACAACAGTGCAACAGCATTTCTTAGCCTCTTTCATTGTGGTTAAAAGTGGTAGCCCATTGCACAAAGAATGAAACCACTGACCTGATCCTAACTTTTGAAAACACCTTTTCCTATATACTACCTGAAACTTTTGTGTCTGAAGCTCTAAAACAAACAAGCTTTACCTGTAAGTGCTGCTGCAGTAAGAAAACTTACAAGTGCTGAAGAAACCTACTTCAAATGTAATAATCGCCACATTAGTTCATGATCTACTAGAAATGTTCAGACGGGAGAATTTCTTATTTCATTGCATACGCTCATTTTTTTATGTCATTGTTAAACCTGTGCACTTTTGATATTTTTCTTTAGCTTCTTTAATTCCTTATGTAGAAGAGTTTATACAAATGCAGTAGTTTGTGCTCATAGTCTCTCTCCGATTTGGGCTTGTGATTTTTGGATTCTACGTCAGCGTGTGGCAGAGATTTTGGGGGGGGCTCTGGATTGTGATTAGAAAAGAGTTTCAACGAAAAACAGGAGCTCTGCTAAACTGTGTGCTGTGCTTCAGCAGCTTTTTTTTTTATTATTATTATAAAACGTTAAGCTTTATATGTTCAAATTACTGACTTTTTTTTTTTAACTGCCATGTTCATTAAGAAATCCAGGGTATTCAAATTCTGGGGTTTTTTTCATATTGTATTATTATTCTTAGGAATAGTTCAATGTAACAAGAAGAAAACTTGACTTTGCTCTGGTTAAAACAGTAATAGGCACTTGAAAAATATTAAATAAGTAGTATTACCTATAAATTCCAGAATTCCTGGGTTTTAGGAAGTTGAAGTATTATTGATTAACAGAATTTTATACAACTATACCAGTTAAATTCCAAATTGGAATTGTTTTGTTACTTTTTCGTTTTATTGTGCCAAATTATGGTACATTTAGAAAGAAAAATTCTAAAGTTGTCAATGATAGGGTGTTATGTATCAGCACCTTTCTGTCATTAATTATTGCCAGTAGTGCCTTTAAATCATTTTAAGGGAGACTCGTAGAATAGCTTAGTCTAAGTTCTGTGACTGAGGAGAAATGGAACGGCTGGTTTGGAATTTAGTCAAGACACGGAGCAATAAGTGCAAAGTGAACTCCCCTTTCGCACATTTTTAATGGGTAGTCTTACTATAGAGATTATATATTCAAGGAATTGTAAAAAATTCTGTTAGTCAATGATATTTCATCGTGCAAATCCTTGCAAATTCAGGGGTATAGAGAGAGAGAGGAAAAAAAAAAAAAACAAAAAACAAAAAACACAAAAACAAACCAACAACAAACCTAAACAAACCCAAATACACTTTGGGAACCAAACGGACTCACGTTGAAGAAACGAGCAAGGTGTATTAACACAGTTGTGGTAACCGTACAGAGGGTGTATCAGGAATATTGATGTTATGTTAGCTTTGTATGGTGGTGGTCGCAGTTAACCATAGTATTGTTTGCAAACGTGAACAACAAAACATTGGTGTCTTCTCTTGCATGTTGTATCTAATCATTGTAATTTCAGGAAACAGAAACGGAGAAGCGCATCAACAAGCCGTACCCATCTCTCTACCGTTTGTTGAGGCTCACGCGAATGATTAAATTGGTACTTGTTGGGGGGGAGCCTTTCCGCCCCTCAAAAAAAGTACAAATTGAAATAATATTGACAGCGGGGGGAAAAGATTTCTGTTTGCTGGAAAAAAAAGCATTATTATTCCTAGATGTGGGGACTTATATTTCCATCTTCTGTTACAGTATTGATTCATAAGAAATATTGTTGCATTTAAAATTACTACATTTGTATGTGGGTATTTATTTGAAATGATGTCGAAGTACTGTATTATGTTTCATGTGCATTACCTTTTAGTGGTGGATTGGTCTCCATTTAACATCGTATGCATGTATTCTTGCCAAGTAACCTTTACACAGATCCGGAAGGGGGGAAATCTTAAAGAGAAAATGTGGAAACTTCTTAAAGGTGTAACTGTGTGTTAATTGGATAACCTTAGGGAGGCACAGAGGGCCAAACGTTACTTCCAAATTAATAAAAAAGCGTTTAATGTAGGAAAGCAATCTGCCTGCGTAAAGGTAGTCACATTGGCAGTATCAATAAAAGAGAAAAGGAATCACGTTTTCTGCGTGTTGTTTTCGTGTTTTAAGAAGGTGCCGTTTTAATTAGTCTTCCTAAGCCATTTTAAGTGTGGGGCTACATAAATATTAATTTTTATCTGAGGGAAACGGAAAACTTAAAACCGCATTTGCTGCGGAACTAGACAGTTTATTATTTGAGCTCCTATTTGTGGAGCGCCATCCTCTGGGCTGTTCCACGAGATTTTCCCGGATTAGTTTTGGCCTCCATCGGACCGGTTTAATCTGTTTCACCAAGGAGCCACGGGAACGCTTGCACCGGGACAGGAACGGGGAGGGCGGGACTAAGGCTTTTGGTGGCGGTAGTTGCAAGTCTTCGTGAAATTACAGCTTAATTTCTCATATACTCTCCAAAATGCATGAAGATGATGTTTATCTGTAGAACGAACAAACAAACTCACAAAGAAAACCCTGAAGGAGTGCGCTTAAAGTCTGAGGGCGAGGCGAAGGTTCGCCCCACCAATGCAAGGACATTCTTGGGTTGATGAATCGATGTTGTCCCCTGAAAATATCAACTATGGTTTTATGCTACAGTTTAACAACTCTTACGCCCCCAGGTAGGATTGCTAGAACTACTCCGCTCCTTGTCTGTACACCTGGCAGCAGTCGGTTGCGTTACACCAGCTAATCCCTTTGCGGTGTAACTGCAGAGCGACACGACAATTTCTAGTTAGGCACTGAAGATGCTGCTCGGATTGTGTGCAACAAACTAGCAAAGCGTATTCGCCAGGACGCTTGCGCGGACCGTATAGTTCCGCATTTGTTGTAACGGGGGCTTTATCTGCAGGGTGATCTAAGGGAGAAACATTTCATAAACAGAAATGCGTGCAAATGACAGACGAACAAGAACAGGCCTGTGGAAACAGCAAGACAGTGTGACTCCAAAATACGTTACTAAGAAAATAAGAAAACAAGAGGAGGAGAATATTTAGCCTAAAAGCCTGTCTAGTGAGCGCCTATTAATTAAAAATATCAATTTCTTTGACTCTTTTTCTGTGTAGAAAAAAATGCAGTGCCTGGAGGGAATGTCGCCTGTGCCGTGTTGGGAGGGTGCGTCCCCGGCGACGTTCCGTACGGCCGATGTTGCTGTCTTCAGTCTCCGGGCTAATCTGCCAGCTAACATAACGCTCCTGCTTGCCACGGCGTCAGGAGTTTAGTAGTGATCACTCGTTTCTTGCAAGTAAGGCTTGAAAACAAGCTACTAACTTTCCAGAGGAGGAAGAGGGCAGATTCCAGTAGACATATTTAGATGCCTAAAGGTAAGGAGAAGTGGACCTGAAAGCCCCATGTGCCTAGTTTTGTGGGATGAAGGCAAAGAAAATTAAGACATGGGTGCTTTTCGGAGATCCCACTGGATAAGATGGTAAAATTGAGCCATGCAAATATTTACAGAAGTTGCAGTTTCAAAAATATACTACATCTTGTGATTTTTTTAAAGGCTGATGAGGTACACGGACCTACAGGACCAGGAAAGGGTATTTTTCCACCCAGGACTTAGCAAGAACACTGAAAAACTATAAAGACCACTTCTGTGAGCTCAAAACCAAGCAAAGCAGCCAGTTAATATTATTTTGAGTATATGATTATTTTGAGTATTGTATTGAATGTTTATATAGAAAAGGTTCAAGCAAATATTCCTTAGTGGCTGCTGGGGAAAACACTCACATAGAAGCTCCTCAAAAGATGACTTCATCCTATTCCTTTCTTTTCTTCCAAGACGGTTGATGTCCTTTCCCAGTAAAGGAGGGGGGTTTGCTGCTTCTCGGTGCAAATTCCCCCAAGAAGGAGCTAGCACAGCTGCAGAGTGAACTTTTTTCCCCTTCTGTAGGGAGCATGGTCCCTCCAAGGTAATCCCAGACCCGGTCTCTCCGATGTGGAGTCTGGGTCAGCCACCCTTCCCTCATCCCGCCCTGTGGCGCTGGGACGTGCCGCTCTTAACCACGTCATCAGGTTTGACAATTAGCAAGTGAAGTGTGGTAAAATGTCTGGGATTCACTAACTGTTTTTTAAAAAAGCCAACCAACAAAAAAGCTGGATCACATTGGAGATACTAACGATGACTATTTCTGAAGTAACGATAATAGGACGAGTGGGGGGAGGGGGATGTAATGAAAGCTGATTTTTGCGATTTTGCTGGAGAAAACCTGAGAGGAAGTTTAAAATTTACTTAAAACCTAATTAATACTGATGTTTAACTAGGAGGATGTACGTAACGCAGTACTTGCCGATTAAGGCTACATACCCGAGGCAAAGCTTGCCCTCGCTGCGCACAGATGAGGTGACTTTAAGCTGGGGTGAAGTAGGCACACCCAGATTCCCACCATCCTGGCAAGTCAAGTGTCGAAGTTGGTTAACTAAACTGAAAATGACCTTATGGGTGGATCCCACAAATGCTGCGGCTTTTTACTGAATGGGATGTTGGGTTAGAAGGACGCGCTGCGAAGGCCAAAAATGTACCTGCCCCGTTCTCTTCATGTTGCAAGCATTTTGAACAACTTCACATTTTTAAAATATCTCTGGGATTTTATCTTCAAAAACGTCAGCAGAGGGACCTTTGAGTTGTGACTGTCCTGTGCCGAAATACCGAAGGATGCTTAACAGGCAGGAGAACCTTTAAAACTTGATTATTTGTTAAACAGATCATACGTATTAAAAGAGCACAACTTTAAAAAATAAATTCTTGCTAGCACTTGCATAATCCATTATTCTCAATAACAATTTTTTTTTTTTTTTGCTTTTTTGAAGCGGATTAATTCTGCTTTCCAAACAGTAACATATTTGAGGAATTACAAATCTCCATATTTAAGTGTAAGGAGAGAAGGAAAAAGAACTGTTCATTTTAGTATTTGCTGCTTCACGTTGCTTGACATTAAGAAAATATTTTCTCCTTTGTCTTCTCCTTGAAACCTTGCTGCCTATTTTTTACACAGAAATTTTAGGTTAAAACAGTATCCCAGTATTCAGGTGGTGCACGCTAACTCAAAACTAAGGAAAACGCTCGGTTTGGCCATTTCATAATCAGAAATATTTTTCCCTTAATTTCTGGTGATGAGGCTGTTCCTAACTAGGACAGTTTGTATACTTATTGCAAATCATATTGAGTAAACATTCAGGTAGCTTCTACTAATCCCAAACGTTATTATCTTATTTTCCTGGATGGCTTCCACCCTGGAATTCAAATTAATGCAGCTCAAGGCTTTATCAAGGGATAAAGAGTAAAGTATTTGATCCAGCGGCAGAACATTAGCTCCCTGTTATCGCCAGATGAACAATGAGCCTTTATTAAGCCAATTATTAAGTCTTCGAGACGGAGCATTAAGATCTCCCTTTAGAACAGCGACGTCGCTGTCGGGTTAACGCCCCAGTGCTAATGACGGCTCGGCAAGGAGGGGTGTAGAGCGGGATCTTACCTGCATCTAAAGAAGAGCTTCAACTTGTGCCTTATTACGATGGGGAAAGCACTAATTCTTTTTAGCTGGTAGTCCTGTGGTTATTTAGTAACAGGTCTCAAAAATAAGGCTAGATTTTGTAAAAGCGAGTTCCTTGTCGTTTTCCATTTCTCCATAGGGACAGGACTCACGGCTATCAGCTACCCCCAGTATGCACGCGCTTTTCACACTTAGGGTGTTAAGTTGGTTCGGGTTTTGGGTTTTTTTGTTTGGTTTTTTTTTTTGGTTAGTGCAAATACTTGAGTCAAAGAGCAGAAAGCTCAAGGAGAACAGCCAAAGTGCAGGAACCTGCTGTCAGCGCGTCACCAGCAAGGTTTCCTCTGCGGGTACTGCCGGTGAGGTTAGCAGAGCTGTGCACCACCGCAGCCTCCCCTGCCGGAGGTTTGCTGTGCCTCAGATCTCTTGGCAAAAAGTTGGTGTTTGCTCTTTCCTGACTCCAGCTGCTTCAACCTGAATAACCAGCCAGGGAACCGAGCGGGCTCAGCATAGCGTGCGTATCGGTGTCAGCGGCTCTGAAGGTGCTGCCGTGTTGCAGGATGAAGCAGCTGCCCAGGTGAGCTGAAGTAGCGCATCTGACGGTGCTCCGAGAGCTGGGCCAAAGGAAAACTGTGCCACCACTGTAAAGTGTCAGACCAAGCTCCCTGTCTTCCTTCTGTTCTCCATGACAAGGGAGTCTTGGGCCTTCAGATCTCGCCACGAACAAGAGCGCTGCTTTTCTCTGGCAGGTTCTTGTCCTGCTGTTGGGTCTGTGGAAACTGCTGAGCAGCCATTAGAACCATAGAATCATAGGGTTGGAAGGGACCTCTGGAGATGATCCCGTCCAACCCCCTGCCAGAGCAGGGTCACCCAGAGCAGGTGGCACAGGAACGCGTCCAGGCGGGGTTGGGATGTCTCCAGAGACGGAGACTCCCCCACCTCTCTGGGCAGCCTGTGCCAGGGCTCTGCCACCCTCACAGCAAAGAAGTTCCTCCTCAGGTTTAGGTGGAACTTCCCATGCTCAAGTTTGTGCCCGTTACCCCTTGTCCTGTCCCCGGGCACCACTGAGAAGAGCCTGGCCCCATCCTCCTGACACCCACCCTTTCAGTATTGATAAGTGTTGATAAGATCCCCCCTCAGCCGTCTTTTTTCCAGACTGAAGAGACGCAAATCCCTCAGCCTTTCTTCATCAGAGAGGTGTTCCAGTCCCCATAGCATCGTGGTAGCCATTAGGTATCAATTTTGGTCTTTGCTGACATTACATTAGGAACCAGCAGACACAAGAATGAATCCAATTTTCAGGCACAGTGTAATTTGTTTTTCAGTTGCGGAAACAAAGCCATCTGAACTCTGCAGGACCTGCTGGGGGTTCTGCCGGGCAGTTCACTGGGGCTGGCACCTTCTGTTACGCTGCCGGCAATTCATCAGAGAGAGTGGCACCTTCTAGATGTCTCTGAATTGCACCTTTCTACGGGCTGCCAATGAAACTACATGCCTGACTTTGCATCACTGATAGTGGTTTTTAGGGTTTGTGGTTTTCTTAAGTTACCACTTTTAGGTACAGCACTAGAATGGTAGGGGAAGAGAAAATGTTGCATCTTCGACTTCTACCTTTTTTCCTTTATGCTATATGGATGAAAGCCTGGGCATATTTTTTTTCCTTTACATAACACAGGAATATATATATATATATATATATATATATCTCTTTTCTGATTGAATGTTTACCTTCTTCAAAAAAAAAGTTTGCTAAAAGTTTGTTCAGCCTTTAATTGGAACAATGAGGACGTGGAATAGCTGAGAACACTTCTTCCACGAGCTCAGTTATGCAGAGGCTTAAAGCGTATTCCATCAACTCAGTCAAATACGCAGTTAAGCTCTCGGTGATGTTCACAACCCCCCTAGTTATCAACTGTCCACAGCAGAACTGGAATCACAGCCCAGAGAAGGGCTTGTGGTTCTGTCTTTCTAATCTAGTTGCAGAAGCTGGTTGGGCAGTGGAAAATACATGCCTTTTTTTGTCCCCCCTTTGTTTCTTATAACCCTTAGAGTCATTATTATCGTGAGGTTTCACGATTCCTCTTCTGACTTGAGTTCGGACTCTTCATTCTTCTTGGGAATGACTTTTTATTCTCACCTGGAAGGCTCTTCCCAGAGGTGTGGTTAGACTCACTTTTCCTGCTTCATCATATCTACGGAGCTCAGGAGTCTTCTGAGAAACCTGACAGAACATCTCCTAGCAAAAGGGCAACACATATATCTCCTTCCATTTCTCTATCATTAGTAGGAGGCGAAATTGTCGTTGCTGCTTCTCCCATCCCTCTGAAGGCCAGCTTTCACCAGTGTCCCATTTCAGAAGGGATGTTACTCCCACAGAGGCAGAAAAAAGCTAGCAAAAGCAGCCACTGGTCCAATCCCAAATATCTATTCCTACAAAAACTGATGCGTTTCAGTGGGGGTGAGGAGAAGGGGAATCACAGAATGGTTCGGGATGGAAGGGACCTTAAAGATCACCCAGTGGCACCCCCTGCCCTGGGCAGGGACACCTCCCACCAGACCAGGGTGCTCCAAGCCCCGTCCAACCTGGCCTTGAACCCCTCCAGGGATGGGGCAGCCACAGCTTCTCTGGGCAACCTGGGCCAGGGGCTCACCGCCCTCACAGCAGAGAATTTCTTCCTGATATCTCGTCTAAATCTCCCCTCTTCCAGTTAAACCATTACCCCTCGTCCATCCCCATCTTTCCTGTAGCACTTTTAGGTACTGGAAAGGGCTCTAAGGTCTCCCCTGAGCCTCCTGCCCTGGAACTGGCAGGAGGAGAAACAAGAAAGTGTGGGGAAACTGTGTATGCATGAAGCTGATTTTTTAAAAAAACAGTGAAAAATGAGAGGTAGGTATGCAAGAACATAAAAGAGGCAGCAAGGAAAAAATGGCAGCAATGAGGTAGGATGGACTACGGAGCAACTCGAAGCAGCTGGATCTGCTGCGGGCAGGGATTGTTTGGCATAAAGCCTAGGAACAACTCAATTCCAAAAAAGCAGCTGGCAATTTAGTGTAGTCTGGTAGTACAGACTGCGCAGTGTGCATTTCCCCGTCTTAAAGGGATCGGCTAGCACATTTATTGGCCATCAGGGGCTAGGAAGAGGCATATGAGACTACAGGAAGAAGGCACAGTGCAAGAAAAGGAGGAGAATGTGTGGGAGAGGACGATGTTCCCTGGCATATTTCAGTGGTTTTGTGTGTGGTTTCAGACCCTCTCATGCAAGTCTCCTGGGCTGCAGCAATCCTCTTTGTTTGAGCTTCAGTTCATAGAATGATTTCCTATCAAAGTATACCAAGATATTTCTTCTAATTAATATCTGAATCAGTCTCAGTACGGCTGTACTTAATGTCAATACCGAGCGTAAGCAGATACATTTGACTAACCTCAGGGCAGGTTACTTTTAAACATGGTTTTAACTAAATTCTTTTCTACGTTGTTTTAAGAGAACTAAGTTTGCTGCCCAGGCTACCTATGGAAAGCCAGTAGCCAAGACAGCGGCTGTGTCCGTACCAGCTTCCAAAGGTGAAATAGCCAAAACACTGTGATACCTTGTCCTAGTGATGGACATGCTCCTGGGGGGCGCTGCGGGCTCTGAACCTTCGGTACCCTCTGGAAATGGTGCGGAAAAGTCATGGATAGAGAGAAAGAGAAGGCCAGTTAGGCAGAGGCAAGAAAGCCGGGCAGCGCAGGACAGGTCCACGGAGAGGGAGCCGCAAGGTTGTGTGGGGAAGGTGGCAGTGGGTCCCCGAGTGTTTTAGAACTTAATATTCACTGTGTGATAACCACGTAGTGCCCAGTTCTACCTTACTCATTTAGCGCCTGCATCTCTGTGACGGCCTCACTGGAAGTCCCTCCTTTAGCCCGCGGTCGTTGCGCGCAGCTGACACGTGTAAGTGCAGATGCTGTTCTAAGTCTGCTGGGGTGGTCCGTTTCCAAAAAAAGCTTCCAGGTTTTGCGTGATGACAGACTACGAAGGCTCCCGACACAAATACACATATTCTGATGTGCAGTTGTTTCTACCGCACAGTCTAAAACTGGTTTTCAGCGTGGAGAAATCTTTTCCAAGACTAAAGGGCAGGCAAGAGTGCAAGTCCGTGCGAGGCAGTATACCTGCCCGTTGAAGACTTGACAGGAATTCTTGTCCTTTCACCTTTGCTGGCTGTGGTTTTCATTCTTAGTGCCCAGCAAATCAAGGCATACATTGGGACAGATTAGTTAAAATTTGTACTAGCAGATCAGTTTATGCAGCACGGCTGGAGGATCTGGCCAATAGGAAGGTGCCTCTTAAATCATATTCTTTTCAAGTCTGGCCACCACTGACGATCGGAACTGTTTTTTCTTCCATGCGGCGTTTGCACGGAAAGCTCCACATTTCCAGTTCCGCCCCCTCCCGCTGACTACAGACCTGCTACATGCCTGGCCCAGCTCTCTTTGTAACCTCATCTCTGTGAAAATAAGATTGACTGTGGTCTGAGAGAAGGGAGGAGAATCCCCAGTGGGAGGTAAATCTTCACATCTTTCCAAAAACTCTTTTCCAGATATCAGGATACAAGGGGTAAAAAACAAACAAACAAACAAAAAAACTACAGAAGCCCAAATGCCAGTGCTTCAGTTTAGTGCCAGGGGCTGGTTTCGAGGTCTTGCCTCTATAACGTTATTATAAAAGGCACGAGCCATGAATAAGTTCACGGAAGCTCGCTGGGAGAAGGCGGGATGCCCTGTTCGTGCTTTCCTTCTCCCTGGCTTCCCGCAGCGTTGCAGGGAGTTGTTTCACCTTTGTTAGCTTTTTCGTTCCAGGTGCCGGTACGTTCCCGCGGAGAGCGCTGTCAAAGCTTTGTGTGGCGTTTGCAGATCCGCTCGTTGCGCTTGACCACCCGATGCCACTCGCCGCTCGCAGGCCCTGGGCTGCCGAAGGTTGGAGCGGTTCTGCCGAGCGAACAGGAGATGGCAGCTCAACACCGGTGGCGTGGGCGGCGCACAGCGTCCTCGGCTGCCAGCAGAGAAAGTGGGAGCTGGGAGCAAAGCAAAAATTGTCAGGGTTCTTCCACGCTAAAGGATTTGCCTTCTGCCTCAAGAGTTCTCCTCCCTCCCCTCCCTCCCCTTACGCCGCTTGGCTCTGCCAGTTGTTCCCCGTGGCTTCTCACAGCTCATCTTGAATGTATTTCTTGCTCTTCTGACACGTTGCTAGCTCGGCAGGTTTGGAACATAAAGCTTTATGAATGGTTACCATTGCTGCAACTGATTAGCCGAAGAATCACGTGACAGACAATAAATGGAACCACAAGTGTGAAGAAATTTTTCTACTTTTTTTTTTTTATCCCTCTGGTAACTCAGCTTGGTTCTTGAGACTTTGCCATTTGTCAGCGTGCCACGTACATTTAGGCCTGTGCTGGACCTGCCGTGACCAGGAACCTGCCCTGCCTGCTAATTTTAATGCCCGGTAGCAATGGGTTGTGGGCCAGCAAAAGCTGTTTCCAGCCGCACGTTAGGTCAACAGGCTTGGCGGAGCGGGGGGTCAACCAGCAAGAGCTCAGCCTGCATCTGCCACTTTGCCCGTCCTTAACCCAGAGTCCGAGAGCGCTGTTTCAAACCCACGTGGCCAAGATTTCGTCACGGGCGAGTACAGCAGACTGCGGGCGGTTCTGCGGGAGGCGCCGGCAAATCGGTGAGCACTTCCACGTATTTTCTGCTCACCACGTACCGGTTTGTGCAGGGGCTTTGTGAAAGGTAAGAAGCCAGGCAAGCACTGCAGAGAGGTCGAGTCCCATAGTGCAGAGAGGTCGAGTCCCATAGTGCAGAGAGGAACAAAGCGAAAACTATTGAAATAAATCATAAATCTCATTACCTAATGGATAGCATGGCCACATATGCCTGGCAGATAGAAGAAAATTAAATATTGAATTTTATAGAAGCTGTTGTGCTTTGGCGCTCTTCCCTGTCGTGCCATCACTGTTTGGGGTCGCATGCTATTTTTAGGAGTCAGAGAACCAGGAATCTGCTCTTGCTTTGCAACTGATCAGGAAAAGATTTAGGGCTGATGGGAGAAGTACGTTGGGCTTCCTGCCACCCCCAAGCTACTTTCCATTAAGGAGCAATGGTGAATTCCTGCATCTCTGGTCTCCTCATCAGTCGTTTCTTGCTGTTTCTGTTCTAGCTTGCTTCCACATGCATTTTGGGAAAGGTGGACCTGTCAGCTCAGGGCTCTGCAGTGCACGGAATCATCCGGAGATAGGATAGCTTTGCCTGTGTAACGTTACGTGCTGCAGGAAAATCCGGTGTCTGGTCACAACATGATCAACTAGTCTGAAAAGTTATAAAGAAAGATGTGTCTAGCTGATTGATTGCTTTGTCCTGCACGGACCTGAATTCATGCTGCACCTTTTTTGGTTGCCATCACTCTTCGCATAAGAGAAATAACGTGATAGATGCTTTTACCGTTCTGGTAAAAAACAACCCCCGGAGGCAAACAGCCCATCTCTGTGATAAGACTGAAGGAAAACCCAGACTTTAGCGGGCAGTATTAAGGTATCAAGGCAAGAAAAAAAGGATGGAACTTTGCTACTGAATCATGGTAAGATATGGATGTCCATGGAGATGTTGGCAAAAATTAGCCCAAGAATGTTGCAAGGGAATTTGATACACAGAAAGGACCTACATTTAATGGCTTGCACTAACGCTGCCACCTTTTCCTTTTTTAATGGTTCAGTCTTCACAGAGGTGGAGTCTTCCTCTCATTTGCAGAAAGGATTAACACACAGACGTGTTTTGTTCCTTTCTGGACACTGGTGGAGAAAAGTCTGAGGTAGGGGAAGAAAAACAACGTGGAGCAAATTGAGGTCTAGATGACCGGCTTCGAAGTATTGAAACGAAAAGCCTAGTTTCATTGGTTTACGAAGTTTTGCTGCCTAGTGCTAATGCAGGAACTACGGTAATTAATTCCAGTGGCACACCTGCTAAAATTGGTGTCATTTCTTAACAGGAGATGGACCTACTACATCAAAAGTAGTAAAGAATTCTATTATTTAATCAACAACTAAAGGCTAATGGCACTCCAGGAAAGACTTGGTTTCTCAGATTTAAAGAAACTCCACCAGAAACTCCAGTCTTGGGTCTGTAGTTCCTCTTCAATTGTATTTTTTCCTTCGTGAGTAAAGCATGTGGGAGACTGGTTGGTGTGTTTAAGCCTCACAAATGGATTCCTGGTAAAGATGATGCCCCTTAAAGCCTGTCTTTTCTCATTACAGTGACATCTAAGAAAATATAGGCATGAAGAAAAACAGATAGTCTAGCATCTCTTATCTCTTAAGTATATCCAAAATGTATGCACAAGGTAAAAATTACACCTGCTACATAATTCAGCAGATAAAGATCTAGGAATAAAGTCCTTTGGCTAAAAAGCCACTCGTAGATTCTGACTTTGATGGAAGTCGAGGCTTTATACAAGTATATCAATTAGATTGGATTTTAAGAACTCTTTCTGAAGAGGTCACGTAAGATGTTTATGCTGATTCAGCCTACCCGATAAATTCTGTGAGAAAGTCAGTTGGCCATCCAACTCCTTGAAGACAGGAGCTGCAAACTGACTGTGCTTTAATAAGTCACGTTTACTCACCTGCTCTCCTGGGGACAGCGCACAGGATCTTCCACGCCACAGAAAACAGGCACATCATTGCAGGGCAGGAGCTACACGTAGACCTTTCTCTCCCCCCCTGCTTTCTGACTTAGCTAAGCTACGGGGCTGGCCAGAACGGTAATTATCACGATATTAGGATGTGGTTGTAAGGGGAGCTTTGAGGGCTGCAAGAGTAGGTTTGGGGTAATTTCTTGATGTTCCGGCATTCATCAGGATCCTGATAACACATAGACCAGGTCTAGGAGAAGAGCAATTCACGACGGCTGGTTTGAACCTTTTATACATAATCATTCAAGACTGTTATTGTATGAGGACCTTTTAATAATTTCATGAAGGGTCAAAGATAAGCTATTTTTAGAGGATACCTGTTTGTATTCTGGAGGATGTAGTAATAGATTACGTAAACATTGTAGTAACCATTTTGGTTATTTTTTTTTCAGAGTAAAGAAGTTCTAAATATTTTGGCTTCGACTGATTTGCCGCATCACCCATAAGTCACGGAATAATTACATAATTGATGTGATGTATTTGGAGTAATATAAAAAAAAGAGATGAGAATGCCTTTCTCAAAATTCAAAATAAGTCATTGTTTGTTTCTGCACCAATTAACAGTGACCAGGATGACAAAAATCAAGTGCCTTAACTCTCTCTTCCTGTTTAAAGGCTAAACCTTATCGTCTGCCAGACCATTGGGGCATGTCTTAAAAGTCAGCATTTCTAGCCTCTTTCAGGCCGAAGCTGGAGTAAATCTCTAACCTAAAGGTGCCCAGAAAAACAGTATTTCCCTCTCTCGTTTGACAGAGATTCCAATTATAGTACCTCTCTAATCAAAGCAACAAGCCGACAGAATCTCAGTTTGGCTGATTTCAGGTTACTGAAAGCTTTGGGGTAAAGTCTACAATGCCCTTTAGATTATTTAAATATGCAACTAATAATTTGTGAAAAGGCGTAACCTAAATCCTGCTCAACACTAAGAGCATTTAGGTACCTCTGTCCTTTTCCTTTTGCATAATGGAGCTTATGTTTCTGAAAGACATTGACTTTTGAAAAGTATCGCCTTCAATGCATCCGCGCCACGTCAGATGACTCAATTCACAAAGCAAATCTTGGTTTTGAGGGTAGTATGAAGGTCAGTATTGTTTGGAAATGTTTAATCGAATGGTGACAAGCTGTCACTCCTCAATTACTTCATAATGTGATACAAAATAAATTATGAACGTGGGAGTTGAAAGCACCTTCTGGGTCACTGAGTTCATCCCCAATTCTGCAGACGAATGTACATGTCTGACAGGTCTACAGCTTTCAGTAACCTAAAAATATAAATGCAAACCCACAGTAAACAGAATCTAATATATGCACAGAGGTTTCTGTAACGCTACTGTGTTCTGTCCTAAGTTTAGCCTCGGCATTCTGGTTGCGGCTAGCAAACAGAGACGCACTCACTGAGAGATCAAGAGTCTGCTGGCTGCCACACATGTTGACTTTCAGCTAAAGAGGTCGGTAACACCTCCTCGTTCTCATCATCCTCTCCCGTGGGTGCAGACGGGCGCAGATTAAGTGTAGCTTTTCTGGTCAGGATATTAGGAGTGCCCTAACAATCTAGGGTACTGCCCCCTTTTTATGCCAGGGGCACAGAGGAAGGCATGTGGATCCACCACCCTCGTAGCTCATTGTTATTTGTCAAGGAAGGGCAGCAGGATTATTGTTTTCCCCAGCCCAGCATTTAGAAGATGAAGAATGGCTCTGTTGCCCTCCTTGGGGACTCTAAGAAGATTTTTTGTTGTGAAGATCAGGCTCTGGAAAGAGGTGACACACTCTGTTCATCCGTCATCTGTGATAGGAACCAACTTCTGCTTTCAGGGAGTCCAGATAACAACTCTGATGTATATTATCTTAAGAGGATCTGAATCAATTCATATTAAAAAATGCTAAGCCAGTGTATAAAGAATACCAGTGAGATTAGAAAGTCCGAGATATGCAATGCCTCGGTGTTACGGAGCGTTAGCATTGATTCAGAATACAAGCCCTAATTTAAGTCGAACTCCATTACAAAGCAGGGATAAAACACAGAGTATTCCACTCTGCGATAAAAATCTTATGCCAGATAGAAAAGCTGCTGACGGGACTTGTGCCCTGAATGGAGGACTGCTGTACTTTTTTCTGCAGTTCCTTATTTTTGTCTCTGTTTTTCTGTTGTTTTTTTTTTCCCCTGGATTCCTGGCTGCTCTGGGAACTGGTGTTGGTGAATATGGCAACTTGCTTTTGCCTAAGGTATCATTAAAAAAACCCAAACCCTACGTCCATAGGGTTTCAGCTTAAAAATATTTCCGCTTGCAAGCTACCTTTGATGAATCATTTTTTCTACTTTTTTTTTTTTTTTGCAAATTTAAAGTGAACCCCACAGAATCCGTCTCAGTGCTGCCGTAGATTTTATTTTTTTTATTGCAATTGCTAGTTTAATCTCATTGTGAATGCAAAATAAAGCAGTACTTCTTTCTCTGCAATTGGAAAGGCTCGGTTTCAAATTCATGAAAATGAGATTGCGTAAATACTCAAAGGCACGTTACCGTAACCTTCAAATCGTCATCTTCAAAAGCAAAGTAGTCTCTCCAGAAAGGGAAAAGAAGCTCTGATCAAAATTCTGAGAGTTATAAATAAGGACTCTGTACACAAAGGAACTTTGTATATTCAGTAGCGTGTCATATGATGGCAAAAGCACATGAGGGTCACCCCAAGGATTACATCATCCGGAAGAACACAACATGCATCTCTTACATGAAAAGCACGTCAGACAAAACCCCTGTATTTGCCAAGTCTTAGCTTCTTGGTCTCCAATGTCTCATTAAATGTATAAGAGGTTATTTTTACCCTCTTTAGATTTATCTTTCCTGGACATGCGCTGGTAATCCTCATTTAACTGCAAAGCCTACCATGAGGGAGAATTAATTTGTGTTGAGGGAGCTCTTCATGTAAAGGAATTTTAATATGATATGACAGGCAACTTTTTTCTTTTGGGGAGGAGAAAGAATGAGTATTTGTGTGAACTTCACTAACTGCGTACACTGCGTTTATTGACCCTCTTCTCTTACCCTTGCATACAAGCGCAGTAGACATCAAGGGTTTGAAAACAATAAAAAATATCCCACGATAAAGACCATATTCAACGGTCGTTGCCTGATGCTTCAAAGCTTAAAAGAAAGAAGTACATTGCACTGGGTACAAAGTGCAATTTGCATTTGCAAATAAGGTTTAATAAACCCAAGACCTTAAGGTGCTCAGCAAGGTCCAGTTCAATGCAGGAGATGATCGCCAATCACTTTCTATTCTCCTCAGCAGAAGCTTTGACTTCTTTGAGGTTAAGGCTGAGAAGGGCAGAAGTGACGGAAATGTTAACAAGGCGACCTTATTCCTATTACGACTTCCTTCACTGAAGGGGAAGAGCTTGGGCGCCTGAGACAGGCAGGTTAGGAGGAAAGGACCTAACGGAGTTGGATGTGGCTCTACAGCCTGCAACGCGATAAAAGGCTGAGTCCTGTGCTTTGCCTCAGGAGTCGTAAACTGTGCCACAAAGCACAATCCCGGCTTTCGTTCCCTACGCTTTTAAAGGATTGGATGCCTCTCCATTCAGGGGGAAAAGAATTGCAATATTCAGAGGAAGTGTCCCTGCAAACACCTTCCTGTTCTAGAACCAGCTCTGCACTGTTCTGCTTTTTTGCTGGTAGTGTCAGGCGACCTTCTCGGCAGCTTTCATTCCTTCAGCTCCCTAGCAGAGTTGGAAAAAAGAGCCCTTCTTTTCTTTGTTGCTTATCTACCGAAACTGCTCTCTGACTCCAAATTTACTTACCTTGGTTGAAGAAATGGCTTATTCTTAGATGTGAAGAAACTTATACTGGCCCTTTGTTACAGTCTTAGCTGGCCAAAAGTAATGGCTGCAATTTAATGTTTGCTTAAATTGTAAAGTCCTCCAGAATTACTCTTGAATATAACTGGGTCTGGTCAGAGATGCAAATTAAATTCTGCAAATGCCCGGACTGTATGAGTTGGGAGCATCTACAATTAAAAATGCTCTAATTCTCTAGGGAAACAAACAAACAAACCAACCAACCGCCAAATCAAACCAAAATGTGGGCTCGGGTGGGGAAAGAACTGGACAGGCAATAAAACGATCCTTTCAAAGAGCGCTGGTTATTTGGTGTTCTGGTGCGGTATCAGATATGCTTAGCTGCTTAAAACAAACAGTTATTTGTCCCAGCTTTATAGTTCAGAGCAGAGACCTTGCTTTCTTGAGAGCAAAAAAACCTGGATAATTTTCAACAATTTTCGAGTTTGTGTCTGCTGCTGGACACCCGTTGTACCTGATAGCCATGTAGCAATAGTCGGTAAGCTCAGATCTGCCTGGTGAAAGCGCGTTAGAGATGATCTGCCTCGTTGTCCCAAAGGACGGGGCTAATCTCCGGGAGCTATAACCATGTCGTACCGCAATAAATGTGGGGTGTCCCATCTCCGAAATGGTTTAGTTGTATGTTAAATTTGTATACGTATATTAATGCTTTGAGGTAGGATTTCAAAAGTAACATCAAGAAATCCAGGTTGGTTCATTACTGATAAACGTACTTTCTTACTCTGGTTTAACTAGACCCTATTCATAGAGTTACTGTAGAACGGCTACTCTTTTTATCCTGTAATAATTAGTCCAAGGAAATCCATTTTATGAATTTAATTACGAGAAATATTCTTCCATTCCACCACGCTATTGAAGTTACCCCAACGTGTGTTCCCATAACAGGGCCTACATCAAAGCCGGACGTTTCAGGGGAAAGGTACGGAGCAATGACTGATTACCGGGTAGTAAAAGATAGACGAAAGCTCCACGTAGTTAACTTTTGAATTTACTGTTTTGCATTTTTCCCTGAAGGTAAATACCTTTGTGAAGACAGTTTTACACAGTTTTATTCTTTCAGAGATAGATTACTTGATACACGTTTTGAAGTCAAAGACGTTTGTTGTGCCCGGTGTGACCGGCTCCCCCCAACGAGGAGCCGCTCCCCGCCCCCAGAAAGCTCTCCTTTTGCCACCCACCTCACCTCACCTCAAGGGCAGGGTTTCCCCCCGGCTGCAGCACACCCTCTGCCGCAGGGGCGCTTCACGGGCGCCGTGTCACAGGTGCGGTGAAGGAAGGAGCGCATCGCCCCCGGGCTCGGCTGCCGTGGCTCCGGCCGCGCCCTGTCCCAGGCGCCCCGGGGACACCCCTTCGCCCGACTTTTCCGCAAGCCCCGAAAGACCTCAGGGCTCGGGGTGGGTTTCTGGGAGGTGGGACGAGGTCGGTCGTCTGAGAGGACTAAACAACAGGGCTCGCAGCTGGATCGCCCTCCCACACTACCTGGCGGAGAGGACGCCGGTGCGGGCAGCCACCGTGGCCCCGGGGGCGCGGCTGGGCCTCGCCACATGCCCCACGGCCGCCCCCGGCAGCTGCAGCGGGAGCGTTTCGCTCCGAGGGCGACAGCTGGCGCGGGAGCCCGTCGCCCTGCGAAGCCGCCCTTTCTGTCGCTTTTGACGTGAATTTGGGCTTTGCCCTGCAGACGCCTCCCGCTTCTGGACCGGGGAGACGGGCAGAGCCGGCCCTGGGGGCTTGCGCCCCCCTCCCTCTGGCGGCGCGTCCCGTGAGGGGAGCGGACGGCCCGGGGGACGCAAGCGCTGGCCGTTCCCCTCCCCTCAGCCGCTCGGCGGGACGGGGGCAGGGAACGGGGCGGGGGGGTCTTCCCCTCCCGCCGCAGCGGCCTGCAGCGGGGCCCCCGCCCCTACCGAAGTGCTAGGCCGGCCGGGCGCTCTCCTCCCCTGGGCCGGGAGCAGCATCTGGTCCACCGGCAGCCGGCGGGTCCGTCCCGCGGGCCGCCTGGGCCGGGCCGGGCCGTGCCGTGCCGAGCCGGGGCGGGCGGCGCGGGGCCGAGCGGCGGCGGGAGCCCCTCCCGCCTCCGCCGCCTTTGGGGGCGCCTCGTCCCGCTGGCGGCGCCTCACGGCGCGATGCAGCTGCAGGGGGAGGGAGAGGAAACCCACCCCCATCGCTCAGCGGCCGCCTTTGTAACCGCTCAGCCCGGCCCAGCTCGCAGCAGCTCGGGGAGCGCCGGAGCGCGGCGGCGGGAGCAGATGGAGCCGGAGGGTAAGGCTGCGCCCCCCGCGCCGCGCCGGAGGCTGGGCCGGGCCCCGCTGCCCGCCCGGGGAGCTGCCCCGGCGGCGGCGGCACCGCAGCCGCCCCCCCACGCCCCTGGGGAGAGACTTCTGTGCGAGCTCCGCGCTCGCCCGCCAAGTTTCCTCCTCAGCGGAGGCCGGGGCGGCCAGGGGCCGCGGGGAGCCCGGGTTGGGCGGGGGGCGCGGGGTCTCTCCGGCGGGAGCGGGGGGAGGCCGGTCCCGGTCCGGCCCCGCTCCAGGTGTGAGAGGGGCCGGAGGGGCAGCGCGGTGCCGGCGGCAGGGCCCTCCTCTGCCCGCCCCTCCGCGGGCAGCCCCGGGCGGCGGCGCCCGGGGGTCAGGCGGGGGTGGGAGCCCGGCCCGGAGCGGAGCAGCCTAAGCAGATCCGGGGTGACGGCTTAACTTCTTTTTTTAATTTTTATTTTTTTTTCCTCCCCCCCTCCCCCCGTGAGCGGGCTGGCGCGTTTCTAAGGCAAACCCATTGTCAGCGGTGTCCCAGCCAGCCCGCTCTAGGCCCGAGCTCCGCCGCCGGGGTGGCGCTGCCCGGGGCTGCCGCCGGCGCGGGGGGCAGCGCCGGGTGCCCGGGCAGGCGCGGGGGGTGTCTGCGGGCACCGCGGGGAGCCCCGGCCCGGCCGCCCGGCTGACAATGCTCAGAGGCTGCGCCTTTGAGTAAATACAGTACTAAGCTGTGTAAATATATTTTTAGTTCTCCTAAAACCACATAAAACCAGTTCTGTTAAACACTTATTTTGGTAAGACTATTATTAACTGCATAGATCAAATTTATTTCCTGCCAATCCATATTTAGGCACTTATGAAATGCCAAGTTTTTCTCCACTCTCTCCTTTTTAAATACCTTTTGGAGCTGTTAGTACTTATAATGTAAACCGTTTCTAGTTGCAAATTGGAAACCTCTGAGCCATAATGGTCTGTTGCATTTAGCTGGCTGTTTCTTGCAAGCCATACATTCTCATGCAAAAAAAGAAAGGGCGGGGGGAAAAGCCCTAAAAAACCTTATGAGATTCATGTTTAGAAAATTGGCTGCATACATCGTAGCTGTTTGTTAAACCTCAGTACCTAAGTCACATTTTCCATTCCGAGTATTAAGAGTAGTTAAACTATGTTAAAGGGATATACGCTACCTTAGTTCCCTTGCAAGCTTTAGGGAATTTTAACACAAAGGAAAATGGCTCTACAATTTAAAAGAACCTGGGACTAACCACTTCTTGCAGTGCCTGATACGCAGCAGCACCAAAGAGACTATTGGCAATTGTTAATGACCAGAATTGGTTTTGTTGTGCAAGCAGAGAAATAGGCAGAATGTAAATGGGATATGTATGGTGATAAATACATTGATAAAAGTATTCTTGCATTCTTTATAAGAAGTTTATTTTTAACAGGTATCTAGTTTTCACAATGCTATTAGGATGTTTTAGTTACACAGTTCATACTCAAACTAGTGGAGCTGTGTTTATAAAATCATACCCTGAAATAAGCAAGCTGGTGTTGTTCCTGATTTAGCTCATTTATGACCTGGTTCTTTTTATTGTACGTCTCCTTACCGTAATAAAGCTAGAGAAAAATTATAAAAATGAAATTGAGTTTAAAGGAATTTCTGCTTTTTTTAAAAAATGGAAGTCCTCTGCCCTACTTCTTGGGTAGGTAAAGGCTGGATCAACCCAAGGAAGACGATGGTGAGTTGCGGACCTGCTGAGGTTCCCCATCTGCCCTGGATCCAGGGATATGCAGGCAGTCTGACTTCTGGCACCTCCTGAACTACTTGGGTACCAATCTTTGGTATGTTACGATTGGAGACAGGGCCTCCCGCATGGAATCAGGCCTGCAGGAGCTGGAATACCTGTGTCAGCAGCCTCACTCTCCATTAGCTATAGAAGGAGCTGGGGCTCTCACAGTAGACACTTGTAGATAGGTGCTATACGTATCCCACTGTACGTGTGAATATGTAGTTTTGTTGACTGTGGTTGTCTCTAGTGAGTTATTTCCCTTTACCAAGTTACAGCACCTGGAGTGTGGTGATCTCATGGAAGTCCGTAGAGGCTAAGCTTGCTGTTATGACTTGGATCAAATGTGCCGTGCATGTGTAGTCCTCGCTCAAATTATTCTTGAGTAGAGCTGGCATTGCCATTGTCCAGTCCCCTTTAGTGCAGCTCCTTGCTGAAAGTGAAGCCAGGACTCTTTCTTCACAGAGGAGGTTTGCCTCTTTCCAAATGTGCACATGAAGCCCTGTCAGGTGCCTTCCACAGAGACGGGGAAGAAGTACGGGGGGTTGGTACTAGGTTGCCCTTTCCTTAAGGAAATCCAGTGTCGTCTAGGAATGCCATGGGAAATATCGACCCACACAGTTCTTGTGGTTGTCCCCCAAACTCCAGACATCGACTGAGGTGATTATGTGTGAGGAGGTTGGGACTTCAGAGCTTCTTTAGTCTTGAACTGTCTCAGAGATGCAAGAGAGGATGTTATGTTCAAACCAATAAAAATGGTGGAATCAAAATAGAGTGGTGATGGTCCTCATGGCTTCTTGTGTGGGATGAGCTTCCAATAGCATGACCCAGAATGAGGAAGACCATCTTAGGTCAGTAGCAGTGGAAGCAGGTTGTCAAAATCCCGGGACACTGTGAGGGAAGGACTTGGGAAGTCAGAATCCAAGATGATGGTTTTTCACTGGTGCGTTGTTTGCATTGCAGTGTTTTCAAGACAGGCTTTGTGGCTGGGTTTTCCAAAGCATCCCAAGGATTTTATACTGTGAGCTCCCTGATCAGGTTGCTATGTGTTTGGTTTTGGGGAAGCCCTCTTCTCAAACAAGCTGTGTGAGATGAGGTGATTTGGGGACTACCGTCCTCTGAAATGCTGTCTAAAATCCCTGTGTTTCCTACTGGTTTTCAATGAAAAATGAACAAGTAACTTCTGTAGGAGGTCTTTGGGAACAGTTTTGTCTTCTGTGTGTGTCCGTAAAGTGTCCAGCTGAACGGGCACTGGATGTTCCTGACTGAAGCTTGTCTACCTGCCCAGCTCAGTAACAATGAATGTATGTTTTTTTCAAATTGTTGGTACCTTCTTTTATTTTAGGGATCTTGTTAAGATTATTTGACATCAGTAATATTGGTGCAAATGGTCCTGTTTGGTTTGTGAGTGTGACCGAGTGGCCTATAAGAGAATTGAAAGGGCAGAGAGTATAAATGCAACAGTGATGTAATTAATGCTTTGTTTCCTCTCTGACTGTGCACCAGTTTCTACTAAAGCTATAACCTTATAAAATGCTCTTGAGTAAGATTCACGTTCTTCTTCGAGCTTTTTTATAAACATTTAAAATATTTTTAATTTACTATATACTGAAAACTCTAAGAATTCGAAACTATTTGAAAGACGTGTCTGGTAAAACCTAAGTAATAAATATCTCTAGCTCCCAGGACTGGATACAGATACCGTGTTAGAGATTTGAGCTATTGATTGTGTAGATGTTAACTTGTCTGAATGGTGTAAATAGTGTGGCAGATTAAAAGTAGTAATAACTACCGCGGTGTTCATTGTTGTTGGCGTTATCAAATTTTAATGTGAAAGTGAATGTTTCACTTGAGAGATCTTGGTTTACGATTCTTGTATAATGATGAATATTGACACTGTTTGCAAAATATGTCTCTTGTTCCAAATTCTCTGAACTAGTTGAAAGTTCATTTTAAGTAAAAAAAATAACTTGATATATTTTTCAGATGTGGAAACAGAGAATTTGAGATAGCCTGAGACAAGGTGGACTAAGGTACAAGTGAGTGAGAGAGAGAAATTACGAAGTATTGCTGAACTCCTCAGCCAGTTCTTTCCATGAAGTGGCAGCTGTCAAGCCGCACTGCTTACCCACCACCAGCTCTCAGGTCTCTCATTTTCTTGTCCTCTGCCAACCCCTTCAAACTTCCCGCTGAGCACCGAGCCCAGTTCCCCCGAACACAGGACCCTGGCCCTCCACCGTGAAAATCCACCATGAAATTGGGAATAGATGTTTGCAGATCAGTGTTGCATTCTCTGGAGCGTACGGTAATTGGAGGCCGTCAGTCACGACATGAAATTCTGGCTGGTTTGGAGGTTATGAGTAGTGAAATTTGAGAAGGCCTTTGTTGGTGGAACAATAGTGGAGGTACACTGGAAAGTGCTTCCACTGAAACTTTTTGCCCCTCCCTCTACACCCCCCCCCCATTCCCCAGCCATCTCTTAAAAGTGAGGTTTAGTGTAACTGTATTTGCGTTTTACACTTTGCAATGTCTTAAAAGGTTATGGGTCTTCAAATTCTATTTCACAGTTCGTGGCTTTTCACTTTATTTGTACTGGCTGTCATGAGGAGTTTCTGGTGCTGAAGTACTGCGTGTTTGCTTTACCTTGGTACTGGGCGAATGCTGTACCAGCCAGTGCAGAGAAGAAATGCAATGCATGGTGTCCTCTCCTGCAGTGCTAAATGGAAAAAACAGCCTGATGTTCATCTCCGTTCCCTCGTTGGTATGGCCATTGCTTTTTCTGGCAGTAGTCACCATATCACCTGGCTTCTCGGGGTTAAGTTGCTGAATTTAAATGGCATTTATTTAAAGCACGTTGCTTTTGTGGTTCCTGGCAGCTACCTTTCAAAATGCTGTTCTTGCTGCTTTTTCTTCTGGCGTCACTGACTTCTGTTGCTATTTTGGTCTTTCTGTGAAACGCAATTGTATTTCAGAGTTTATCGGTATTACCCGCTTCCTTGTTTTCTGGGTTGCATTTTTCTTATTATTTGGCCAGGCTTAAGATCCTGGTGTGGGACAGAAAGCCGGTGATTCAGTTGCTGTGGGAGGGCTGGGTGGGGAACCAGGCAGGAAGGTTGGGGAGAGGAGGTGGTTTACAGAGCATAACCTTAGCTGTCTCGTGCAGGATTCCCTGCGGGGTCCTTGAGGGGCTCAGAGAGATGATATCATCAACTCGTCACCTCCAGAAGCTCCATTAACAGAGGGTTGAGGTTCCTACCTCGGAGCTGGGCTGTCTGAATAACCCTTCGGATATCGTCAGGATACTTTTCTCCCTCTTAGTATGATTGGTGTTTTGGTTATGAACTCTAGAACCCCATGGCTCTTTGACAGTCAACTATCAGCATAAAAAAGTTGCAGCAGTGCTAAAATGGCATTTTTCTCCTGCATTAAGACACTTGGAACTGCCTAAATGATGTAATGTGCATTGGTGGTGAGACTGGGAAGGCCAGGCTTACTGTTGCATGACATCCCCAAGAGGCTGTTCAGATGGACCTTTGTGGGTCCCACTCTACTTGTGTTGGGCAGTAATGGCCTGGAGAAGGAGCTTTTTTATCTTGAAGAATTCTGTCAAGTGTTACCAACTTTTGTGTCTTTCTTAAATGCTGGTGACTTTCTGGGGAGCTCAGTTTTATTAAAAGCAAGAATAACCATTTCTAAGTTTTTTAATTGCACAGGCTTTTATGTACGTTTAAATGTGTTGGAAGTACTGATTGCTGTTCTGAAGCAAGTTCTTGATGTTGGGTAAGAAGCTGTCATCAGGCAGTGAACAGAGTAATGTACAATTCATGGTCTTCAAATTTGTTGTTAGTAGTAGGAAAAGGCATCTCGGGATGACAGAATCTTCAGTGCATTAACAGAGAGGGACGGAGCAGATGACTGGCAACTGCTGTGAGAGGCGAGGAACTGCTAAACATGGTAGGTCCTCAAGAATTTCAGTACGGCCATGAATAATTATATTCCTGAAATTATATTTTAAAGGGATGAAGCATCTCCTTTTGAAAGCTAGTTCTAGTTCTTGAGTTTCTTCAGAGATTGATTTGATGCTGCTTCTTAGAAATTCTTTGGCTTAATATTCAAGGAGAGAATATTTTTATGCCGGACTGATGAATGAATCAGTTTTGCATTATATTTGCCATTTTTCTCACTTCAAGCATTTTGAATATTCTGCTGCTGAAGTATACAGTCACTGCTTTAAGTGTAGCTACCTCTGCTGTTAAATTATGGTGCTCGTTGAGCTGGTTAATTAATGTGGAAGGCTAAAACAGTGACACTTTGGTTAGATGTCAGCCTCTTATTGGAAGCCCAACCACCATCCTTTGGAGGGAGCATTTGGGTACAGTGTATGCATGCAGCATACACGTTTGTACACATCGTCCTGGCAATCTGGATGGAGATTTTTGGAGCCTACCAGCCTTCATAATTAAAGAATCTGATTTCTAAAAGTCCAAAGAGCCTTGTAGTCTCATTGGTTTTTTGGAAAGCAGGAAGGCATCTAAATATTGCTTGGATGTCAGAGGTTTCTCCTGTTTATTTTAGACTTCTGAAAAGCAGGCAGGTGTCTGACTATAATGAAGGAATTTAACACTGGGCTCTAGTTTTCTTAAACTCTTGGCCTCTTTTTATTCTTTCTTTTTGAGCTTGCAGGCTCTGAGCAAAAATTCTTTCTAGGTAACTTAACTCTGAGCAAATATTTACATTCATGAGATTCTTGCTACTTCAGCAATCGTTTTGGGCTTTGAGGTTGGAACAGGGGGAAAGTTACTGTACCAAACATTGGGGCTGGGGAAGGAGTGGGGAAAGGGAGGCTGAAGAAGCCTCCAGATACGGTTTTACCATGTTAGGAAGGAATCACCTGTTCAGTGTATTTTGGTTGTCACTCCACGATCATTGTCGTATTCCAGAATGAGATTTGCAGAGATGTCATATTTCCTGCCACTTGCCCTATGTATCTGATGGGTGCTTGTGATCTGAACTTCACCCATGCCTTCAAAATGCTGAATAAAAATGTTTGTGTAAAAACTGAAATGAATGCAGTAGCGGAAAAAAGACTGAGATGGAAAAGAAGGAAAAAGCAGCGAGTACAATGCAAAAAATATTGAAAGGGGCATAGGAAGAGATTTTGAAGAAAGAGCTCTAAAGTCAAAATTACTTAAGAAATCTGAAATTTGTAGAAGAGGAAACCTGTACAAAACATCGATTGAAAACAACCTGTGGACGCTGCAGAAATAAAGGAAAGCTTCTCCAGGGTACAGAACAACAGAGAGCTGAATAAATTAGGCAAAGGAGGGAGTGATCTCCCCCAAAAACAATGGATGAAAATACCACCAGGTCTCAGCCTCCTGTGTTTTAGTTTTCTACATTTTACCGTTGTCATCCAACAGCATGCCCTGTGCTGGCAGCACCGCTGCTGGGAAAGAAAGAGGATGAGAGGGAACTCGGTTTTCACTCCCTTTGTGGGAGAAACAGGCAGGTTTCTCATGAGGGTTCTCAGCAGAGGCTGAAAGCTGATGTAGCTTCCTCCCCGCAGCCTGTCTCTGACGCACTGCTTGGGGCTATGTTTGGAGCCCCACCGTAGTCGTCTGGCCCTTGGGCTGCTGCTGCTGCAGTGTTGCTGACGGCAAGCTGCCGGCAGCACAGTGGAGCACGCGCTGGCATAGGAGAGCTGAATGAATGAAGCCAGCACAAGCTGTCTATTGTATTCCCTCTTAAATTTGTCAGAAAAAGGGGTTGTGCCCCCGCAGATAAATGTGTACTGTTGGTTGACACGGTTCTACTGGAGCTGTGGCTGAATCTACAATAACTTACGCCGATTAAAGGTCTAGCCCCGAGGCTGCAACAGCATATAGCTACATGTTGGAACTGTTACGGTTTGCATTGAACTAGCGTGTATGGTTTTTCTGTTTAATTTTTTTTTCCCCCTGTTTGTTGAATATCTATCTGCAAAGCCCTGGATTGGGGGTGGATGAATTTTGCCAGGAGAAAAATCTCAGCCGTTCCAATTTCCTGTTGGAGCCAGGTGTGCCACCTCTGTGCATCGCTCCCACCGGCTGGCGGCGGGGGCCGTTCGCTCGCAGGGAAGTTTCCCAGGGAGGAACAAACAGTGCTGCCTGCTGAGCCCTCCTGGACCTGTTTTACTAATTGCTGTTGAAATTCTCACAGCCCGTTTCTCGGCTGTAAAAATGCAGAGCCAAATATCCAAGTTGGGGGGAACAGTCCCCCCCTCATTATTATGCAGTTCAGAAATTAATTTCTTAAATTTTTTTTCAATTTAAGCAAATAATACATGTCTTGCCTTGCCATTCCTAGTTTACTAATGGAGTGTTCACAAGCATTCACAGCTAGGAGAGAGTAAGATTTCCTCAAAACAATAAAATAATAAAAGTAGTAAAAAAAGCCTGTCTCATCCATACTGTCTGGTGTTGTTGGAATTGGGTCGCCGGTTTGGGTTACGGCTGCTTGATTTTAATGGTTGTGCAGTTGAAAAAGTTGCTTCACTTGGAATAGAGAACAGATGCTTTGCTTATTCATTTGAAAGGATGGTCTAATTTTTTTTTTGTTTTATTTCCCAGACAGCGCAAGTACGAAAAGTTGTTTTAAAAATTGCTAATCCTCTTGTTAGGACAAAAAAACTGTGGGAGTGAATTTTGAGACTGAAGGAACTGTTGTGTTAATCGTCCATCTATTCCAGGGTTCAAGCTCTGCTCCCAGCAGCTGCTGCTTCACCCTTGAAAAACTTCATAGCAAACAGTTATGGAATAGCTGGCATCAAGAATTGGTTTGGGTTTTTTTGTTTTGTTTTGCTTTTTCCTTCCCCCCACACCCAGTTGTTTAAAAATTGGATTGTGTCGTAAAGCAGGAGGGTTCATAAACGCGCCAAACTCATGGCCTCCACTGAAATAGAAATTTTCTTATGGATGGTAGTGGATTTAAGGTACATATTTAAAAAAAAAAAAAAAGTTCATTTCTCCTTGTTGAGATAGTAGTACAGGGTGGTGCCACTGTTCCACTTGTATGTTCAAAGTGTTAAAACGTTGTATTTTGACAATAAACTCAGGGAGGTGGGGGATGTTCAGCCCTGTTGCTGTGTGCACAGGCAAAATGTTGCATTTTGAATTTAAGCTGGCTGTCCCAAAGCGGTGAGAAAGCTGCAGATAAGTCGGTTCCAGCTGGAGCAGAGCACGCACCGTTTTGGTGCTCCCTTTTCTCTCCGTCCTCCTTGTTCAGTTAGATTTCAAACAAAACCACCATTGAAAATCGAGTGGGATCATGCTTAAGGATTAGCTATGGCAGCGGAGCCTCCATAGCGGGGTGTTTTGTTTTCTGTTCGATGGAGGGTCGGAAACCCAGGAGCCATAGGTGGTGCCTGTAATTTGGGAATGGCTTGGTAAAATGTGCTTAAAAATCTTAAACCTTGAGAGCACGGGCTTTAAACTTGGCTATTGGATTTCTGCTACATCTGTTTTTGCACCTGCCTTGCTTGGGTCTTCCAACCCCACAGGTATCAGCCTCTAAGAGTATAATCCAAATCTGCCAAACTCATTAGATTATCCTGGCTCCTGTTTCCTGATTTATTCCGTCAGCTTCATTGGATGAACCTAAAACTCCTCTTGAACCCAGGTCACCTCTTTGTCCCACCCCAGGACTATTGAGGGGCCCTCATGTGCTACCAGTGAAGGTCAGCATCAGCTTCCCGCGTGCTTTTTCCATTTCTCACTGTTGTTGGTCTCTCACCTCTCCTGATGTCTTGCAGTTCTGTGGTACCTTCAGGATACTCCTATCGACATCTCTTTTGAGATACGCTTCTGTTGTGGCATCTGCTTGGCAGAGAGTCTGTCACAAAAATTAATAAACCCCAGGTTGCTACAGTTGTAGGCTATCTTAGCATTGATCTTCGGATCCTTCTGGTGGCCAGATTGCAAAAACGCACCTTTGTGCTTTCAGCCCTCTGAAACTTTTGGTTTTAAATCCAGAACCTTGGGGTTTAGATGAATCACGTGCATGCAGTTTTGATAGCTGCAGAATGGTGCTGCTGCTTCCCTGGTGGTTTTTTTTTTTTGGTGTCCGTCTGTGTCCCGTCCCATTCCGTCTGGCCCCTCCTCTTCCCCACCCCCCTCCGAGAACTCATGTTCTGATATCTTGCAATGGAAAAAAATGATCTTATATATTAAATCAGACTTTTGAGCATGTCAACTCTGGGTGTAGCTTGCAGAATTCTGGGTGTGGTGATATGATAAATAATGAAATTGGTCATCGTTGTCATTCCCTAGAACTGTGCATCCTACGGAGAATCCCCCAGGCGCCCTACCGAGGAGGCGCTTCGCACTGAACATGGGCTTTTTAAATTTCACTCTGTAGTGAGGGAAACAAGATGAGGCTTTATCCAATACCCATTTGATTAGTAAATTGATATCTCATATTGATCTACCTTTTAAAATGCATTAAAGATGTCTGAACCTCATGTGACGTATTTTGTAAAAATACTGCAAAATTATCCTCTGCACTGAAGGCCTTAGAAGACTTTTTTGTGGTATATAATTGAAGTTTTGCTTTTTAAAATGTTGTTTGGGATTTTCAAAGGAAGCACAGTTGTGAAAGGGGAGCAGTTCAAATGTAACTCGATTCTGTAACTTCCATTTTGATTTAGTTAGTTTTTTTTTTTTTTAAGACTCAAAAATCTGTGGTGGTTTAAGTTTTTGGTTTGGTTTGGTTTAAGTTGATGATGGTGACTGTAGTGGTGTCCCCTTGCTGAAAAGGCATATGGCAGACCTTAAAATCGTTATTTTGTCAATCTGGCATAATGATGCAAGAGAGAAGACGGTCATTCATTTCAATTAGAAGCAGAGTACGCAGAGTGCTCTGGTTTTTAGTTTTTCAGCAACTTTGGTGTGAAAAGACATGACCCAAAGGAATTTTACGTTTTTACCCCTGACCTGACACCTCTGCTGCCAGATAGTGAGGGGAGGTCACACTTAAAGTGATTAACTGAGGATGGAGCAAGATAAAGCCTTGTCTGAACAGGCAGATAGGCAGTACTTTGCATGGGTATTGATTCTTCTTGGATGTCTTATAATGTCAGTGGACAGACAGTACAGGACTCGAGTCAGTCATCCATGTCGCATGCCTATAGAGAAAGGGAATCTGTTTGAAAAATGCTTTTCCGAAAGGGAACCTGGACTGGAAATATTGGTGGTGATGTTCAAGTTACCGTTAGATTTATATGCAGAGTTCTACTTAAAATGCTGCGTCTTTATTGTATGTATTTTTAGGTGGTGTTATGGCTGGGTAATAGACTCATGGAAATATGTCTCTTGAATGAATGTGTAATTAACGCTTTATATTATGTCCAGAATAAAGAAAATATAAATCACAAGATTTTTATTCATAAGGACTGCATTTAGAATCATAGAATAGAACCATAGGATCATTAGGTTGGAAAAGACCCTTGGGATCATCGAGTCCAACCATCAACCCCATTGTAGAAAGTTCTCCCCTACACCATATCCCCTAACACCACATCGAAATGGCCTATTTAGCAAATAGGTTTGATTTTTCTTACTTAGGAATATGCAGAAACTGGATGTGGATTGTTACCCTTTCTTGTTTGGGCTCTGATTTTTATTGGTTTTGTTTTTAGTGATGAAAAGGTGTTGTCCTGTGTTTACCTGATGCTTCAGCTGACTCTGAGTTTGTCCCCACTCCCTGCATACAGCTGGTGTATTCAAAATGGTGTGTAGATCTGGAGTCTTCATTTAAACTTGCTGGTATTGATGCTTGGATTAAACTGTTCTATCTGATATTTTTTTTTCCCCCTCCTTTTAAAATATGTTAAATGTATTTTTAAGAGCTCCATGCTGGATCTCACAATTGCAGGATTTGAGCTAGTTTGTTTAAACAAAAAAACCAACAAAAACTGGAAGTCTGCATTTTTTCTGCATTGTTATTTTTACACTTCTTTAATGGCAGTCATGATAAAGTCTGTTTTATGCAGGGTTTGTGGCACAGACTCAGCTGTGGATTTCTACAAGCAGAATTTTAGAGAGCTTAGAAGTGTTTGCAGAAGTTAGATAATGGCAGTATTTGGTGCTGTGCCCTGGCTGAAGTATGTAGCATATTAAGTAAAGATATCGACGTATCTGTTCTCGTCCTTCGGGCTGGTCTAAATGGGTCAGTGTTGCTCCTCTCTCTTCAGGCCTGCTCATTAAATCTGTTCTGTGTGGTCCAAATGTGAGGGCTAAAATCAAGATAAATGCATTTTCAGGTTTTTTTGACTGTTGAAATTAAATCTTGCATGTTTTTTGGTTTGGATTTTGTTTCGTAGTTTGGGGTTTTTTTAATATATTAATTGCAGCACAGTCCCTTCTTGAGAGCAATCAGGAATATGACTTCCTTCCTTCCAGGCTGTTTTTCAGCGCTGACAATTGTCTTCTAAATATTTGGTCCGAACTGGCAGATTCACGCTCCATCAGGCAGACCTGCTTCCGAATCCATTCCTGGCACAGTAACTTTTCCAGAAGGTTAATGCAAACACTTACAGTTTCTTCCTTCCCTCAACTTCTGTCATACTGACCATGTAAAAATAACTATTTGTTTTTAAATTTGAATTATTTTCTTTTGCTAGGCTCCAAATTTGGGAGTGCTCTTTAACCTCTCTTCTGCTAAGCCAACTTGTAGGTATCAGGACCTGGCTCTTTGGGGCTGAACACGTAAACTAGGCTGAGGTGTGGCCAGGGTAGCTGAGGGTCTGCTGGCTGGGAAGACAGCAAAATCTTTGTTATAAGTACTGTTTTGCAGGCGGGGGAGTGGGGGAATGGGGTTGTGTGTCTTTTTTAAGCAGGTCTTTGAAGAAGGGAGACCCTATAGCAGCTTTCTAGCATCTGAAGGGGGTCTACAAGAAAGCTGGAGAGGGACTTTTTACATGGGCATGCAGTGATAGGATGAGGGGTAATGGCTTCAAACTGAAAGAGGGGAGGTTTAGATGAGATATTAGGAAGAAATTTTTCACTCTGAGGGTGGTGAGCCCCTGGCCCAGGTTGCCCAGAGAAGCTGTGGCTGCCCCATCCCTGGAGGGGTTCAAGGCCAGGTTGGACGGGGCTTGGAGCGACCTGGTCTAGTGGGAGGTGTCCGTGCCCAGGGCAGGGGGATGGCACTGGGTGATCTTTAAGGTCCCTTCCAACCCAAACCATTCTGTGATTCCATGAAAATAACATCGTCTGTTGTACACATGATGAAATACCTCCGTCCCAGTTGAGGCAAACAGCAGATCCTTGGCTATTGCCAAGGTTCAGCTTTAGTTTGCATTATATGTTGGCAGATCCTTGGATGGGTTTGCCACTAGAAAAGGAATATTATCTTCCAAATTCAGGTTGGCTAACCCACTATTAAAAGTGGTTTTTACTTACAACCAACAAAATGGTTGTAAGTTAGGGCACGCCATAGTCTTATATCATGTACCCAGGATTGTTATAAACAGTGAAATGCTTTCTGGTCTCTACACAGTCATGTTGAGTTTCATGGGTTTTAGGATGACACTTCAAAAACAAGCACCGAAACTCGATTTTTAGTGCCATAGGCAGCCTACAATGCTAAGCAGACCCAGTACAGCAGAAGATAAAATATTTACCAGTGTCTTGTCAGGGAAGAAAAAGATTCTTCTGATTTCATGGGGATTCAGTATATTCCCTTGCAATTATATCCAGCTTTGTAAGAAAATTGGTATTTATTTTGCTGAGCTTTAGGTCATAAGTACGCTCAGAGATCTCTCTGAACCAACCTTGGAGTTTCCTGTAAGTCATGGCATGGGTTTTCTCTCTTTCACGTTCAAATGTTGGGTAATCCTTAGGTTGTTTTTAAAAGTGTTTGAGGATACAGATTATAAAGTCATGTCAGTGTTTAGGATCTGTGGTGCTTAACAGTTAGTGATTCTCTTCAGCACATCAGTATCATTAGGAAAAAGCCCAAGCTATTATAAGTTCTTTTTCTATTATCTTTTCCACTCTCTAATGACAGGCTCATTTAATGGGCTTTATCATTTAGGTGGCATGACGGACATTGGTCAATAAGAGCAGGAAATGACGGGGAGAAATGTTTACTGTGTGCTACACCCCTCTGTTCCAATGGGAAAATAAAAGTAGGAGCAAAACTGTTTTATTTTTTTCCCTTCGTTTTCCTCTTAGTCAGATGGGTGCAAGTTCATTACAGTGGAAATCAGTCGAAGAAGCTCCGTTTGCGGTTCTGCTTATGAAGAACATGGGTCCATCTAGAAAGACTAGATTTCTTTGAACTTGGGAAACAAGGCAAAATTGCAGCAGCCAAAGGTGTCTGGTGTTCTTGTGGTGAATATAAGATGTTTTATGATCAGCGGCTCAGGGGGTTAAATATATACTTAGGAGGGCAGTGGGAAAAGTGAGATGCTGGATGCTGAAAAGTGGGGGGATTGGGGTTCGGTCAAAAAAAGGAGCTTTGCAATAGTCTTACTCAGCGGGGAGTGCTCTAAACCGTTGACGACTCTGCAGCAATTCTGAGCGTCTTGCAGGGGGTCACAGCGGTAGCGGGGATTGTCTTGGCATCTTGTAATGGCTAATCAAGTCTGAGAGAAGAAAAGCATTTTCTGCATTTCTGCAGCTGCTCACCGGTGCTCCACTGGTGCTGCAGGAAAGCCCTAATTGCTAACATTGTTAGGGATTCTCTCCCCCACACCCCCTTCCCACCCCCCACATCCCATTGCAATTCTGAGTTAGTACTGTGCTGGCAGACAGCATACTTGGCACCA
Source organism: Chroicocephalus ridibundus (assembly GCF_963924245.1). NCBI lineage: Eukaryota > Metazoa > Chordata > Aves > Charadriiformes > Laridae > Chroicocephalus > Chroicocephalus ridibundus. The sequence goes on from NC_086293.1 coordinate 593,867, forward strand.
ACAATAAAGGCAACACTAGAAAGAAGTGCGTTTAAGGAATCTGTGACATGTATGTCAGGAGAAGATTTCTTTAGTTGGAAACTGGTGCCGTGGTGGAGTTCTGTCTGTTTGTATTGAATAAACTGGCATTTAATTAAGTCCTCAGAAGACCACAGATCTCTACTGGAAAAAGTGGGTGTTGTAGGAAATTCTAGATATAGCCATGCTAATTCTCGTAAATCTCTCAGCTTCTTTCCATGCCCCTAAACATAGGGTTTGCAATCCCTAATGGGGTATGAAGACACCGTATTGAAGTGGCTTTACTTGGCACTGTGTTAAGACATTCTGGGGCCTTGAGCCGTAACACAACTTGATTCTGGCACCGTTGTTGCACTGCAGTTTGTGCAGGAGGGCTCCTCTTATCATATATGCAGAGTCAGGAGCTTTTAATCCTCCTAGATCTAATGGCAAGACCATATCTTCACCTCGTGGCACCAGGGGTACACACATGGGGCTGTATACTGATTATTGTTCTTTTTGTGTTGTTTTTTAATAAATATTTTAACCTCCTTAGTTACCTTAAGTGTTTTTACATTTTGCCCAAAACAACTGGGCATGGAATTAGGAGGTTACTGGGAGGCGAGGTGCTGCTCGCATGACTGTCGTTTCAGCTTTTTGTGCAGTTAGGCAGGCCGTGTTTTGCGCTTAGTCGCCTGACAGTTTTGAATCAGGAGAACCAGAAACTTGTCCTGTTTCAGGTACTGACTTGGACTGTATAATTTAAACCACTGAACCTTTAGTTGTTAGTATGGAGTACTTGCACTTTAATCTAACTGGGAATCAGCTACCTTTGAATTGAGCCTTGAGGTAATCTTTTTGGTCTTCGTCAGCTCAGTTGGACTTCTGACAGCTCTTGAGAAAGTCGAGAGGAGGACTGGCTTTGTTTCCTCTGATCTATTGAAGCTTTTTGTCTCCTTCTTACCTCATCTGGGGCAGTTGAGGACTTTATTTGGAGTCTGAAAAAAGAGGGTTAGATTATTTTGAACTGACTGGAAAACACTGCTGGACTTGGGAGCTTCAGCTTTAAGGCTGCCCAAAGGCTTGGACTGGATCTAGGCCAGCTTGTTATTGGCAAGGCAGCTCTTTGCATGAAGAGCTGGGTCTCCTGGTGTTTTGGATACCTTTAAGGTTTCAACTTGATTTGGAGTGTCATTTAGTGATTTAGAGCCGCATAGTCTCCCTTGCAATCAGATGGATCAGCTCTCCAGCCATGGCATCAGCATCTATCAACGGCAACTGTGACTTGGGATGTGGAGGTGAGCAGTCCCGTGGGTGCTGCCTGGTAGAAATCCCTGCTGAGAAGCTTTCTTTCTCTCACCTCCTGAACAGCCTGGACTTCGTTTAAAAAAAAAAATGCTGCAGTGGTTGGCTTCTCTCTTGTGTCAGGTTTGGGGGAAGACTGGATTTGGCTAGTACAGGAAGGCATTTAAACCGTTCCTGGAGTATTTTTCTTTCTGGTTCAGGAGTGGGAAGCAGTTCCATTTGGTATTGCCCTTGTTAGGGTGTATTCTTAGGTTTTAATGTTTAGCAATAGGTTTTGCTTAGGTAAAACATTTATTTTTAGGTTTAAAATATCAAAGAAAGGGAAAATAGCTCATGTCGGCTAAGTCTCCGTCAGCAATAAATGCAGCCTGTAGAAGTGGATCTGTGTAAGGAAGCTGGTGCTGAGGACTGCCCTGTGTGTGTCTGAAGGGCTCTTACATTAAGTCAGCTCTAGATAGGCCCTATGGACCCAATGCCTGTTAGCTGCTGTTGGGTGCTAGGTGCACTCCTTGAATGCCTCTTCTAATTTCATTTCCTCCAAAGGGAGTCCGGGTCATATGCTCCGAGGCTGTGCTGAGCTACAAACCAAACACAGTAGGGTGAGGCGAGGTGGGAGACTGGCTTCAAAGGAGCTCTCTGGTCAGAACTAAAATGGGGACGGTGACACATCCATCGTCAGCCCTGCTGAAATCCTGCACGGTGGGGTTGGACGGCTGGCTTGGTGGGGCCATGCTCCACAGCTCAGATTGAGTGTTGGCTGGTATTCTCTGCCCAACCTTTGATCCCGCACAGGGAAGGAGTGTCAGAGCGTGGATTGATTCTGTATCCAAAAGGCGTACTTTGCTCATCAAGTTAACTTTGGATTAATACTCAAGCTTGATGGAGTCTAACGTCTGTAAACCTTGACAAACAGAACCATGTTGTGAAGGCTGGGTTGCCTTCTCTGGCAATCAGATTTTGCAGTGGTTTCAAACAGTTAAAGTTGCTTTAGTGCCATCGATAGCCATGATCTTCCATAGTAAGTGATGAAATTGTTTGAAAGGCCAGGAAGATACTGCTGATCTTTCTGCCTTGTAACATGATGAACACTCATCGTCTCCTAACAGCTTGAGTGTTTCCCAAAGGTATCTGCACCATGGTTTGCTTATCAAGTTTGCTAAACGATGTATTTCAAAATAGATGTCTTTAAAGTAATATATTTGGTGGAGTGGGGGGGAGGAGTTACTTTTAGGGTGGAAGCATTAAAACTGATAGAAGTTAATATTTTGGTGGTGATCCTGGCAAAGACTTTTCTTTCTTTTTTTTTAATCTTCGTAGCTTGGTTAGAAGTTTATTGTAGTTGCTCTTCTGGCTCTGCATCCTCTTCGGTGATAAGAGAGGAGAAGTATATTTTTTTAAATCATCATGTCAGAGGTAGCTCATCTTGGTGTAGAGAGAGGAGACCAGAACGTGTGTTGAAATGCACAGAAAGAAATAGGAAGTTTGGTTTCTAGCTTGTATTTGCTTTTTTATTTAAAGCGTTACAGCTTACCTGTTGGCCTTGATTAAGGCATCTGATTTTTTTATTCTTTTTCCTCATGAGGGGAAACAGTTTGACATACCACTGAAGTTGATTGTTTTCTTTTAAAGCTCCAGTTCCTGATTCAGGTAGTTACTTACGGATCTCAGATTACATTTTTTAAAAAAGTCAGTCATTTGACCAAGGGTTTTTTAGTGTCTTTGCTGGAGACCTGTAGCTTTCTGAATGCTTTTTCATAGCTTTCAGATAGTAAGTCGTAAATAACTGGAGTTTCCTGAACTTCAGTGAGGTAAGTCCATCAGATCCCCAGGTGTGTTATGAGAGTCTTATGGCCGATCCTCTTCTAAACACCTGTACCTGATAGAGGTTTGCACTTCTGTTTGCATCTCTGAGGTCACAGGTAAACGTTCTCTCTGCTTAGTTTGTTTATTTTTACTTCCGTAGTAAAATTTGCTCTAAGGAAAGGTTACTTTCAGTGCAGTTCTGTATCAATCCACCAGATGACACTTGATGCTTACAGATGAAAAGATGAGTGGTCTTGCATTAAAAATTCTGTATTCCTTTGTTGATTTAGAAAAAGAAAAACTGAGAACATTTTGTTTCCAAAATGTTTTCATATGGTACTTGTAAAATTTTAAGTGTGCGTATCAGAAATGCTTATATGATCAGAATTGCTTATATGCTCTACTTGGGCTTTTCCTACGTGCCCATAAGAAAGAAAAATAAAAATTGAGGGTAGACGTTTTCATAAAGGCTTTGAACAAAACTGTGCAGAAGGTAAAACCACAGTCATAGTTACCTTCTGATGAACTGCTGTCAGAAATTATACTCTTGTTGAATGAGAGGTTAGTGGTGGGAGCAAGGACACTCGGAAGGGTTTACGCTGTTAGGCTCATCGGAAGGGGAGTTTTTTTGTAGTCCGTTTCTGCGGTGGAGTCCTGGTGACTTTGCAGGCTTTACCACAATACGGACACTAATTACAAATACGTAGATGGTTCAGACGCAGCTTTGTCAGTGCACAATGCTGTTGAACACATACTCGTCCGTGCAAGCCAAGCTGTGATGAGAAACCAAGGGAAGGTCGCTCTGTTTTGTACCAACGCAGAGCTGAACTCACTGAACAGCAGCGGTGTGTTAAGACAGGGGATTAAAATCCGGTGTTAGCGTACAGCTCCTGTGTGTATTTTTGTGTGCGTAGGAAACTGGGTAGACAAATGAGCCAGAAAATTTTGCTGTAGTAATACTTCTTTTCTTAAGTCAATAAAATAATGTGATGTAAAGGGCTCTGGGTGGTGGTTTTTATCAACTTGGACTCACACCATCAGATACTGAACTCGGGGTGAGTACCAGAAGGCTCCCAAGTGCTGGGGAAATGGGGCTCCATCCCTTTGCGACAGATCCTGGAGGCACGTTACGTCCCCAGCTTGGTGGTCGTGCCGTATTTATCTCAGCGGTGCTTTCGTACACCTCTGACATTTCTCACTGCTGCTCATCCTGAGAAGCAGTTGATAATTAGGGAGAGGGAAGTACGAAATGGGTTGCATTTAGCTGTTGCAGTTCAAACTATGTAGTATTAGGAGACGTAGAGACACGTAGAAGGGGTCGGTGGCTGGTTTGTAAGTAAAATGCTTAATTTTATATGAAGTAGTCCCCCTCCTGCCCAAAAACTTATTTTCTTGCAGTTTTTGCTCTCCTCATGTCTTTATGCTCTGCTGAATATTTTATTAAGGTACTGTGCCTAAGCGATATGAGCAATTACATTGTGATTTTGGCAGTAACGTGCCTCACTGGTGTTTTTAATCAAAAGCTTTAAAATTACTCTAACGTTTTATCGATACTATCTTTGAAATAATGCAACTTGAGTAGCCAGCACATGAACTATGTTTCTTTTCCCAATGGCAAACATAAATCTGTGGCTGTGCCTTACTTGTTTTCCAAGGTAACTTACTTGTGTTTCCTGTTTTGTTTATGAAGCAGCTGGTTTGCATTGCTCAGCAAAGTGTCTGCTTTGAGGCCCTCAGTCCTGGGAAGCGTTTTGCTTTGCGTGGCTGTGACCTGGCATTCGTGCTTCAACGGGCGTCCTCTGAGACACTTTGACATCCTTGTTCCTCTTAATGCCATTCCTGATGATGAGAGAAGGCACAGCGAGCGCAGACGTTTGAGAGACGTTTCCAATCTGAGACATCAGAGTATGGTCCGAGGATTTGGCGATTGTACTGGATTGACTGAAATGTAAACTGGGCATTTCCTGAGTGATATTTTTTTATTTTTTATTTTTTATTTTGGCCTGGTTGGAAAATACCAAATCATGGCACCTGATGTAGCTCCTGCAGAATGCTTTGCGCTTAAACATACTCAGCATCCACGGTGCAGGCAAGGGGGTGGTGGCGGCACCATGGAGGTCACCCGTGCTGGCTTTGCTGCTGGAGCTGGGAGATTGCAAACCGCGAGATGTCCTTGCAGTCCTGAGTGCTCGGTGCTGTGTTTTGCTCTTTGAAATTAGCTTTTCTGATGAGCAATATAAAGTCTGAAGAACTTAGGGTTTTATGGGGAAATTTTGAAACCTCAAATTCAATGCCAGTATTTTTGTTTGGTTGTCTGGTTTTTTTTTTTAGTAAAAATTAATCAAAAAAACTACCCCCACCTGATAAACCTTGTCTATTTTAATGCACTAGAACGTATTACTCTCTCTCTGGACAACTAGTACAGGGCAAAAAGTCTGCAGGACAGGAGAAGTGAAGGGGAATGATATTTCTTGCGGAAGACGTGGGAATCATCTGCTTAGCAGATGTTTAAAATAAGTCTTGCAACTGTTCTGCTTATAGATTTGTGTGTGTACATGGTTTTATGTACATTCTTGGTATAAAGACAGAGTTCCCCTGAAAATACCCCTGATCAGTTAGTGATATGGCAGTATATATGTTGTCAAGTCCACCTGTGTTTGAAATCTGTCCCAATATAAATCTTGGGGAAAATTCAGGATGGATCGTTTCCATTAGTGGACCCTTGCCCAGGAATTTAGTTCGGTCTGCGTAGCTGGAAAGATTGGGTTGTTTGTCTGTTCCCGACTGCTAATTTTAAGGAGCTGCAGATCTATGCTATGTAGCCCACCTTGTACGTTTCCACTGCCTTTTTTTTTATATTTTTTTTTTTAATTTTTTTTCCCCTTTCCTCAAGTTGAAGAGAATGCAGAGAAGGCTTGAAGAATTGCTCGTGGATATTGACCTGGCCTAGTGATAGGTTTCTTTCTAACTTTGTAGGAAAAAAAAAAAAAAGCAGAGGGGAAAGATTGGACACGTGGAGCTGCAGGCACCTCCTGAGAGCAGACCAGCGCCAGACGTATGGGTGTCTTCTGGAGAGCTGCTGCTCAGAGCTGGACTGAGAGCCGCTGGAGCTGAAGGGCCGCGGGCATGCGTAGCGGTGTTGTCTGTCAGCCTAGCAATTCCTTTAGCTAAGGTCCAGGTTTTTAACGTTCGATGTAAATGAACAATATTTTATTTATGGTTGCAGGATTTAAGCTGACTTTTGCAAATCTACAATTCTACTTTTTTCAGGTCTTATACACTCTCTTTAGCCCAGGCAGAAGTTCGGATGTTGTCTAAGTCAGTCAAAGGGTCAGTCCGGGATCAATTCGGGAATACTGTAAGAACGGCTCGCTTGCGAAGCTCTGTGGTCTCCCTGGGTGAGATGCTGCAAGACCTGACCGTAGGGGTACCTCCATTTAGATGAGAGGTGGACAGTCCTAAACACAGCTTGGAAAGCTCTTAAGTGTCAGGAAGAACATTAAAGTTTATGTTTGGAGGGTTGGCGAAATCGAGTTCAATAACTGGTACCCTTTATAAATGGGTCTGAGTTTCCCTTTGTCTTTTATCCTGTGCACACACTGAAAACGCATCCTCACCCCTTCCCCTTTCGCTTCCTTCACCCCTCACACCTAGGCAGTATACTAAAATAGAGCAATTCCACTTCTGATCTCACGAAAGCTAAGCTGGGATGAAATAGTTTACAGGCCATAGTATGTCCCTCCTCCCCTCCCTCTTCCCTTTCCGTCTGTTATCCAAATCCTTTCTTTTTCACTTTCACTCTTTTTTTTTTTCCTTGTATTGTTTACGGCCAACTCTTTTGTTACTCTTTTCTTCATTTTTGTCTCAAAGCCCCATAAAAGAATTATATTGAAAAATAAAGCAGTAATTCTCAGCCAAGATGAACTTTTAAACTGTTCAAAGGAGATTTGAAATTAGGCAGTGGGAGTTTATGCATCCCTAATTAGAAGCAAAACTAAACAAGCACGACAAATTTATTGATGATAAACCTCAGCCCTGATTAAACATCTGTTGAAGCTCAATTTAATAAATTACAGCATATTATTGCTGCCTGAGATGCAGTTACTGGGTGTTTGCCGGCCTCTGGAGGAGCCGCATCGTGATGTGTTTGTGGGAACAGTAAGGGCAAACCTGGGGCTCTGTCTGCTGCGCGCGGCTTGCTGCAAGAGTTAAGAAAGTCCCTTGTTGTTCTTAAAATCAAAGTAATTTGTTTCATTAAAAAAAAAAAAAAAACAAAATCCAGAATCTTCTCAAGGTATACTACTGAAGGGGACAAAAGGTAGCACATAAAACTTAATTTTCTTTTTCATTAAAGAGGATCTGAGCAGATCCTGAAGGCAAGCAGAGGCTGTAAAGTTCCTAGGGCAACAAGACATTTAGCTTAATATAAACTTGAGCTTACTTGTGCGGAAAATCGTGTTTTACAGGTTGGAGAAGAGTACAGCAGGACAGCAGTCACGAGGCGGTTCAGTGAAGCGCTGGTTTAGCGCTGTTGGAACTAACCCAGGGGCACGGGTGGTTGGTTTGACTCCCGGCATGCACGTTTTCCCACTGTGGGAAACCTGGGCATTTCTTGAATATGGTGGTTCTCCTCTCCTCGCTTCACTTGTGCCCTACTTCGGTTTTTTTTTTCTCCTACGGTCCAACAGGTCTGCATTTTGGGTTTTTTTTTGTAACTGGTACAGTCTTTTCCCACCTTTTCCATACAGGGATACTCTTTTTTCGTATTCATTTAGCAATACCGAAAGATATTTCCTCGAGAAAATGGGTTTCTTGAGCCAAGAATGTATTTCCAAGTGTTTGTCTAAAGCATGTCATTAGTATGGACAAAACAAACGATAACCAGCCCAAATCCAAACCTCTTGGCAGCAAACTAGAACAAAGAACTCTTTTGACTGTCTTGTGCCAGATATTTAAACCCAGGCAAGAGACTGTGCTTAAAAGAACAACATTCAAAATAGAAGCCCTGGGTGCCATAAAATAGGCAAGTTAGTGCAAGAGAAGAGGGCCTGGTAACTTTATTCCTCCAGCCAGGATGTAGTTTCATGGCTATTTGAAAAATAAGAGATGAAAAGTAAATCCTTCTCCTGCAAATGCTGCGTTTTTTCTGGGTCCAAAGCGTCTCAGGCTAAGCTCCTGTCATGGAGCAGAGCTCCTCCGAATAGCCCTGCTCGGCGCCCCAAAAGGATGCTGCAAAATAGCAGCTGGCAAAAATCAAAGAATTCGGTCTGTTGATTTGTATGCCTTTGTCTGGTTCCCTTCAGCAAAAACCTGCGAAATCTCAGCTGGGAGGTGTCTGAATTTTTGTAATTGATAGATTATTCCGTGTCAATAGAAATGTAACTTCATAAAGTGCTTTGGGATTTTTTTTTATTATTTTTTTTTTTAAAGTCTTTTGTGGAATAAGATTATCATTAAGCCTGATTAATTATGATTGAATGCGTTCCAGAATCCAAGATGAAGGCTCTAGAAACTACAGGCTTGAGTTGATTGTAATTTTACAGATCTTTGTACAGGCACTGATTTTTGATCGATGCAATATAGAAATTCATAGGAACGCCCAGATTTTTTTTATTATTTATTTATTTATTAAATTTGCATGAATACCGTTTTAACTTTTCCCTTGGTGTAGGAAGATGCACTGATTTGCCATGCCAGGCAAGTGTGCTGCTGCCGGTTCCTGGCAAGGAAACTAGGTCATTTGTACCTCTTAAGCCTGGTAGACAAATGAGCAATTGAGTGAATTGTAACCTTTCTCTTTACAGCAAAGGATAAAATGAAGGGGAAAATTAAAGAAAGACCTTTGCTTTGTTTTACATGAAAGCATACACATGTACAGATAATTGCAAAAGCTGCGGAATAAAGCTTTGAATGCAAAAGCTTTTTTCATAAATCAGAAGTAGAGTAATAGGCCGTGCTACAGTTGCTAATATAATCATGGTCTCTTTGTTACTGTGCAAATTTCTGCGGAGTAATTAGTCTAACACCATTTTTGTTGTTTCTGAATCAATTTGAAAACGGAGCAAGGGCAAGCAGAAGACCTCTGGTGCCAGTTGGGTGTTTAAGTAGAGGAAAGCAACGTAGCGTTCTGCCTGCCCCAGTGGGAGACGCGTGCGCCAAGCCTGAAACCAGCGCAGAGGAGAAGACTCTCCTATTGCAGGGTGCTGTCACCTTCGCTCGTGAAAAATGGCTCTTTATTCAATTACATTAATGAAATTAAACTTTTCAATTTCTTTGGCTAAGGCTGCTGTATTTTGGCATGTGGATGAGAACTGGTCCCTGTTTAGAGCATCCCAGATCTACATATAGATCCTTACAAAAATACAGTTTCTGTTTTGTATAATATTACTTTAATATAAATTGATATATGCCTCTTTCCATGTGCCAACGGATACCTTTTTAATAGAGTTGTGAAAGCGAATCCAATGCTCTTCTACTTGTGGAGGAGAAGACCTTTCCAACGTTAAACCTTGTAGTGGCAGCTGTGGAATGACCCTGCTTCAGCGTAGCATGAAGAGGAAGGACGCTCTTTGCAAGACTTGAAGTTTTGCTTGGAAGCACTAATTTAAATCTTTTAAGGGAACGATCTCTTTGCGAGTATACTTTGCAAGTACTCTGGTGCAAATGAATCTCTATGGTAGGATACTGGGTTCTTATTACTGCTTCTTGCATGAAATGCTATTATGGTACTGACTTCTTTGCATGGTGTCGGTTCTCTGTGTGCTCCTTTACAGGTTTTTTTTTCTGCAGAATTGCATATTCTGCTTGCATTGGACCGTGACTAATGTACGGATTTGCTTTCTCTAGCGCCAGTGGTGTTCTGCCAGTGTTTTAGCAGGGGATTCCCTCAAGAATTCCCCGGCTTCTCCCATGTGGCCAGGAGTTGTGTGCATCAAGAATACATGTACTGCGTTTATTTACTTTGGGGAGTGGGAAAACAAAGGCTCCCGTTTACTTTTTTCTTTTCTTTTTTTTCTGAAAAGATACCACCAGCTCAACAGCTGGTGCCGGAGGGGGCGGCAGCCCTGTCACGGGAGCTGGGTAGGACGCCCTGGCCAGGAGTCCGTGCTCCAGTTCTGTTCCCGCTGTGAAACCTTGGCAACACTTTCCTTTTTTTTTTTTTTAGTTCTTTTTTTTTTTTCCTTCCTTTTCTTTCATTTTCAAGCATTCTTTGTTTGGACTGTGAACAAAGACTGTTTTTAGTACGTACTTGTACAGTGCCTATCTTGCTGGGCTCTGCTTTCCTTTGGGATTGTTTCGTGCTTTTGTAGTAATAATAAAATTAAAACTAGACACTGGTCAAACAAGCTGCTATCAAAATGCTCTCACCAAGAGCAAGGGCTGTCGTTCCACGTCCAAAAAACACGTGAAAGCCACAGAAATGCAGGTGATGGCTTACCTTACATCAGGCGTATACGCCTGTTGAGCTAATTGCAGAAATTCATTCTCTTCACTGCCCCTTCCCCTCCTCTCCTTCTCCCCACGCCCTCCTGCACCCCCTGAAGCACATCCAAACGCTGCGGCCAGCGCTAGTGCTGTGTGGAGAGACCATGACCACCCACCAGGGCACCGGGGGGGGCTCGGGGAGACCTCTGTGTCCTGGTGGTGGTGGGTTTATCTTTTTTTTTTTTTTTTTTTTCTTTTTTTTAGTATGAGGAGGATGATATGCTCCTGAGATCCTGTAGGATGACTGTGTCCGGGATTTGGCAAGAGGATGAGTAAAAGTAGCTTTAGAAAATGCAGCCTCTAATGAAGGTGTCTGTGTGCGGTTTGCTGTTTCGGGAAGGATCTATGGATTAAGTGCCCCTTTTTCATACTTGGCAAAATAAGCAAATGTGAGCATTTTTCAGCCTGTCTTTACTGCTGGACGTTTTTCTAGTACCGGATTTCAGAACTTCACAGACCCCAACGCTAACAGTGTGCTGCTCTCTGGCACTGTCTGCTATGGCAGCAGAGATTAGAGGTTTGGGAAGAAAATTACTCGCTGATGTGTTGTTTGTGAATAATTTTTTATTCCCGTTGCTCTTAAAGAGTCGATGCATAAAATGAATCGGGGAAAATTACTGTAACAGCAGCAAACTACCTCTTTGTAAGTTTGTAGTTATTAAAGGGAATGATTGTCAAGGTGTATACACATACGCGTATACACATATACGTAAAATATATGCACGTGCGTGTGTATATATATATATATATACAAAATTAAGAATTATATATATAAAATTAAGAATTATATATATAAAAATTTCAAAAGAATTGACCTGACTCATGCTCTTGCTAAAGCCGTTCAGCGTTATGCACCATTGAGAGTACACAACTGTGGTTCCCTTTGTACAAAGGCTATCTTTGTTTTTCACGTGAAGTCATAGTCTATTTAAAACTCTTGTGTTTTAATAATGGATTTTGCTGGAAACTGGAGGAAATGAGTCCGTGGGGTTTTGTCCTGATAAAAACCAAATTGGAAATTGCCAAGTCAACTGTGAATAAATACGAATGTCATATTTTGTTGTTTCTGCTTTCCGGTTTTGTCCCTCTTTTCTCAATGTTTTGGAAAAAAATTATAAAGCTCACATCAGTGACTTCATACAAGTAAGTTCTACTTAACTTTCAAAGCGTATACTGACAACGGAAATAAAATGAGCATGGCAAAAAGGCACTTCACACCTTTCACATTCATTTCTGATGCAGGTTTGCTGCTGAAGGCAGGTACTAGCACTGCCTGGCTGTTGGGTGATGATGGTGATAATCATCCATTACCAGTACAACGAAATTTAGTACTTATTGGATGTGAAATGGAAGTAGCAAAGATTTTTTTATACGAAGACACATTCATCTGGTTTTATTGCTGAATAATTTTTTTCCTTTTAGACGAAAAATTAGCAAGCTTAAGTAGCTGAAGTTATTTGGGCGTTTAACCTTCTTTTGACACCAGTTACACCCTTCAAGTGACTTAAACTTCTCTGTTTCTTTTTCCTGCAGGATCTTAAGGGGAAGTGTCAAAAATAAGTTGCAGAAGTCCATATGACCAGGGCAGAATTTTCTCTTCAGTTTGTTTAAGCCTAAAAAAGCAAAGATGCAGAGTCCTTAAAGGAATCTTATCTTTGCAGCAGAGGTGACTGACAGCAAAGCTAGTTCCATTTTCTCAAAACTTATTTGGTTTTCAAAAACTTATCTACCAGCTGAGCAGTGATAAAACACCATTGCTGGCTAATACCACCAAGGAAGCTCCAAGTGTACTGAACAATCATGCTGTAAAGTTGCAACGCCCCTGTAGTAACTGCAGATTTGGTGAGGGGGGTGTAATTGATAAACACTGTTTCATAAGAAAAAACTTTATTGATATTTTAAACCAGCCTTAGTTTTCGGGCTAGCAACTCTAAGCCGTATTAGCATGTACGAGGAACATTTCTGCTGGTGTATGAGAAGGAAATGCCATCCATCAGCAGAGATAGGTTTTAAAATGCTTAAAAAAATCATTTCAGCATCCTTTCTTGTGACTCGGACTAGGTGAGAATACGTGGGAAACCTGCATGGCTCACAGAAAGCATCCTGAGTTGACCCCAGTCAGCTCTGCGCAGGGGAAAATTGTAAAAGTGCATATTGCAAACCACAGCCCACCCCTGGATACAGCAGATACCTCTGTAAATCCATTTTCAAGAGCTCCTGCGCCATTTCAGTTTGAGTTGTTTTACTTGGGAAGCCGTAGCGTATTCGCGTGGCGCACTTGTGTAGCTCTCAGACAAGTCAATAGTTGTACATTTTTGTTGGTTATTTAAAAGTTAGCGCTCCATTCAAAAGAACGGCTCTTTTGCGTAATGTTACGGTATGGCTCAAGTGATTCAGTGCATCCTCTGGGTTTTTTGGTGATGTTTTTGCCCCATGCAACTACTGATACGATTAATACACAGCAGTTGAAGCGTCTGCATCAGGTACGTAGTGTGCAGTTAGGGAAGCTGCCAGCGTTTCCCTTTGTTTCGTACGCAGGTGAACGTAGTTGTCAGTATTAAATAAAGGGTAGACAAATAACAGGTATCTCCTTGTTGCCTGTGTACATGATTTGAAGTGTTAGTTTATCCTTAACCATGGCCTTTTTTTTTTTTTTTTTTTCAATTATACCTCTATTTTCTTCTTCCAGCGAGAGGTTATCAATAATCTAAAAGCTACTAGCAACTGAGAGATTAATTCTTCATTTCGTTGCCTGCGAACAATTCTAATAAAAAGCTTCCAAGATTCCAGGAGGATCACATGGTAATGAATAGCCATCCACCTGTCATTTGTGTTCCAGTTACTCTTTCTCGATAAAAGACTGAAGTCTGTTTTTTCCCTTAGCTTTGCCCATCTGATATCTTGCCTTTTTCCTAGGAGACGCGGTATGATATGTTGTGTTACGTTCCTCAAGCCCAGTGGTATTCGCCACTTAAGCACAGGAATGTAGGCTGGTAAGGATCCGTTGCTATTTAGCTGTTAGAAAGTCTAAAACAGTAATGCTTTTTCATTTGTTCAGCGAGTCTTTGAAGAAACCTCCTGGCTATCCTTTCCGGCCACACCTGGCTACATGTGATTTTTATATACATATAAAAATATATGTGTTCTTCGATTTTTGATGATCCACGGATGCTATTCCTGTAATTTCTTGGCCTTCAGCTGTGCCTCAGTTGTTACCTTTGTCTCTCCCTGGCAGGCTACCTTCCAAAGAGCAGGATAATACAGCTGAACTGCTCCCATGTGAATTCCCCTGCTCTTGCGGAGCTTCCTCGGTAGTCAACAGCGTGGCTTTTTAATCTGGTTTCCTGAGGAAGTGGGGTTTATGCAATTGTGCTGTCTGTCCTTCCTTGCTCTTGCGACTGCAGGCTCATTCCAGAGCAGGCTGATGAAAGGGGTAAAGAGCTCCAGAATACGTTGGGTTTTTTTTTTTTTCTCTTTTTCCTTTCAGCTTTTCCAAAATCCATTATTCGAATAGACAGGTCGCTAGAGAGGAGGAGACAAGTGGGCAAAACCATCGGGCTGGCACCTGCCAGCTGGGCGATGGACACATGGGTTGCTCCAGACTAGCCCCGTCCCGCGCGGGTGGGTGCCTGCTGGGGACGTGAGGGGCACGCCGTGGAAAGCTGGCGTCGCTGGGAAGGGACACGGCCAGAACCGTGTGGGCCTGGGCTGGGTGGGCCACGCAGAGCTGCTCCTCGCCTTTCGGCTGCAGCCGTGGCTGGGCTGCTCTGGTTTCTGGCTGTTTGGATTTTTAAGCCTCTTCAGCCCTTCCCCATGGCTTGCTTCTAGCAGTGGGTGTTCGGTGGTGTTTTGCCGCGTTTGTGTTGGCAGATTTAGTTCTGCTCTTCCCCGAGTTTGTGTAGGAATTGTGATTTTGCTTTGAGTGAAACTTTGCTATTAGTGGTCATAAAGACGCGATGGTGGGGGCAGCTGTGGGAGCACAGGAAAGCACAGAGTATCGTGCTCTGTGCGAGTCTCTGTGTACCATGTAATCAGCAGAACTTACTTCTATTGCGATGTCATAAAATAAATAACATTCGCATTTTATTTGTATTAGGCTTTTTTGATTTGTGGCCTAGTGAAGAAACACTGAAATCCTGTTTGGGGAGGAAAATGGGTGGAAATACGTGATTAGGCTGTTTGCTCTCTGCCTCGCGGGAACATGGACTACCTTCCCTCTGGGGTTTCTCCACTCCTGTACCAGCAGTATGTCTTCTAGGGATGGTATATGTATGAACGTAATATTGCTTCATCTTCCTGCTGGGAGATGTTCTTGGGGAAGACATCTTTTCATACAGTTTGGGGGTTTTTTTTCCCATCTCTCAAAGAAAAGGTGCTCTTCCACAAGCTGCATGTTGAAAAAGCCTTTAGTAATTCCTGTGTGTTCAGAGACAGCGCGTGGGGGCTTTTTTCACGTGGAAAATTTAAATACGTTAGTAAGAGCTGATGGTCAACTGAGGTCTGTGGAAGTTGCTGTTGCTTTGTGGGAAATACTGGGCAGTGAGTATTGCGCTTCTGTCGCATTGCATTGATGTCCCTGCACCCAGAAGCTCTTGAGCTGAATCAAACGAAATTTGTATCAAATCTAATCAGTTTGATGAAACTGTATGGACCGTCCTTGCCGGGATTTTGGTGCCGGGCTTCAGTTTAACGTGGATTATTTTTGGTTGGCTTTTAATGGGCGCTCGTTGACAAGACCCAAGGAGGGGGAGCGCGGCATTGGTGTGGAGCCGGGGTCTCGCCGCAGCAGCCGCCGTGGAGCGGTGCGTGGCAGTGCCCGCCCTGCTTTTGCCGATGGGCTCTTCTCAGTTCTGCAAGCGACAGCAAAATCATTGAGGTGATCTGTTTCATACTACGTGTGATAATTGTCCGTAACAGAAATGCTACCTTGCATTTGAACGATAAGCTGACGATGCTCCTTATCGAGCCTTCCTGAAACTAGTCATCCTTGCTACAGCCTCAGCTCTGCAACAGGTTCATCCTTGTCACGCAATTTTTAATTGCAATTGAGCATTAATTACCATCTGCGCAAATTCCAATATGTAAATAAAATTCCGGTTCTCCAGCTCCTCCTTGGAAGGCTCTTACACCACGCTTGTTTCAGGCAGCGTCCCCCCAGCATCTCTGAGAAGTTCCCTGCTTTTCAGCTGTATGAAATTCAGTGAAAATGAAAGTAAGTTGAGATAAAATTGTAGTGGTAGTAGTAAAACACATTTTCTTCTCCTGGTGTAGTCCCACGCAGCCTGGCTTTAAAGCATCTCCAGCGAGTAGCAGCGTTACCATCAGCGAAGCCCCCTCCCCTTCCCACATTTATTTCCATGGTAACCCGGGGAAGGCATTCTGCAGCCTCAAAACTACTTTTGCTCTTTCATCATGCAAGCTGGCATTGTCAAGGGCTGAGTGTATTCCTACAGCTTTGAATGAATATAAAAAAAAAAAAAAAAAAAAAAGGCTGAATTTGGATGGGCAGTTGTTATTTGGGAGGCCCTACAGCAGGAAAGAACGGGCAACCTTCAAGTGACCTAGTGTCCGTACGCTGCTTAGTAAGGAAAAAACAGTCTTGCTTCATTAATTGATTAACTTGGAGGGTGGGGGTTATCAGAATGATCCGTCTGTGAAGTGAATGCGGCGATTTCCTGAATCGGCTTGGAGGTAGGGGGGAAAGGGGCAGATGGCTGGCCAGGCTGTGCTGGTGAGCCGCCGGTAAGCTCGCATGCTGGGATCTGTTGCAAATCTTGCTTTCTCGTGGAGTCTTTAATGTCTTTTCAGGTATCATTTAGAAAATGGTGTCTTAACAGATGCCTGCTCTTTGACTGTATTATGCATTTGCCTTTTATTGGTGTAGAAGCGGGGATGTTTAGCGGCATTTGGCAACGCGTGCTCTGTGTGAGCAATTTAGGAGCTGGTAGTAAAGTGTTTGCTGTGTTTCCTGCCATAATGAGCTGGATTGATTATATGATCTCTACAGTGCATGCTTTCTAAAATCCGTACTTATGCAGCATTTGCGTGTAGATGTTGGGAGAATTTTATTATATTTGAGCAGGCTAAGGCTATTTGATTGCTATGTGTGATAAGAGTAGCATGTGGAACTGGTAGGACGCGGTGAAAGAATTGCAATTGCTTGCAAGCAGTAGCTGCAAACAAGGAGGAATGAAATGATGTTGTAAGTAATTATTTTTAAAACATTCTGAAAGTGGAAACCTGTCTTAATACAAGCATGGTCAGAAGCGTTTCAAATGGTATCCTTATCTTGTATGATAAACGGATTGGACAGATTATTGTTTTTAATTTTCTGCCTGTTTGCAGAAAAATGTCTGTTTCGATGTTGTCCGAGTACATGAATCGCAGTGCAGTAATAGTATTGATTAAAATATTTCAGGGCTTCTGCCTGATCAAAGGATTAGATTGCCATTCAATTGGCTTGTGACAAGCCGGGAGGATTTTTGTTTTTCCTTCCTTGCATTATTTGGTTGGGGAGGGGTAAAAATGTAGCTTTCTTCTAAATGTGTCTGAAGTACATAATGGCTGTGAAGTCACCATGACAACACAGGGACCTGCATCAGATATTTCCTCCACCCCTTCTCTGTTTTGTTGTTTTCTAAATATTTGTTATTTATGCATTCTCTGAGATGTTTGAGGGGAGTATCTTAAAGCTGCCATTGGTATGGGACTTATAATGATACCCAGCTCTTAAAGTAAATCGTGTTTGCAGGGTTTTCTTTGATTAAGTTCAGTCCAATGTATAGAATTGTACAGCTAAGGTGGGGTCTAATCAAGAACATGAGCGCTTCCAGCAGGAGCTAAGGGTCTGCCTTTCCCACAGTTCCAGCATTGGAGCCCTGAAGACTTGTGTTGAGCTCTTTGCATGGTCCTGGAGCTTCCAGTGTTCCCATGGCATTGCCATGTGGGACGTGGGGCCTAGGGACTTCTGGCAGTTTCGTATGAGCTGAGGTGTAACAAACAGCATCTTTTTTCAGGCATGACTGGAGTTTGGGGCAAGCTTGGGGACAGCAAGGAAGAAGTCTGATCGTGGTCAAGAAACAAACAGTTCTTACACTCTTCTTTGCTAAGGGGGGCTGAATGCACCTCCCAGGCAGAAAGAGGGTGGAGGTTTTTGCAAGATGCGGTGCCAGACGTTCTTCCCACTCGTTGGGAATTTCTAAAGATGCGCTGCCTGGGGTGGAGCGATACTTGTCTTCGGTTCCCCTCTTGGTCTGAGGCACTCAAATTGCACCACTCAACAATTTTCCCAGCCTGCCGAGGGTTAGACCGTACAGGGCGCATCAAGCTCTTCTGAAGAGCTTGAAGAGAATTATTAGATCGCCGGGTTAGAGAGGGTGTGCAAGAAAGGCAGTCACTGCAGCACGGTGCTTAAGAGGCTTTGGTGGGGAGTGGTGGTGGGAGAGCATCTGGCTTCTGATCTCCACTCCCACAGCTGTGGGCACGCGCGTGGAGTTAGATGGGTGCTTAATTTGTGGTTAGTGTTTTGGGGTGACCAAACTCCGGAATCCTCTAGGTGAGTATTTACTTTGGGGAGTAGACGTCTTACCTGGAGGTCTCTCCCTAGTGCCGCCATCTGCCTCCTTTCGGCAGGATTTGTAGGATGGGAGGGAAGGCGTTTGTTTCACACTTGTAACAGCAACCCGTGTAATTCAGAGTGAAGTTAGTGGAATGATGCGTAGTAGCAGGTGTTCTGTGGAGATGGTGTTTCAATGTCAGAGAAGGGTAATGATGTACTTCGAAGTTAACGTTATACTTCTTGATGGCAAAAAACCACTGTAATTTGGGTAAATGGAAGGTAAAAATCATTGTAGTTGTTGTCGCTTGTAGTATCTGTGTGTGTAGTATCTGTGATGTCTTCTGAGAACATATGGATTTACTTGCCCTTGTGGCAGAGTTGTGAGCATGTTTCAGTAGTGAGGCAATTAAAAAGCAAATACAACACAACGGTGGCTTTTGTCTTTGTCTTATTACCCTGCGTGCTTGTTGACACGAGGAGGTGAAAATCTGGGCATTTTCCTCTCCACTCACATCAACCTGATGTTTCGCTTGCTACCACATGAATAATATGACTTCTTTTTAATTTGGAAAAGTGTTGAGTTCTGTCTAATACTGGAGCTGAAGTTCCAAGTAACGTTTAACAGGAATTATCTGGAGCTGGGTAGGATTGTGGTCTTTGAAGAACCGCGTGTCTACGTGATACAGCTGATTTCCTCTTCTCCTGAATGTTACCTGATGTTATCATTTCAAATATAGCAACTGTGTAGAAAATCCAGTCCTATGGAAATTCATCTCGAGTGTATGGGAAAAGATTTCATTTGAGCCAGAGGCTAAAAGCAAGGAGATAAATCAGTGATGAGAACAACAAGTAAGAGCACGAGTCTGATGGAGTTAGGTTATACAGATTTTTGTGGTTACGTACCTTGCTTTCAAGATCCATAAAGTTAGGAAACATACCATAAACACTAGAGGCAAAAACTTGAAAGTCATGAATTTAGGAGTAGTTCAAAACCAAACCAAACGAAACCTAACCCTCCCCCCAGCGACAAACAAGGAAACAAACCCCCTCTTCTTCCCAAGGTTCGAGCCAAGCTGGGTGCTGTAAGGAAACCCAAACCAGAAGAAATCCCTGTAGATGTATGAAGGTCCACTGGGGATAGGGCAGACTGGCATGAAGATGGCATTACAGCATTCTTAAGGTACTTAAGGGTCCTGGGAATTGAAAGGATGCTTTTTACTCCATCTGATGTTAGCAGTAGTGCTTTAAGAGCCCACTGACACTCACCTGAAATCAAGGCATTTGGCTTTTTTTTTTTCTTATTAATTTTGTCCTATTAATTTACTAAGTTGGGAAGGGAAAGACTTGGTTTCAGTCCTGCAGAATAGGATTACATTCGTTTGCAGTATTTTGTTAGGAATGACCTGGTTTTGTCCTGTGTCGGAGACTGGCGCTAGCTTGTAGCGTAACGCCTCTTCTTGCTCTTTCCCAGCACACGGGGACTGTTGGCATATGGACTGCCATGAAGAACTGCAGCCAAGGTCTAAAAATTCTTTCCAATTTATAGGGTCCTTTCCCCAGACCCCCACAAAAAAAGTGAAGAATTCACCGTAGCGGATAAATTCACACTTCACTGTTAAAATGGAATCCTGTTTTTATAGAGCTGTTTTCCTTTGCTTTCCCCCCGAAAGAAAACCCCAAAAGTTTCTGCGTTTGCAAGTTGCACCAGGAAACCAAAATTGAGCATTCTCACTTAAGCATGGGATCAGTTCAAGTTTCATTTCCCCTATAAATGCAGATATGGCATTAAATAACCCTTGCCACAAAAATGACAGAGGTCTGGGAAAAATGCTTCACTGAAAATTCTAAGGCTCTCAACCTCTTTGGTTATCAAAGACAGGCTGGTTTTAACTTGAGTTAAACGTATTGAATGACTGGCCAGAATGCCACGGTCTGGGAGGGTGGGAAGATGAAACTGTTGTTACTTTGCTTGTAAAGGTGATTTTGTTTTTAAGAAGAAAGAAAAGTGTCAATTTTTGCATACTTCTTTCAATACTGCTGATTCCTGTGAAAGTATTTTGTTGCAGAGCAAGAGGTTTCCATATTCTTTTCCATGCCATTACGCAAAAATAATTGAGACGCAATACTTCTGCCTGCTGGCCAGTTGAATTGCTGTAGCCCGTGTCGTTCACAGGGTTTTGCAGAGCGCAGGACCTGTCAAAATAGCTGCCCTATCTGTTGCTTGATACGCTGGCGTGGAAATAGATGACACACGGAGAGGTCGTGGAGCTCCCGCGAGTTGAGTCTCCCGTCCAGAGGAGCTGCCCAGTGCTCCTGCGTTCCCTCCAAGCAGCCTGGATAGAGAAATACGAAGGGCTTCGGGACTGGGTCCTTAAAGAGTTAAGTGCAGAGAAGTACTAACCAGTGAATATTTAGGTCATGGAGGACTAAGACTGGAGAAGGGCTGCACATTCGCGACAGCTGGTGGGTTTTGTGTTGGTAATAGACTGGAGAATATCTTCTGTCTTGTCTTAACACTGGTGTTTTGAGTTTCTAATTGTACTTTCTTTTGCATTTGTGTTCTTCGTTGCATTTGCGTTGCTTTGCAAGAGGTGAGGTGTGCAATGGGTCTCTAAATGGGCTTTCTGGAACTATTACTTGTGTCTTCCGTCATGTCCTACATCCCGAGTTGGAGCTGATTTCCCAAGAATAGTAAATGTTTTGAAGACGAAATAGGGGTAATTTGTTGTCTTTTCTGAGGCAATGCTTCCAAAATTCAGTGTCTTCCCGACTTTCTGCAGGGCTCTGACCCATAAACCACTTCTCAACCGTACGGGTAGTCCTGGCTTTGAACACTGCGGGTGAGTGTTTGGGTGACACGTGTTGTAACTGTAGTCGTGTGAGCAGTACCCCTGAAATCCGTGGGATTACTCCTGCGTCTGGCCACGGCCACGTTCGGGCTTGAAAAACTTTAATTTAGCATCCTGGGTAAGGCCTGCAGGAGTTTGTTGTGTTTGTTGTGTTCCCTCTCTGCTCTGGGCCAGACGCACCCCTAGAAGCTCGGTATGACGGCGCTTGCCTGCAGCTGAACCTGTGTGAAACAGTTCTGCTCAGGGAGACTTTTATCCAAGCACAGCTGTGCTAACGTGGCTGGAAAATAAAAGAAGTTGGATTAGCACGGAATTTTTAATAGTCTTGCGAGAAGGGCTGGGTGTCAGTGGTTTGGAGAAGAGTCCACTGAATAAAGCTTACTGAAAACACTACATTAATGGGGCTTCTTTTATGGTTAGTGTCTGTATTTACATGGGAAAAGTAGGGTGAGGATGAGTAAGGGACACTGAAACACTTGCTGATGTGGCAAAAAAGTGACTGTGTTTCCGAAAGGGTAAGATTCACTTTTGGAAATGGAATTATTTCATGCCTTTGTTCATGGTTCTAGAATTTGTAAATTGTCATTCAGTGAAAATAACTCGCGGTGATTGATTTTTGCTTTTTTTCTTATCAATGGACTTGGTGTTTCTGATTAGTTTCTTGTCTACTTCAGGAGAGGGTTATCTGTATTTGGGAATGAATTGGGTTTTTTGCTTGGCATTGTTGAGAATTGCTCAAACTATACTATTACCATCAACGTCCACAGGAAATGAAATGCAACGTTAGTATAGGTGTAAACCCTGAGTAGCCCCCACACCCCCTGCACTCATGATTAGAAAGGTAACTTTAAAATGTTAAGAAAAGACAAGCAAACATTCCCATTAATATGGTATTCTCTCCTGGTTTCTTATATTTCCAGGGAAGTGGAATTACATGCTTTTTTTAAACGTTAAGGTAAAAATAGGTAGCGTATACTTTGCTGTGTACAATAGAACTTCCATCTCTTCCTACTTTCATAATAATTTTGTTTGGCAATAATTTTAGTGTGGGTAGATCAAGGCAGGGGCATTGCTGGTGGCACAAAGCTGGGGGGGGGTGGCTGACACCCCAGAAGGCCGTGCCGCCGTCCCGAGAGACCTGGACAGGCCGGAGATCTGGGCAGAGAGAAACCTTATGAAATTCAACCAGGGCAAGTGCAGGGTGCTGCACCTGGGGAGGAATAACCCCCTGCACCAGGACAGGTTGGGGGGGACCTGCTGGAGAGCAGCTCTCTGGAAAGAGACCTGGGAGTCCTGGTGGACAACAGGGTGACCATGAGCCAGCAATGTGCCCTTGTGGCCAGGAAGGCCAATGGCATCCTGGGGTGCATCAAGAAGAGTGTGGCCAGCAGGTGGAGGGAGGTCATCCTCCCCCTCTGCTCTGCCCTGGGGAGGCCGCATCTGGAGCACTGTGTCCAGTTCTGGGCTCCCCGGGTCAAGAGGGACAGGGAACTGCTGGAGAGGGGACAGCAAAGGGCTGCCAAGATGCTGAGGGGACTGGAACACCTCTCTGATGAAGAAAGGCTGAGGGATTTGAGGGCTGAGGGATTCTTCAGTCTGGAAAGAAGACGGCTGAGGGGGGACCTTATTAACACTTATAAATACTGAAAGGGTGGGTGTCAGGAGGATGGGGCCAGGCTCTTCTCAGTGGTGCCCGGGGACAGGACAAGGGGTAACGGGCACAAACTTGAGCATGGGAAGTTCCACCTAAACCTGAGGAGGAACTTCTTTGCTGTGAGGGTGGCAGAGCCCTGGCACAGGCTGCCCAGAGAGGTGGGGGAGTCTCCGTCTCTGGAGACATTCCAACCCCGCCTGGACGCGTTCCTGTGCCACCTGCTCTGGGTGACCCTGCTCTGGCAGGGGGTTGGACGGGATCATCTCCAGAGGTCCCTTCCCACCCCTGCCATTCTGTGATTCTGTGATTAAATGGTGGCATCTTTGCAATTGAGAGACAAAATGTTCACAAAATTTAAATGTAGCTGTGTCTAGTGCTCTCGAAACAATGAGCTTTGAGGCAGTATCTGTAGCCTTGATCTGAAAGATTGTTCTGTCTTTTACATGAAAATAAATAATTTCTACCTTACGCGTTTTCTGAGCTGCAGTCTCTTGTGCTTGTTCTGAGCAGGGTATTCTGATGGCAACGTTCCATTAACTTTTTTCTGCTATTATTTTTAAAAAGTAGAAATTGAATCTGACAGTCTGGTGCCCTGAAGTATTCAGCTGACAGCGAAATTATCTAAATGATACGTGCTCGTTTATTCCTGCACTTGCCCCGTGTTGTGTGCCCGAAGTACAGCAGTTTGGATGAATGTTCGTTTTTATGCTGCGGTAGTGCGAGAGAACACTAAGAGAATATTTCAAAGTAGGGAAAATCCTGGGGTTTTTTTTTCATCCTTATGTACTTGGAAACCGACTAAAGAGCTCTCTCAAATAGTATGTGAATGTGTTTATTAAATTAACGTGAAATGGGTTTATTTCTAAGCCACTTAATTAAATCTAGGGGGACATGCAATGCAAGTCTCTCGGGCTGCGCGTTGCTGCCGGTCTGGAGCGTGCTCAGAGAGAAGGGATGAACTCGGTGGGGTCAGGCAGCGATGTGGCGCGCTGGGTGCTTTGGTCCGAGCGCTGGTGGAGTGGTGGAGAGAAAGTTGTCTTGACCTTAAAGAAAAAAAAAATAGTTGAAAAAGGTCAGAAGAAAAGTGTATTGGGAACTTTCTACAGACGCGTTTTCTGCCTAAAACAGTGGTGTCCAACATTGGTTTACCTGTTGGCTCAGTTACTGAATGGAGCTAATAGAGGAAAAACAGTGTACTGTACTCCCTTCGTTGACTTCAGCTTCGGTTAAAAAAATTTTTTTGCTACATCATGTTGTCACCATGGTGTTGCTCGTGGTTTTAATGAATCCTTCAGAATAACTGATTGAGAGCCTACACTAAAAGTGCGTCATGTTTCCATCCTTGCCTAATTTGTATTGTGTCTATGGATCAAAAACCACACTTCCATGGACACAAAAGATAGTTGTGCTGTGCAAATTAAGAGTCATCCTGCCGAAAGCAGTGGCGCTGCCCTCCTACCCCCGTTCCCATGATCTGTGGTGTGTGCCCACGTGGTGTGTTTGGAGCGCAGCTGAGGAAAGCAGAGAAAAGGAAAGTGAGGGCCAAGAACACAAGTTTAACATGTCACCAACTTATCAATGGCTTCAGCAGTGAGGCAAAAATTCTGGTGGGAGAATAATTCCTCTGATGGGTATGGACGGATCTATTGCTACATGTAAAGTAGCTCCCAGCAATGCTTTGAATCATAATTAGGGGAAAAAACAGAAGCGTATTCAGTATGTAAAGTACAGCAGGTGTGACCATCGGTTCTCTTTAATGTAGAGGAATTTTCCTGTCAACAGAAGGAGTATCTCAGACGGGACCTGCAGTAGTTGAAGTGTTTTTCCACCAGCAGGGCTGGCTGGTAGTTATTGCAGGGCTACTGGCTGCAAGTTGCACGGTTGCATTAGTCCAACACGGGTTCAGTGCTGCCAGATCTGCTGAGTTTTCTGGGTTAAAATTTGGATGAGGGAAGTCAAAACGTAGGGAGGATTCAGATGAACCTGTATCTTTTGGAGACAAGAGTTAAAAATACTTCTGCCGCAGTTTACATGTAATAAGAAC
This sequence comes from Chroicocephalus ridibundus, assembly GCF_963924245.1. Classification (NCBI taxonomy): domain Eukaryota; kingdom Metazoa; phylum Chordata; class Aves; order Charadriiformes; family Laridae; genus Chroicocephalus; species Chroicocephalus ridibundus. The sequence goes on from NC_086293.1 coordinate 618,562, forward strand.
AATGAGAATTAGACTGCTATCGGTGGGTGGGCTAATGAAAGCCACCTAAGGATACCAGATTTCATGTGGTTTCGTTAAGCCCTGGACTGTCCACCTCCCTTCGTAATGAGTTTTCCACCAAAGTACTTGCTGTTTCTCGACACAGCTATGCACAGTGCAGGCACTTGGGTTTTGCAGATCAGTACTGTTGTGTCATGCAACGATAAAATATTGCTTCCTTGTTTATCCTCTGCTGATCATAGCACCATTAATACTTTCTTTGGTGGTATAGATTACGTTCCTTTCAAGCTTGGTAATTACATTGTCTTCAATGTGTGGTGAAATTTAAGCCATTGTCCACCCTGTGAGGACCGTCTGCTGATGAATAGCTGCATTCGCTGGTACTCACTCTCGCTCCAATTCATCTGGCGAAGAATTGGGTTTTGGATGTTAATTATCCAGACAAATCAGCAATCGATTTAAAGCATTGTTAAGGACAAAGAAAAGAATAAATAGCTTCTGCAAAATGTGGCATTGTGAATGGTACTGATAGTATCTGCTGTAATTTGTCTGTCTGCCTTTGAAAGCGCTGTGCAGAAAGATGAGCTTAGCTTTTTGAGGTGATTGCCCATAGTGAGTATGAATATTAGCCTGTTCCTTCCTTGGTATCAAAAAGACAAAAGGCAAATTCATCATGTGCTTTTTGTAAAAATAAACAAACCAAAACAAGCTACTTAAAACTGGGCCTGAATCTTGCAGTCCTCCTGCGAAGCGTCCCTGGTTTCAGCATCTGTTCATGCTTTCGTGCTCCAGGAGAGGCGTTGGCAGGGTGGGAGATGGGTGCTGAGAACTGTGCTGAAGTACGCGGCACGTTGGAACGAGTTTGGGAGCTGATTTGGGTCGGATTAGGGGGATGGCTGTGTATGCACACGCGGTATTTAAGCTACGGTAACACCACCAATGAATCGATGCTGCTGGGTGGCTGGTGCCCCACTGGGGGGACTGTCGGCATCTCTGTGAAGTGGTGCAAAGTGCCACCCACAGATTGATTCTGATGATGAGAAAGGAGGTGAATGCACGTATAAAGTAGAGTTTGACCTCATAAATACCGTGTTGTGCTGCCTCATAGCCAGTGAACGCGCTCTCGCTTGAGGTGCGTTTTCTAACACAACAACCTGAAAAGCTTGCTCGTCTAAGAAATGCACGTGAATGGTTGTGTGACGCACACAAAGGCTTTAAACCAGTTTTACCATTACCCTTTATAGTTTAATAAGAAAGACTAGGGCCTGAATTATTTAGGAATACCTTTCTGCCAAGGCACCTCTCTACCCACGTTGTCTTGCTTCGTCTGATGTGCTGCTGTATCCAGGTACCTACGAACTAAAGTGGGTTCAGAAATAGGGAAGTGTTGATTCTCTCTTGGTTGTGGATGAGTGCTGCTTAGGAGAGTTTTATTTTTGCTTAATGGGACTTCCCTCCATTAAGTTTTGAAAGAAATTCTCATTTTTTTAGTGGAAAACAGAACGTTTGAAAAATCTCCAGGAACGATTTCCACTCCTCCCTCCCAGTTTTAACTTCTGAGCCAAGTGAGAAGAGAGGATTAAACGCAGCTTCTGCAGTGCAAGATACAGAATCCCTTTGTGCCGTTAGGCTTGAGTCTCTTCTCAGGTAGCCTGAAAATGTTAATTGAATTGAAGCAGTTAAGGGACCGGTACTGGCCTTTGATATGCTCCTACTGAAGTTTGGGGTTTTTTGGGTTGGTTTTTTGTTTTTCCCCTGTTCTTTTCCATTTGTCCTAAATTAAGGAATGCCCTAAACCAAAAGAAGAATTTTAACCTTATAAGAATCCAGGAATACAACCGTTTGCGACCAAATTATGGCAGAACAGTAAGTTACTGTCTTATCATCTCAGATCCTTGGTGGTTAACGTGCGAGCTCTTAGCTTGCCCCAGTTTTGAGGTAAAGCGTGTCAGTTTGAGGTTTCTCGTTCTCTGCGCTCACCCAGGCACTGATGGCAGGTCTTCGGAGGAGGCAGCAGTTTGCTAAGCTGTGGTAACTGGGGGTGCCGCGTCCCTCCCGCCTGGAGGCAGCAGCAGTCGGGGAAGGAGGACAGTTATTTTTCTTGGTGGAAAATGTTTACGGGCATTTCTTCCCATTGCTTGCCGGCTTCTGGAAGGCTTATTGCCGATATCCATCTTACGATGCAATGTCGGGCGGAATATGGATTTGCACCTAATGAAAATAGAGTGAAAAAATTATCTTTGCTGCTCGATGGCTGGTACCCCACTGGGGTGGCTGTCTGCATCTCTGTGAAATGGTGCAAAGTGCCACCCACAGGCAAATCAAAATACTAATTTCTGCAGCCATCTTGCAAGGGAAGCTAAAAGCCATCAGAGAAGGTTAAACAGGAGTAGACTATTTCATGTTGTTGCTGGTTCTACTCATGCCTCTCTGTTAGTCAAAGGCTGACCTTCCTTCTCCTCAGTTTGACACCGTTATAACTTGCAGTTATTAGCTCTTTGTCGTTGTAGTGTCTGAGATTTTCCAGCGCATCATCTGCTTATTCCAGAGAGTTCCCAGTTTTCTGGTCTCCTTCCTTCATCAAACAAGGAAAAAGTAGACACGGGGCAAAAAACTGACCTTCAGTTCAAGCCAGAATAAATTTCTAGACTTCTTTGCTCCCAATTCTCCCTGCTGTTACTACGGATCTGGTCCTCCCCAGGTCGCAGGGAGGACCACGCGGCTTTCTCTGTGGATCCCTCCTCCCCTCCCCAGCGCAGCCCAAGCTCTTTGTGGTGCACAATGAGTCGAACGAGGTAGGAAGAAGCGTCCTGACGGTGTCCTCTGCGCTTGCTGCTGCAGATGTGCCGAAGGGATGGATTGCAACGTGTGCATGGTGTGGTTGGCCTTGTTCAAAAACGCTTATGGGAGTTCTGCTCACAGGGCTCTGCCTCTGTCCTAGTAGGTTTTGGTTCCCAAGGGCAGGGCTTTCTAGTCTTTCATCCGTCTGTCGTTGAACATCTATGGCAGGGCGTAAATAACAACGGTAATGACGGTCTTGCAACCTGGCGTGTTTCCCTGGGGAGAGCAGCGACTCCTGCCCCGCTGTTCCCAGGCCCCGATGCCCAGATGGTGGTGGCTCTTAATAGACTTGCGTGCATCCTGTCTGAACACCAGAACTACTTAATTTGGCAGCCTTTGTCAGTTTATACACAGTCGTTATGAATCCCGCAATCTGCCTTTCAGGTGACTTTTTCTTTTTTTAATGTTAAAAATGATTTTTTTATTTTTTTTTCAAGTACCGAAGCCCAGTCATTTTAATTTAACGTTATCATCTGTATTTCCAACAGATTGCTGAGTGGATTAGAGTTTTATGCTGTTAAATGTAATTACAATTCAAGTTCTATGTTCAAAGAAACTAATGTGTAGTTATGGCTCTAGCTTTTATATTTGTAATTCTGAAAATGTTTTTAAATAAAATATATCCTATTGTATAGAAGAATGAGGAACCCCATCATATAATACAGTTTAGAATATGTGATAAATTGAATTTCAGTTGATATGAAAAGGTTTATATAGTTTTCATGGCTAGAATGAATTCTTTGCTTTAACTGTAATCTAACCATTGTAACTCCGCCACCAAAGGAGATCAGTGACCCGAAGTATTTGGGGAACGTCTCTGATTGAGTCACCTATTTTGAAAACTGCGTGTACTTTGTGTATGCTCTGCACTCTGGCATTCAGATATTATTTAACGTTTTTAAATGACATGTACAGAATACTAAGATTACTAAAACATGGGCTGGGTATCCGCTAAATTAAACTTGTCAATACAAAAAGAACCGATGATTAACGCACTTCATGTTTGTGCCACTTAGGGCAGTCGTGCTTTTCTGTTACCTGATGCATCCACCTGTTTGAGGAAGTGGAAGACGGACGTAGTGTTCTCAGCTCCACATCTTGTGCTCTGGGCCTTTCCCTCAACATAAGCCCGTTGCAAGGCACGGTGCCTTTTTGTGCGCCTGCGGATGCCGAAGTGCTTAGCGGGGAGGAAGGAGTATGTCTTCAGTCGAAGAATGGTTTTCCTAGATGCTTGGTTAGGGAAATTAGGCTGTAGGGTTGCATTCCTGGATCTAGCCAGGCGGAGGAGGCGCAGCACAGTGAGAAACAACAAGTTCGCTGTGAAAATCGGAGAAATTAAGTAGAATTTTTTCCGTTTGTCTCTAGTTTTACTCTGGTTGCTTTGTCAGCAACTGTGCATCTTGCAGTGAACAAAACGCAGCATCCTTCCTCATCGTTAGCACAAACGAGCTTTTAAATTAAAAACCGCCTCTAAGCAATTACTTTGCAGTTCTGGTTTTTCCTCTGCTACAGTCCATAATAAAACCCGACCGGAGTTTTTCCATTTCGAGAGCCCAGCTTCAGCCAAGGCAGCCCGGAGCCGAGGGCTGGTTCCCGCGGGGTGCCTGCAGGACGGGCGAGGGGCAGCGTGGTGGGGGGACACGCCGGTGGCCCCGCCGGAGTGAGCAGCGGGGGGGAAGCGGGGCTGGGAGTGCTGGCAGTGCCTTGCCGTAGCCTTCGGAGTCGCCTGCGGCTGCAGGCTGCCTCTTCGGGTTTCTCCAAAGAGAACTGTCACTCCCTAACGAGGGAGGTGGGAATGGCTGATGCAGGCTTTGCATGTATTTGTGAATGCCAGATTTGGATAGGGAGGGGATGCCACCTAAGCTCTGAGCATCTCCTTGTTAGCCACAGTTTATTTATGAGCAGGATAACATGGCTTAAGGCACCTTCTGAGCACTAACTTTGTTTGGTGACAATCACCACGTCATTTTGCTCATCAGATGCAAAAGCAGAGCTCTGGTGCCACGGGGCAGCGGTGGGTCCGCGGCCAGTCGGTGTCAGTCACTTGTGAAGCGGATCGTGCTCAAGCGTAAGCGCGTGATCAGGCGCTATTGCAGTTCATGGGCGCATGTGCTTTGGGGGTTGGGTTTTTTGTTTGGTTGGGTTTTTTTGGAAGGGCTTTGGAGGCCTCGCAGTGCCTGCTGAGCAGGGTGCTGCCAAGGAAGCAGAAAGGGGAGTAGGGAATTTGCAGAAGTACTGGTATTACTGGTTTATTGTTTATTGATTGATGCTAACTCAGGTCCTCACTTTAGGTGTAAAGATACTGCTCTAAAAGGTGTCTCATTCCTCGCCTTGCCATGTGGCGTTTGCAGCAGGTAAGGCTGGCTGAAGCCAATACTCCTCAGATCTGAAAAAAACCAAACCAAACAAAAAATCATTCATCCATGGCCCATTCTAAGGAACTGACACAATTCTGATGATATAAATAAATTATACTTTCACTGTCAATGATTGTAAGAGCTTAGAATTACAAATTCATTACAAGAGTCATTCATTATCTGAAATAATCTTGTAATGATCTCTTTTCTCTGGTTTTCTTCTACAATGAAAATTCCTTGCATTTTTCGTAATAGCTTCTAAATTTCTGTAATCGTTTTTATTTTTAAATCCCTGCGTTATTTCCAGTCATCCTTTCTCCTTAATAATGCAGCTTTGCCAGCAAGCATACGTTGTGTGCATTGCGCATTCTCCACCAATAAAAGGACAATGTGGAATAATGATGCAGAATTTTCATGAAAACCAGCAATTATTGAAACAGTGACTGCCATACAGTAAATGCTGGTTTATGCAATATAATTTTAAACACATTTATATTTGAAAATGGTAGTTGCCAGTTACGTTTCATGTAACGATAGATCAAAGTCTTCCTTAGTTTATTTCAGGATTGAAAGCTATCACCTAAGCAAGGGAGAACGTGCGCTATTTTCAAGGTGTTAATTTGAATATATATTTGGGGTTAATGATCCGATTCTGAAGTTGTCACCTGTTTGTGTTCATCTTGAGCTTCAGATGTCTTCGGTTTTCTTTAAAATCATTACTGGCAGAGTTGTAATGCGATTTTGAGATTATGCGTGATACGGCTTTTTCTTTCGAATGAAGATTTAGCAGTCCGTCACGAGGATTTTATTGCTTGTGGTTTATAAGTGTTGTCCCAAATAATCACCTAGGTGCTTACAAAACGTCCTTATTGTCTCATCTGGCAGTTACTGCTTTGGTGAAAGTGTGGTTATAGATAACAGGAGAGATGAAATGGTTGCTGCGGATAGAATAAATGAACTGGGGCTTTGTTGGGGAAACTCATGCTGGTTCCTTTCAGTGCAGTGTTTTTCTGTAGTCTGTAGTACAGGCCTTTGGGCTGCTGTTACTTTCTTTGGAGCTTGCCAGGCTGAGGTAAATACAAAGGATGCTTTATACTATCCTGCCTCTGCCCTGGGATCCAAAATACCGGACCTGGTTCGGTGGTTTTCAGTCTCTTCCAATTTATTTATCTGTGTGTTGTTTCCATGGAACACCTTTAACCTTTCCCAGTTCTTTTCCTTGCTCTCGCTTTAGCCCTGTGGATCACAGGGTGAAGAAGCGTTGCTCTAGGCTAAGGAGACATTAGTACAAGGGAAATAATGCTCTGCTCTCGGTTCCTTCATCTGCAAAGTACAGAACGCTTGTGTAGCCCCTCGGAGTTGGAAGCGACGTGGAGTTTGACATGGAATAACGTGTCAGGCTCGTCTCTGCTGTGTGTGCCCAGCCGGGGGCTGCACGGGCGGTGGTAAGCATTGTGCTTTCTAGTTAGCTGAGAGACCGGCGCAGTGGAGCACGAACCTTTGGTCATTGCTGTTGGCTGCCCAAAGTCTCCCAAAAGTGGGGTCTGGGCTCTCGGTGGCTGGACCCCTCTGAGGCTTCCGCCGCGACGGCTTTGCGGTAGCCACGGGGGATTGCTTTGGCTGTGGTAGAAGCACGGGCGTGAGGAAGCAGCTCAGAAGGAGGAATGCCTTCGCTTTTAGCCCCTCAGTGCTGTACAGGCCCTTAAAGGCTTCTCTGAACCGTGATTACGGTTGTGGCCCAGCGTGGCACTCGATCTTCCAGCGTGCAGCAGGGTGTACCACGGTGACCTGTTTGCTCCTCTCCAGTTCCTGCCCGTGTTCAACCTCATCAGACAGAAACAAACCATTTTCTTCTGACTCCTTTTCTCAGTAGAGTGCTTCTTTATTGAGAAAGAACCATTTATGTTGTTCTTTCATTATATTTGTATTAAATAGGAAGGAAAACAATTTCTTTTATCATTGTAGATGTCGTACCGTTGTACGTCTGTCCATCCTTGGAGATAGTCAAAGCGGGTTCTGAGCAACCTGCTCCACGTGACCCTGCTGTGAGCAGAGGGCTTGGGCTGGAGGATGCACAGCCCCTTCCAGCCTCAAAGACTCTGCAGCTTTGTCGTTCTCCGTAAAGGCAGTAAACTTCAAGTAGAGAGTTACCGAGCCAGCGCTACGGGCTGGAACATGTTCTCCTTTAATGATTATTGTGAACTGCTGGAAATACGCTACTGTGAAATTCCTCTGTATTTTGCCATGTGCAGCTCTGCTACCAAAATAGCACATCAGTGGGTAAAATCAGTAAAAATACTCATTATGCTTTTCAATAATGAAGTTGAATTTTCTTAGCCTCTATAGTATGGAGTGCCAGCACGTGGTGGTAACACGGAAAAGCTAGTTCTGTGCTGCAGAGCTCCATAGCAGAACATCGGCACTCAGTTTTACCTTCTTTTATTTGGTACCTAAATAGACTTTTAAATGAGCAGCAGCTAATTATTGGTTTACTAAAACTAATAAAACAATTCAAGATTAAAAAAGAAAGACAGTTGGTTCGGACACTGTTGGAGAGGCATTATATTGTCTTAAGTGAAGGATAATTTTTACTCTCCTCATCGGTTCAACGAGAGTTTGCGCGTTGGAATGTGTGCCACTAAGAAGATTCACAAGCACATCAGCTGGGCAGCGTGAGAGGCTCTTGGCGTGCTGCTTTTGCCATTAGCAAAAAAATTCAATAAGCTTCTAGTAAAAGGAGAAATGAAGCCCGTGGAGCCTTTTTTTATGACACGGTTTTAAATGAAGGCTGGAATCTTGCTTACAGGGACTAGCACCTGGCTGTTTCCCTCCTTTGGGTAGAATAGTCTTTTAAATCGCTGGAAGGTGGGCAGTGTAATGCTTTTCCCTCCTTTTCTTTCCTCCCTTCTCACCATATAGACAATTCTGGGAATTGCAGATCTGCTGTCTCCCTCTTTGCCCTTGTGAGAGAATCCCCGAGACAGTAAATCACCCAGACGCAGGTAATCTGAAAGGAACAAACCGAAATGGCTTTAGCTGGGATGATTTGTTTGTGTCTAACTGGTACAAAATCTCTTTAGGTTTTTACAGTAATGGATTGCTCTGGCGTTACGACTCCTGTGTTAAAGCGGTACAGATGCGAAGTCCCAGGAGTGTTATTAGCTTGAAATATGTTCTTTGATTTGCATAATCAGTGTAATTATAAATCAGGACTCTTCCATCGTAACGAAAAACCTGTTACCCATCAAGGGAAACAGGAAAAAAAAAGAAAGTTCTGTGCTCATCGAAGAGGAAAGTCTCAGGAACGCTGAATTAACGGTTCTGCCCACGTCCCGTCCGCCGGGGTCCAGCGTGTGCATCTTCGCAGGGGAGAGGCCGCGTTGCAGGCACCTGGCATCAGCCAGGGCTCCGAGGCTGTCAGACAGACACCGTGAAAATGCGTTTATAGCTGCAGCTGCGTACCGCACTTCGCCCTTGGTGGCCCTTCGCCTGATAGCCGAGGACACTGCGTATAGGGATCAAAGACAGTTTCGTGCGGGGTGTTCCTGTCGGGGGGGCCGGGGGTGGTCCCTGGGTAAGCATCCTCGTGGTGTGCAAGAAACATCCGGGCTCAGTCTCGAGAGCAGAGCTAAACGGAGCTAATAAGCAGAAAAAGGTGGGATGAGAAGCCGGTTTGAACTGTGAGGATGGAAGGGGAGGGAAAGGTAAGCTGTAACACCGCTGCCCTGCTGCAGGACACCGCGGTGGTGGGACTCGGCCCCTGAGTTGGAGAAATGCCCCTTCTTCTGGTCACCTTGCTAGAACAACGTGGTGAAATTATGATGAGAAATGCTTGTCTATCAATAAGTCTATCAATAAGACTTCCTTCCAGAGTGCTCTAGTCTGTGTCAAGTGCTTCCCTTAGTTTTTTTCTCCAGGCATGTTGTCTGCCCAATACTATATAATACCGCTGAACTTTTTTGTAATAACAAATCAGGAATAAATTAGGGAGAAGGGAGCATTTTCTTCCGTTTTTAATGAATCTTTCTGCAAAAGAGAAAAACGAGGTCTTATGAATTAACGAGTTCTGGGTTTCATTGTAATTGTAATGAAATATAGGAATGAAAATCAAGTCCTCCCTCCCTCTTCTAAATCAGGCACCTGCAGCAACTTAAACTGGACTTTTGATATCTGGACCTTACCTGCTGCGGGAATTAAGTGCGACATCTAGCACTGAAGTTAAACAAGTTGGTTTGCGCTTCAGAAGGCAAAAACTAGGCAAGACTTGTACGCACCAAAGAGACGGGTCCAGCTGCTCATCGCTCCTTGCTGGCCTTACTGTTGTAGAGGACCGTCACTTGACGTCCCCGCTCGCTGGCCGAGTCTCCTGACGTGCGTTGGGAGCAGCGTTACTGGCAGGGCGGTTGTCACCCGCAACGCCAGGCTGGCTGCTATTAGCCCCAGGCTACTTCTTTACTTCGTCGCTCTTTATGCCGCGATCTTTATATGTCATTTAACCTGCTTTCCTTACTAGATGGAAGAGTCTCAGGGTTTTTTTTCTTCTCCCGTAGATCTTGGTGTCACAGAAAGTTCCTGTGCTTATTGTTTTAGCCTAGAGTAAATCAATTATGCCGTTTTGGGGGAAGAGTCAGCTAAATGCTTCCTCCAGAAGAATGAGTTTTTTGTAGCCTGTCCGTTTTACTTTGTTAAATCCTAAAAGTTCACAACTGCCTTCCAGTTTTGGAGATTTGGTGTTCAGTGTCCCCCAACGTTTAGGCTCTGTATGCCTACTTGAAAAAAGCAGTCTAAGTGTAAATTTTGAGAATACGATAGCTAAATTCCAGAATTGACTTATAGTCAATAATAGTCAGAATAGCCAGAAACATAATAATATTAAATATTATTATATATATTATATATAAAATATAATAGTCAGAAATACTCTGGTGTCAGAATAGTCTCTGACACTAGAGTAAGAGGTTAAACATGGGGTTTTTTAATTGAAAATCTGTTTCCCGTGTCACTTGCATGAACGTCTCTTGAGGCTTGAAATTATATTGCCAAAGTCCGGGACCAGATGTGGTCAGATGTGTCCACAGTCTGAGCTGTGACAGAAATGCTATTGCACTGAAAAGGTTCCTGGCAGGCACCTGTGTCAGAGTCATCTGCGGCGATGAAAGCAAAGGGCAGACCGATATTCTCCGGAGGGGCACAAAACATAGGCAAAATAAGACAGAATTATGCTGGCACAGTTTTTTTTACGAATTAGCAAGAAAGAGCTTGAGAGTTGCCACTTAGATAACGTGGAGGAGCACGCGTTTGGACGCTGGCATCGATGGGGTCACTGACTGCGTGGTTTGTTGTCGTAGCTCAGACAGCAGCATTCTGGATGCAGGAACAGAAATCAGAGCTAGAAATTAAAATACTTTAATTAAGCCACAAGAGAGAGAGCATACACGACTACTTTAAAAAAGCCCCCCCGAACCCAAAAAATCCAACAGCCCCCCACCTAAAATCCAGCGGGAGTTTAAATAAATTGATTTAGAAGCGTATCAGCCAAGAGACAATGACAGGTGGTTTGCCACTCTCGAGACTCGCATCCGTGCGGTGCTTGGGTGACGTCGGTGTGCAGTTAGGAGAGGCTTCCCCACGGTCCCTCGTCCTCTGGGGGAGATGGGGTGAGGGCAGTCGGGGTCCCTGGGGTGCCAGCCCGGAGGAGCCGGGGCGCCTTCTGCGGAGGTTCCGTCCGACCCTGGCGTTCAGGGTTGACTCCTGTGACTGAAGGGAGGTCGGGGCTGTGCGGCGCGGCCAGCCATGTCCTCGGTGTCCCTGCAGATGTTAACGGAGGGCTCAGTTTGGTTTAAAAAGACGACAGCTTTCTTTGGTTTTCGTGTCACTAATAACTTCAGGAAACGAAGGTGAGAGATTGCTGACTGCGATACCACATCCTGTTTCGCACAGGAAAAGAAAATATTTTTGGTTTGGGGCTTTAATGTCTTGATGGGGAATGTATTCTCTGGTGCATTATTTTGGTTTCTTTCTCATTTTCCTTTTAAGTGAGTGTATTTTTATTCTGTTGTCAGGATGCTTTTTCTGGTCGCCGCTTCCACTCCTACAGCCCCCTTGGAATCACCAGGGTCGGCAGCTGGTCCTTGCTCCCTTTCAGCTGCTGGTTTTTTCCCTTTGCCTTGTTTTCGGTGAGAATTGGCTTGGCAGCCTGCTATAAAATAATATCACTTTTTTGCTAGGGAAAAATGGCTTTCCGTACAGTTAATGGTAGATTCTGCCTTTTTGCCTGGGAAGTCATTTAAATTTTCTCCGTCGGCAGCGAGTTGAGCTGATCCTGTATTACACCCCTGCAGATACTGTCATTCCCACGTTGGTGGCAGCGTGGAATATCTGAACGGTCTCTTAAGGCTCCTTGCTTTGTGTTGCTGGGGCGTGCTGCGGTGGCCGGTGGGGTTTGGAGCAACGTAAAAAGCCTAAAACCAGAAGGGAGTTCCTGCTTGGTTTCTTGCCTGGTTTTTGACCTGTCCCAGTGTGAGGTTGTGTGTAATGGCTTTATGGCAGCAGGGTTTCTACGACGTGCTCGTGTTTTGGCCTTTTCTTTACCTTACCATGTAGTAAGTATATCGATCTCGGCAGCCCTATGTTGAGTAGCGCTGTAATACGGAATTAGTCGTGGAGCTCCTCATTTCTGTCACTCACAGATCTTCTCCTGGCTGTTGTACATTATATAAACGTGTATTAATTATATACATACACGTAAATGTAGAGCAAACGCTTAAGAATCGCTTTTGTAGCCAATTTTTAATAGCAGTGTGCCAGCTAACCATGTCTTAAGGGAGAAGCCCTAGTGACCAAGCTGCACCCAGCGCTCCTGGGAGGTCGGAGAGCCCGTGCTGACACCCGTGGTCCTGCCTTCCGTGCTGATCGAACGATCCCAGCAGTGTTTCTTCCTGCCCAAGTGTGGGTCTGGGGCGTGAGTTTTCTTAATTTACACGCAGGCTAGAAAATGAGGACTGTGCTGCCGTACCCTGTCTGGGCAGCGTGGAGTGGGACGAGAAGTGTGCTTTAGTGTTGTGAGACAAGGGCGGATGTCGGGCTGTTGAAAAGCTAATTCTCTAAATGAAATCAAATCAGATCAAAAGAACCATGAAAATTCTGTAATGATTTCTTTAAAGCAGTTGTGGAGTAATCCCTGGCGGCGTGATCAAGTGTGAAAAGTCCCAGAGGCGGAGGACGGTTTGAGTGGCATTGCACAGGGATGCCATGCTGTTCTGGATGGGGCGATACCAACAAGATTGTAACGAGAGATACGGAGACTGCACCGAAATAAGCATGTAAAACCAGAAAGAGTTATAAAATCAACAGTGAAATCTCAGCCCCTTCTGAAGACAGTTGTGAAATAGTCGGGGGTCAGATAATATCCTTAATTTCAATGGAAGCCGTGTCGCTGCCTCTCTCTGCGGCTCTCCAGCGCACGTGGGGAGCTCACTGCTGGGAGCGACGCTCGGCAAAGCCACAGACCTTCGGGACAGGCTTCAAGAAGGACAGAAAAAGTCGGAGCTGAAAAGTGATTTCTCAAGAATATGTCCGTTGTGATTCAGATCACGAGAGGCATAAGGTGTATGCGAGCGCCGGCGTAAGCGTGGTCTCGAATTGTTTGGATTCGTGCGCAGGAACTTGCTTTAAAAGAATCTGATGAGGTTAAAGGTGGGAAATCTTATTGCAAGTTTATGGAAAATCCTATGACAGCGATGTTCAGTAGTGACCCTTGGGATGCTATGGAAATGTGTGTTAAAGGAAGTGTCCTCACATAAGGCATTTAAAAGTAGTCAGAACAGGATAAAAGTACACCAAATCCCCAAATCCCAAATCCTAGCACTACAGGCCTCGGGAAGCTGCTGGTCCTTCTTGTGCTTTACACGCACAAATTTGTTTATTTTAGCTATTTAGTTCTCTCCGTGAAAAGTCCTCTCTTTTTTTCCGGGGTGTATTTCTGTGTTGTTGAGCGTTACACTGAACATACCGGATTTCTCGTAGCCCTTCTCAGACCGAGCGGCTTGGCGAGGTTCGCAGGCTCCGTGTTTTTCTTGTAAGGATGCAAACCAGCAGCCCTTCTGTGGCTCCCTGGGGACGGCGCTTGCCCCGAAAGGAAGCATTTAATTTGAAAATTTTACATTTTGTCCGTTCCTTTATCGTTTCCCATGGTAGGATTCTGCTGGGAGAGCAGGAGGAGGGGGGAGAAAGAGCGTTGAAAATTTTCAGGACTTCTGATGGAAGTCTCTTAACCAGCTCCTGCTGAATTGCATTTACTATCACTTCTGTGGGCTGCTTCCTAGCAGAGCTTTGTGCCTTTACCTTCGGAAGGCTCTCTAGACACCCCGATCCAACCGTTTGGGGAAGACTATGTGTGGTTGCACTCTGGCACTTCATTTCCCAGAGGAGCCGTGGAGCAGCCTGAGAGTTTCAGTGCCGAGAACAGGGATTTTCTTGGTTTCCGTGGCATGTCGCTGCTGTCACCGGCCGTTCTTGCATTAATATTGAACTGTATCTAAGCCCAAAGCTTTTTAAAGAGATGTAGCTTTCTCTTCTTTCCCACTTCAGAAAGATTCCGGCTCCCAAGCCACCCGCTTCCTATGCCTTACATTTCGGACATGTATGAAACTTAAAACCAAGGAGCGTTTTTCTGCCAGCTCTTCCTGTGAGTTGTGCTTAGGAAAGCTCCTCTGCGGGCGTTTGCCACGTCCGTGCTCTTTGAGTCACCTAACCGCGCTGGTGGTGGGAAGCGGGAGGGGGCAGGCCGGTTCCTCTCGGCATGGCAGTTTAAGCCGTGGGGTGAGAGCTGCAGCAGGAGCTGATCTCCCTTATTTTTGGTTGTCTTATAGCTGGAGCAAATACGGAAAAATGCAGGGGTCTCTGCTCGAACACAAGTAAGTGACTGATGTACTTCTCTTTTGATAGAGAATTGCCAGATTCTCGCTCGCTTTCAAACAGAATGTTTTCTGGATTGTGTCTGTTTCTGAAAGGTTATGGTGGTAACTTTGCTGTCACTCGTTTTACTGAAGCTGATGTTTTGGAATACCAGAAAAATAGGTGTCACGTGAAAGAACCATTGTCAGTGTCATTGAGGTGGGTCTGACAGAAGGCCGTACGTACGGCGCCAGCTGCTTTCCCACCCCCGTCAGAGGGCCTCAGGGTGCACGGGCAGGAGGAAGAGGTGAGTTTTTAAGTGGGTTTGAGGAAAATGCTGGAGTTAATGAAGCAACGTGAGGGGTAAAAGAAGGGTATGCCCGGTGGCGGGGGGGAAAGGCTTTGCTTCCCCCTGCTCTCAGGAGGGCGTTAGGAGCTGGTCTAGAGCAGGGTAAAGTTGGAGAGGTGAGGAAGAACACAGGCTCCGGAGCCGGCGGTCCTCGACCACTCTGAGGATGGTGTTGGGTGCGTCGTGGCCGACTGGAACAAGCAGGATAACGTTGTGCCATTACCGGAGCTGCCGCCATGAGGTAAATGCCATCGCAGTGCGCGGCGGGTAAGGCTGTCAACGCTGGATTTTCCCGCAAGTGTAGCGAGTGCTGTAGCGCCCTGAAAGAATCCTTTACCCAGCTGTGTCTGTAACACAGCCTGCGCACGAAGGACACAGTATTACACCACTTGCCGCATTCCTGCTGACACAAGGAAGACGAACGCAGCACCTTTTAATTGGTGTCAGAGTTCCTCTTAGCAGGGTGGGTTTTTTATTCAGATACATACATTAGCTCTGCCCTTGAAGCCTTCTGCTTTCTGGCAGTAAGTTTCTGCCTTAAGAGCAGCCTCTCCTCCTTGAAAGGCTTTTGCTAAGGAGGGAGGGATGAAGAGAGAGAGAACTTCGCTATCAGTGACAGTGTTAGGGAATGCCCAAAGTGGATGTTTCAGTTGGAAATAACAGGGATGCTTCAACTGGGCATAATGAAACCTGTCAGCGCCCGCTCAGTCTGTAGCCAAACCTTGGGAAGAGTGAAGTTCCTGTTAACACGTCTATTAAGATATCTAGGCAAGAAGTAGCTTTCAAAATAACTCTACATGCTAACAGCTGAGGGTTTTGTCGTCGTTATTTTTCAAGCTGGTCAGTTCTGGGCACATGCTTAGTTGTCCAGACTCCAGTTAGCTTGAAAAATGTCTTTTACTATTATATCGATTCTAGTTCATTTATCCCTGTGTATTTTCCTGCAGACAGGTTTTTAATCAGGCTGGTGATGGTTGCGTGTCCATTTGATGTGCATGACGCATGTTACGAAACAGCGTTAGAAACGGACACCACTGCTGGATGCGTTTCTGGACGCAACAGCCAGTTTCCGTCTGGAATATTTTCCCTTTCAGACACTTGAAGAAGGAGCAGAGAATTGTAATGCCTTCCTGTGCTTAGAGTTGTACCTGATGGGTCACATTACGCCGAATTGCCTTTTGTAGCTGTTGACTTCACTGATGTTGCAGAGAGCCTAAATCGGCAAAAAAATGGGGAAGCTCCCGGAGGTTAACTTGTGGGCAAGGGCAGTGGGTGATAGCAGTCGTGGCGGGAGCAGGAAAGCCCTTCCACTGGTCACTAAGGCTATTGTCTCTTCCCTCGAGGTGGCAGGGAAGGTTTCCCTGAGGAGGAGCAGCAGGGCCCCCGTGGCCGGGGTCGTGCTGCCTGCGGGGCAGCTGGGAGCCCTGGTGTGCTGGTTTGAATGGCACGAGACGAATTCCTAATGCTTGGGAAAACGGGACTTTTAGAAGACTCTAGTGTCTGAATTTGTGAAAATGTTTACTTTATAGCCAGCTGTGGCATGTGGGATTCAAGGTCTCAGTGTTTTCAAGCCTTGCCAGGGATGAGGAGCAGCAAGACCCGGGCACTTGACCCAAGCTGCCAACAGGGTTATTACATACCAGGAATGAATGGCACATTCGATATAAATCGGAAAGTTTGCTGAGGATTTTTTCTCTCCCTCGACGGCTGCCACCCTGAGCACTCCTTGCCCCGGTGACAGAGCCCCGAGCCCTTCCCTTCCTCCCGCAGCCCCAGCGCTCGCGGGGTCCCACACTGGGTGTCCCCGCGGGGAGTGCACGGCTCCTGCTGATGGAACGGGCTGGGAACAGTCCGTGCGTATTTTATACTGGCATCAGGATCAATACTGGCTCTTCAGCATCATTAATGTTAATTATTTAATCTTATCCTATTAAATCTATTTATATTTCAACACTCATGTTCCCTTGTTTTTCAAACCATCACACCTGGGGAGAGCTTCCCCTCTCCTGGGTGTCCCAGGTTTGGGCATGGCAGAGCGCAACATTTCTGGTTCTTGCTGCTATCAGTCACAACCTCCAAGATGCATTTTATTTTAAACTGGAATTATTTTTGACGGCCACTGCCTGGGGACTAGGTGCCAAGCGCGAGATCCGAATCTGTCTTGTGCACTGGGGGAAAAGCCCAAGAACTCAAGTTCAGCCACTTGGTTTCAACTGGTCACTTTAACTGCTGCACTCAGTGGAGCACGCAAAATCTTTATATTTTGTCTTGGTCTAATAGAAATATATAGCACAACCTTCAAGTTTGTGACAGCATCTAAGAGAATTTAAAAAAAAAATACTTTCTTCTGGCTGCAAACAGCTCAGTGAGGAAAAGGGGAGAGGCTTGATAAATTTTTCTGTGCCATGAAGGGTTTCCTGGTGGTGTTGAATCCTCTCAGAAGGACTGAAGTTATTTTTCCATTTTAGTGAAAATATAAATTGTGTATATATATGTATATATATGAAAATCCTAGGCATTTTCAGAAGTTTCGTGTTTTACCTTAGTAGGAGCCTTGAATGCGTATTATTTTATTAATGCAAAAAATTATCTCTGGAAAGCATCACCTTTGGTCCTTTTCCGCTTGGATTGGTTTCGAACAGAGAAATTGTAAACAGCGTTGTTCACGTGAGCGGAATTACAAACGAGCCGTGAAGTCCTTGAGCTTACGTACGTTGGAGACACGAGGGCTGCGTGGGGCCAAGCTGGGTCGGGCGGCGGAGTCCTCTCCGTGTGGAGCACGCGCAGGGCTTTCGGGCGGCGGAGTCCTCTCCGTGTGGAGCACGCGCAGGGCTTTCGGGCGGCGGAGTCCTCTCCGTGTGGAGCACGCGCAGGGCTTTCGGGCGGCGGAGTCCTCTCCGTGTGGAGCACGCGCAGGGCTTTCGGGCGGCGGAGTCCTCTCCGTGTGGAGCACGCGCAGGGGTTGGCAGAGCTCTGCCTGTCGTGTGCCGGGGAAGCGCTGGCACCTTCCACATCCAGACAGGCTGCACCTTTCTGCCCGGGGCTGTTGCAGGTAATCAGGGGTCAGACGTGAAGTCAGCATCAGCCAGGCTCTCTGGCAATAACTCTTTATTAGTAGTAGCCTTTTATAAGGTTTGGACACAAATAACCATTTTTTTTGGTCAATTTGCACATAGCGGTACACTTCCCAAGTGTTTCCACGGCTAAGCCGGTCTGGGGAGGGTTTGCACAGTCTAACGCTGGACGGGAGAGCAGAGAGGAGGCGGTTTCTGTGCTGGTCCTGCAGGTTTGGTGGGTACCGTCACCCGCTCCCACCTCTGGGAGCGTCTGGGCAGAACGACGGACATCTTGGAGGTGGCTACCTGGGCTACGCCTGGATCTTATTTACGTTGTCCCTCTCGTTTTCTGTGCCCAGGAGTGTCCTGGAGCGTGCTCGGCAGACAGTGGGTTTTACTTTCAGAGAACTCCATGTGAAATAATCCAGTGAATCTTGTTTCCACACATCATTTTCGAGCACTTGAAAAAGTATGTAAGGAAAGTGGATTTTTGTCTTGTGTGCAAAAAGCAGCCCTTAGGGGCCACATCAGAGAT
Source organism: Chroicocephalus ridibundus (assembly GCF_963924245.1). Taxonomy (NCBI): domain Eukaryota; kingdom Metazoa; phylum Chordata; class Aves; order Charadriiformes; family Laridae; genus Chroicocephalus; species Chroicocephalus ridibundus. Next base: position 636,595 of record NC_086293.1, read on the forward strand.
GAACAGAGAGAAACATCTTGGCTTAAATTAAATCAAATAAGAATGAAAATCACTTCTGTGGTTTCATCCATGCATATTTGTCTTGATTTAGGGCCAGCACTGCATTTGGTGTTTGAGGCATTTGTGTCTCTCCCAGTTCCTCTTCTTTCCAGCTACTTACCAGTTTTATTTTCTGCTTTGTGCCCACTTGCTCCTTGGATGTCCTGTCAATAAATTCATGGCTTAAGTGCCGGCAGTAGGTGAACGGCGATAAATTCCCAGCACTAACCGGTATGTGCAATCATAGAATCATAGACTCTCTTAGGTTGGAAGGGACCTTTAAAGGTTATCTAGATACAAGATGATATAAAATATTGTATTTTTAGAGGACTATGGATTATTTTTTGTTTGGGTTATTATCAGGTCTTGTTTAACGGGAAGTAGCAGAATGCTTCACTAAGTATTGACTCTGCCAGTGCCTCTGAGCACAAGCCCTAGAGCATTCAGAGCCAAGTTCAGGGCTTGTTTCGGGCAAGATGGACACGTCTGTTGCGTAATTACTAGTGGAGGATCTTGCGCCTGGATTGTTTGACAGGATTATGCAGCAGAAGAGAAAAACTTGTTTGTGGATTTTTAAAATTAGCATCAAAGCACGCTGCTTTTCAGTAACGTAAGTGGGTTGTAATAGCTCTTAGCCTAGACATAAGAGGTGTCTGGTGGTGCTGTGCACTTGAAGGCAGGCAAGTAACCACTAGCTCTTAGTGTTACCAGTAAGAAAGGAAGGTGGTTGGACCTGCTTTCACAACGATAAATCTCAGAGGAAAGCAAAAGGAATTGGGTTTTTGTTCCTTTTGAAACTTTACAAAATGGTATCAACAAGACAGTCCCTTTTTGGGGCAGTGGTTGAGGAGGAACAGGGAATGCTGAGGGCAACCGGTACCTTATCCCAAGTCAGCGCAGAGGGAGCTGGGCTTGGCTTGGGATGCCCAGCTGAGGACGCCCCAGGGACGCAGTACCCGAGGACAGGAGGAGCTGCGGCTCCCTCAGCCGCTGCGGGGGCCGTGCCCACGTCCGGCATCTCCTGGGGGCTTCAGCACCTGCCAGAGAGGAGGCCGGTGCCGTGCTTCTGCGATCAAACGACATAGCGTGGTTGGAGGTGTCTGCTCATCTCTTCTAGAGCTGTTGTAGGTACAGAGATTTGTCCACCGAGAATCGGATCGCTAAAGTAATTTTTAGGGAAATACAATACTGCTGCATTGCCTTCCGGTCACGGGCGCTGGAGGGTACCTGCTGAAGCAGTGAGCTCTCTCTTCCGTAGGATGCCCTTTTGATTTTCTTGAATTAGAGCTTTTCCCTTGTGTGCTGTTTTAATTTCTTCCTGTGCCGAGCTGCTGTTAATAAGGACGAAGTCTCGGTCCTTTCCCTAAAACGCCGTCCCTTTGCAGCACTGCCGCTGCCGTCACAGGGGGCTGGTGGTACCCGGGGCTGAGGCGTCCGCGTGAGCTCTTTCTGCCGTGGTGTGTTCGCAATGATCTGTTAATCCGCTCTAATAATCCACTCTACTTTCACCGCGTTTTCCTGATAAGTGAAATTATATTTGAATAAAACCTAATACTTATAAATTCCTGGTTTCAGCTGGAAGGATGTTTTAATAGCTGGTCTCAAATCTGCTGAAAAGCAGGTTTTGTGGCAGAAATGCTAATGAAGTTTCATCAGCAACAACCAGCAGCCAGACCGAGCAATTCAGGGGTTGTATATTTGGGTGACAGAGATCAGTAAATAGACTCGTGCCATCTGAATCAATTTTTGTCAGCGAAATTGACTTTCAATATTTTATGCTTATTTAAAAAAAATAATCGGTGTCACCGTGAAAGTCTCCGCGTTTTGAGGCCAGCTCGCAGCTAATCTTCCCGGGCAGTCTGTACGGCTCAGATTTCAAAGTCTTTATTCAAAAGGTCAGACCATGATTTAATACCATCAGTATAAACCCAGGATAATTTTGTGGATGCGGATGGAGGTGCTCGTCATCTCAGTTTTTTGATCGTAACATAAATCCGGCCAAGAGTAGGTTGCCTTTGTGAAGCTGATGTTGTGTTCTTGAACACGTCTGAGGAAGGTGAAGGCTGATTTTTTTCACGTTTAGATGAATACTTTCTACATGATGCAGGTCGCCTCTCGCTCCAGCAAAACGCTGGTAGTTTCAACTAGCCCTCTTTAAAATGGGAATATGGAAAGAATGTCTGTCATGTTTTCTTTGCCCTTTTTTTTAATGTGTCAGCGTTCCAATTTCTACATTTGATACGTTTTCCCCTTCTCGGTACTGCCGGAAGCATATGTATTCATGTGTTCATGTGCAGCAATTTTAAACCACAGTCCTTTTTAAACTCTTTTTTTTTTTGCCTTCTTATGACACACCAGTAAAGCTGGCATGAGGATTTCATGTAGGCTTGCCGCAAGTCCAAAAAACCCCAGATCCGCTATGGGAAAGTGGATATATGGGTTTATTTCCACAGTGCCCAGAGAAATGTTAAATTAAAAGACAAACAAACATATTAATCGCTTCTTTCTCTCTTTTCCCACTGGATCATATCTTAATGGCATCTTCTAGACTGGAGCCTTTCGAGGGAATGTTAATATTTTATGTAAGGAGGAGTAATAAATAGCTGTAAAATGCAGCTTGAGTGATTAAGTCTCCTGAAGGAACGGCGCTTGTACCATTCCATTCCCCCCGTGCAGGACACATTTCTAATTCACCACAACTTAGGTGTATTTTACCAGATAATGTGATGATGCGCTTGTATTTCTTTTTGGAGAAATCCCATTGGAATGTTTTTTTTGTCTTTTATTTTTACTCGCTTAGTTTGGGTGTCCATAGTGAAAAAGTAAGTAATTAAAGATAGGATTACTGAAATTCTGTCTGTCTTACCAGTCAGCTAGTTGGACATGCTCGTTAAGGCTGGGTATATTGATGGTAATAACTTGTGAGCGGACGGCTCACCCCTCTGCTACCACCCTCCCTTTCCTCAGGAATTTGAGTGAGCGATGTGCTTCTAGAAGTAACACAAGTTTTCTTCAGGATTAAATAAATATTGACTTTTTCCCCCCCTCTCCCTCAGGTTGCCCTTGTTCTCCTTTTCAAATCAAATGTCACATTGACTCAAATCCGGCGTTGGAAGCATGCGGGGAACTGCAGCACGTCAGCCCAGCACAATGTATCCATCAAACTGGAAGGAAGCCCAAAACCAAAACTCCGCTGGCCAAAATGCATCCTCTGCAGAAACCCCAAGGCAAGTGGCTTTGTCCTTCTAGCAATTGTATGAGCCGCTATCGCGCGTGAAGCGTAATCTTTTTAAATTAATCGTTTTAATTGTAGGTCACAGCGAAATAGTTACTTCTGTGTTCTAAGGTTCAAGTACATCTGGTAGGGTTTTATCATGTTCATTTTTTCCAACGTTAGAGAACCTCTTAGGGAAGCCTTCAAGGAGAAGTTGATGCAGGAATAACAGATTACTTCACTTGTCAATGTATGTTTCCTGTACTGCTGTTATACCTCCTGCAGCTGTGAAGTGTAAGTTTAATTTAGCAATATTGTTTTCATTCTTTATTAATATTTTTTTTTAAAAGTATTTAGGTAAGAATAGCTTATTGTTTAAACCAGATCTGTTTTCCATTTATTGTAAGAACTACGCGTAGCAACAGGAAATGCCTAAATGGAACGAATGTATTTAAAAACTGAGAAATAGAAGCTGAACCAGTCACATGCAAGTGTAACGTGGGCTGTGGCAATTCCACAGACCTGGCAGACTCATAGTCAAGTAGGTGGCAATCCCAAAGGACAGTGGAAGAGACGGCAGGAAGAAGCATGTTCCAGCTGGTCTCCAGGCAGGTCTTCTGGTCTCCCCAGGCTTTTCTGCCCTAAAACTTCTGAATGCTAAAAAAAAAGGCTGCAGTAAGTTTCTTGGAAAGAGGATAAATCGTTTTCATGTTTCTCCGTCAGTGAAATGACAGGTGGTCTCTCTTTGTATTGTCGATTTGTCAAGTGCCTCCACTGCCACCACCCCCTGCTTTGTAGAAGTGGTCAAATATTGTATTTAATGGGTGCTTGCGTTAAGGTGGTTGCGGATGCGGAAAACATGTAGTTTGGGAGGCGTTTGGAACAAAGGCGGGTAAGCCTGAAGAAGATACCAAGTTCATAAACCAAAATTTTTTTCAAGAAGCATGTCCATGTGATAGGCAGTCACTGTCATGTGAGAAACAAAGAAAAGATGTTTTGGTCGCCATGAGGGTGTGTTGGACAAACCGCGCCTCTGCACCACCACCCCCTCCCGATTCAAATGCCTGTAGGAAAGCAGTTTTCTTATATGCCTTCAGCCTTAAACAACTACAAAGAAAGTATTGTCTTTTCTGATTCTGGAAGTAGACCTTAAATGCTTGAAACGCCTCCTGAGGTCGGTGTATTTATGGAGCTTTCACCTTGAGGTCTCGAGCGTCCAGGTTTAACTAGTGGGTGTTCCATGAATGTTACTAGTTACTGTTGTTAGTATTCCATGACTACTGCCAATGAAAAGGAATACCGGAAGTGTCTGTTCAGTAAGGAACAGAATGAATTCAGCTGGTGTGGATCCTTTCGTGTTGTACTGACTGCCCTGATTTCCAATTACAGAGGACACGGCGTGGTTTTTATGGGTAAGTATTTCAGAAAAGTTGGAGGGAGCCTCCTTAGCTTGATCCATCAAATCATGCTTAAAAGTTACCCAAGTGGATTAGTGTGATCTATTTCCATCACTGAGATAGGTACTACTTCTTTCTACTGCTCACACGCATCCAAGCTCCCTCTCCCATAACCAAGGTTACAGCCATAACCTTGAACCAAAGAAGTCGGCGTATCTTACTGGCTTGCTATTGCTCTGAAAAGGAGGGAAATTTGTTCATGAGGTGAAATAAACACCCAAAGGTAAAATGGTTTCTTGACTAGTTACTCTCGCTAATACTTTTTTTTGACTGAACTCTGTTTGTTGGGCTTCTTGATGTTACTGTAAAAGTAGTTCCAGAAGAAACAGGAGTCCCAGTGAAAATTCCCATGGGAGCGTTGCGTAGTGCCCAATACTCGAGAATGAGACCACCTCGTGTTGTCTCAGACTGAGCCACGTTAGCCAAAGCTACGAATCGCCATTACACGTCTTGGTCATGGATGTGTCGGTCATCTTCCTGAAAGACACTTCTTTGTCATAAATTTTAAGTAATAATTTTATTATTTCACTTCACTTCTTTATAATAAAAGTACTTTTAAAAAGTGTCTGCAATTAGCTTGCATATGACAGTAGAGAACAGTATGTACGATACTTCGCAAGGAAGATGGTACAATTTTTTTTTCTTTTCCCTTTTATTGACTTTGTAATTTGAAATGGTTTTTTTTCCATTAATGTTCTGTTACTATATGGTTTGGATACCCAGTAAAGAAAGGAAAACACTTCATGCCTCTCCAGGAAAATTAAATCATCAACATAATAATAATAAAAAAAAAGGTTGTTTTTATTAAATTGACTGTATTGAAGTTGACATTTTTCCTATAAACCATCCTTACTTCCTCTTCATGGCCATGTCCAAAAAAAAGTAGTTGTGACAGTGTGGTGCATTTCCTTGCAGTGGACATAAAGTTTTCCTCAGTTTTTTGTTGGTATTTTTATGCAAGAACCTTTCCTCCCAGGGCTTTGTCCCTAAAGCTCCACGGATGCCTCATTAAGGCATTGATTTGTTGGATGGGATGCACTGGCATCACCACTTGAGACTCTAGGAGCATCTCTCTACCCTCACCCGCGGCTGTGCTGTTGGGTCATTTATTTACTTCCCAGGGCATAACCCTTCATAATCTGCTTCATGACGCGTATTTATTTGGTCCCTTCTTGTCAAGGGACCTTAACTGAAGTCAGTAAATCCGCAAGCGCGACTCACACCACTTGAGATTCTCTTGATTAGGTCTTCCTGGCTTTCCCAGTGAGTCACAACAGACCCACCGCCGCTGGGATGACTGACGGGAATGCCTCCATCGAGCTGCTAATAACTGTGTCGACCGTTTGCATTACCGTAGAGGAGGCACTTGTGAGAGGGAGGTTCACGCGTGGGGGCTGACGTAATGCAGAGGCTGAGCCGCTTGTTTTGCAGGGAGGCAACGGTCCTTATTCCGTGCTGTTTGACAGACCCGGGGTCAAGCCTGGACAGTACCTTCTCCCGCATGTTTAACCTTGCTTTTCTAGTCCTGTCCTGCTGCTTCTCGTTATTTCACTTGTTTCTTCTGCAACAAAGAATTCGTGTCTTGGTTTCTGCCTCCTCCAAATAGCTGTGGGCTGCTGTGTAAAATCTTCAGGAGACGGAGGACTGGGGAAATACCATTCCAGTGCGCGGCTTCAGCCTTCGGGCACCACCTGAAACATGCTCCATAATACTAATCTCTTCCATGCAGCTGGCTTGCTTTCTTTCCTCTGCTGGTTTACTCGTCTGCGCGCATGACGGGCACTGGAAGCTGCATCCAAGGACATGCTGCTTTGTGCCTGGGATGGAATCACAGAATCATAGAATGGTTTGGTCTGGAAGGGACCTTAAAGCCCACACAGTTCCAATTCCCCTGCCCTGGGCAGGGACACCTCCCACCAGCCCAGGTTGCTCCAAGCCCCGTCCAACCTGGCCTTGAACCCCTCCAGCGATGGGTCAGCCACAGCTTCTCTGGGCAACCTGGGCCAGGGGCTTACCACCTCACAGCCAAGAATTTCTTCCCGATATCTCATCTAAATCTCCCCTCTTCCAGTTTAAAACCCTTAAAATCCTATGGCTCCCCTCCCTGCTCCAGAGTCCCTCCCCAGCTTTCCTGGAGCCCCTTTAGGGACTGGAAGGGGCTCCAAGGTCTCCGCGGAGCCTTCTCTTCTCCAGGCTGAACCCCCCCAGCTCTCTCAGCCTGTCCTCCCAGCAGAGGGGCTCCAGCCCTCCCAGCATCTGCAGGACCTGCAGGAAGAAAATAGTAGCGTTGGTTCCTGTGTGGAAGGTGGCTCCAGAGCGTGGGCAGGAGTTCTGCTTGGGCTCCCACTTTGCGTCCTGGATCCCTGCTGAAAAGCAGCACCTTCTTTTTTCCTGGGGCTGACTGTTCATTTAGTGCTGACGATGGTGGCGCACGTACAGATGAGCTCATCTAGTGCTGCTTGGGTTTAGCGTGCAGATCTTTCATTCGCTCTTTTGTGGAAGTCCAAAATGGTTCTGAGTTTATGATATGTAACACCGCTTCCTTGTAAATTCTGGATGTGGGCTTTTTGTGTCGGCTCTGGAGTAGACTTCTGGTGTGGTTTGAATTTTGTTTCTTAAGTAGTGCTTGATAAGATCAGTGGCTTTTTCTGCAGGCTGCTGTCGCCTTTTCTTAAAATTCTTTTAGTAAATAAACATTCAGAGCTAACAAAAGTGTTTTCCTCCGTCCTTTTTGTCCAGAGCAGAGTGTGTTGTCTCAGGTGATTCAGGTAAAGATGTAAAATGTTCACGTGGACAGCAGTGACAGCCGTTGCTCTTAGTGTCGGGGCTTGGGCAGTGAACGTGTAACCATTGTGGACCAGTCTGAAACTAGGAAGGCTCAGACAGCGGTGGGGTAGGTTCTGCTCTGTCTGCCTGCTGCCTTATGCACCTTTGGTAAAGAGCCTAGAGCTTGGCTTTTCTGGCTAGATGGGCCGGGTGGCTCCGTGGCTCCTTTTTTTAGGTTGTTTAGTTTTGTTTCTAAAGGAGGAACGTGGCTGGGTACTCACTGATCACAGTGTGCGAGCGAAGACCTGATGAACAAAACATAGAGCTCCACCATCCCGTTTGCATGCAAGATGGTTTTCTTTTCCTGCTTGCCTGTTACTCCTGCGTGAGACAGGTTTTGTGGTGGTGTTTTCAAGATCGAACCATAACCCCTTTATTTTAAGACGGATGGTTTTGGAGACTGGGAGAATCCGTCCTTTTGTAGGAAGCATCTCACTAAAGCTCAAATCCTTAGAAGACTTGGTTTTATTCTCTGGTGAAATAAGCTCAGTAATGTAGGTAGTTTAAGATCTGAGCTATACTCAGAGGTCAAGATGTCTTTAACAGTCCTTCGTCACTGACCTGAGACAACGCCTGTCCACAGCAGCTCCCCAGCCGCTGGAGCAGGGAGGCCACCTGGGCTGATGTGGAGCTTGGAACAGATGCAGAGCCTTCCGCAGGGCAGGGACAAAAGGGCTTGGCTTTTTGGGTGCGTACGCCTCTGTTTAGCCTCCTAAAGAAAGTAACCCTGAAATTACGTCCGGAACAGTTGCTAATTAAAGCTCCATTACGGTGTTAATCACATTATGCTGATGTGCCATATGGACCATTTAAAAATTGGAAGTGCTTGAAATAGATTGTTCTTGAAAGTGTTGTTTAACAAAACACGTATTCAGAGTTTCCTCATTTAATATGTTAACTCTTTGGATAATGTAGACCAGCGGGGATACTTGGCAGCGCTGCCCCGAGCACCGCGTGCGCGTTGGGAGTAATCGCGCAGTGGGTTTTCCTGCCTTACAGTGTCGGGTCTGCCTCGGTGAGGTTGCTTTCACTGTAACAGCACGTGAACCTGTTGTCACGGGTTACTGCTTGCGTATGTCCAAAACCGTTTACTCTGCAATCAATATAAGGTCTGAATAAATTTTTCATAATTAACATTATATTTAAATTACATTACTTTTTTTAAAAAAAAAATACTGTATTACACTTTGTACGTTCGCCTCCTAGTGAATCCTTAAGCAGAAGAGATACGTTCTTACATGTGTTTTATTTATATCGTATACAACTCAATGTAGAACGAAAAGAGGAAGGAAATTTATGAAGACTACACCACGGAAGAGATGGGGGAGGGAGAATGAAAGGAAGAAAAGCTATTGTGTTCTGCCTGTGGCGGTTTTGCCCAAGCAAACACAAGGCACTGAAATCCATGGCGGCATTGGTTTTCGGTAGTTTGGGGTTGGTTTTGTTTTGGTGTCGTCCCCCCCCGCCCTCAGTATAAGAGGTTCAACAGAGTGCATGAGTTTTGAAAAGCCATGGGAGGGGAAACTCGTTAGCGCGACTGAGATGGTGAGCACGTTTGCAAAAACGAAGTGTGAGCTGTGCATCCTGTTTGGTAACAAGGAAGCGGTGAAGTTCTGCGAGCCGCTCCGTTCGTTGACACGTCTGATAGGGCTGTAGAAATACAAAATAGAAGCCTGTCGTATTTTTTTAGCGTACGGCAGCTTGCTTTGGTGTAAGAAATTCATTGGGACTGCACTTCTGCAGTTTACAAGGGATGGTGAAGGAATGGATACTCCTCATTCTGCATTGAGCACTTGGATTTTGTTCCCAATTTAGGATTAAGAAGATGGAGATTTATCCTCCTGTTTTTTCCCCTCTCTTTTATTAGTACCTCCTAAGCCTGTCCATCTCAAACCTGGGCAGGAAAGAATTCCTCCTGCACCTTCTCGGCCTTTGCCAGCTGATCCCAAGTCGTCGAGGAGCTTGGCACCTGGAGAGGAAGAAATACCGATATCAGCAGGAGTCAACACGCTCATTGAGAAATTTGAAAGTATTAGGTAAATATGACTGCGAGATCTGCTCTAACCTCCCTTTTCTGCATTTTTAACTTAGAATGATAAAACCCAATTGTAATTATCATGTAGAAACTCCTCTCAGGATGTTTCCTACTGGCAGTGCAGAACTTGACTTGACTATGCAGTTGGGGTTTTTTTTGTTTTGTTTTTTTTATAAAAGCATGTATTTCAGCAACTTTTAGTTTGTAACATACGGTTGTTCTTAAGGAGCTTAAGACCTGCTGCATTTGGTAAGTGTTCTCCCAGAAACAAGTAGCCCAGAGTCTGCTTTCAGTAAGTTGACGTGATGTTGGGATTGGTTTTTGCATTATAGGAACTTGATTATTGTGATATAAAATAATTGAGTTTTCTGTCTAAGATTCAATAAACGTCAGACATCCTGTTAGCTTGCCTCTTGGCGGAAGGGGAGAGTTAAATTGCAATGTGCTGTGAAACAACGTTGTGGAGAACAGCATTTCCTCTGAAACTTCGTGTATAAGAGACATTAAATAGGGTGAAATATACGTTTTGTGCTGTAAAACCGTCTCATTTTACAAACACATGAAAAGTCTCTCTAAAGACCAAATGTGCCCGATGGAACTAAGTGATTTTTCCGGAGACAGAGACACTGTGCCGTGCCTTGGAGTGTATTATCGCCTGGGTGAGCCTGGTAGGGTGTCTTTTGAAAAGAAAAAAGTTGTGCCTTCTTGTGCTTCAAAAACATCCTCTCCCTGGCAGAAGATACCTTGTCCCAAAGGCTTTGTTCTCTTGAAGAACGTGAGTTCCCGTTTAAACGAACCCACAGCCAAACGCTTCTTGTAAAAGGTGATTCCTCCCTCCCTCCCTAAACCTTGAAACCAGACTGTTCTTCAAGGCAACGTGGGGTGTATGAAAGGCCTGGGACGCTAGTGGTGCCATTTCAGTAAAACTTACGGCTAGGGGTGGTGTGGTTTTTTGTGAAATTGTTGGGTGAATATTATTACAACGGTGCGCACGCACTTGCCTCCCAGGGTTGTAAAGGGGCGCAGGAAGTAACAACTTGAATCGAATAACAATCAGGCCCTTTCTCTTTTGGGGCACTTTGAAACCTCTGAGTGTTAATATGAATGACTGCGGTGCTTTCTCTCCACCCGCAGGCAACCTGTACACATTCTTCAAAGAAACCAGCTAAATTTAGCTCTTAAGATGGAGCCTGGCCTGGACTCACCCAAACAACCAAGCTCGTGTGACTGTGACATGGGGGCTTCCAGCAGCTCTTCCACAAATGAAAAAAGTGAACCGAATGAAAACGAGCCAGCTGCACCGTGCAGTGCAGACCTATCGAACACAGACATAATGAAAATTAAAGAGCTAAGCATAGGCGATAACAAAAGCCATGAAGACTGTACGGCTGTGACTGTGAGCAAAGAGCCCTCTGGAGAGCTTGGCAATAAAGACTCAAGTGCAGAACTGAACGGTAATGGTAAAATTCCCAACAGAGACAGTGGCATCGACAGTCCTTCTTGTAGCGTGGCAGGGGAAACTTTCCCCAGTGAAGACGGCGCAGAGCAAAAGAAGCCCAGTGTGGGTGGGAACCCAGGGGAGATGGAACCCGACAAAAAGGGCACCAAACCTTCGTCTGTGGAGCAGAAGAGAGACTCCACACAGGATGAAGACAGTGACATTGATGAAGGAAGTAGTGAGGAACAAGAGACAGCAGAATTGCCAAAGTTAGAATACTTGGACGTAAACAAGGTAAGGTGGTTTATTCGTTACTGTTAAGTGCTCTGAAACCGGTTCCTGAATCTAGCCAGAGAACCCTTGCATCACTTTCATACGTTGTTTGGGTTTTTTGTTTGGTTGGTTTTACGTCAAAGGATCATGACGGTCATTGTGATTTCCTGCTTGATGCAGGACATAACTCGTTCCTGACCTAGACAGTATCTTTTAGAAAGGTTCCCAGTCTTGATTTTAAAGGTTTCATACAAGAGAGTCCATCACAGCCTGGATTCTTAGGCTGTGAGACAACTTCTAACAGTAAGCTGTTAGAATGTAAATGCTTTTGTAGAGAAAGGCTCACACCTTGTGTTTCTCGTTTGGGTCTGTCGAAGTTCAGCTTCTAGTTGTTAGATCACGTTGTTTTCAGTGGGGCTCCGTGGTATGTGGAGGACTAATTGGATAGTGCACCTTGCAGGGTCAGGGCCTTGCATCCTCCTAGGACATGCGTGATGGAGAGCTCTTCTAACAGTCATTTCTTTATTTTTTCACACAAAGCCTGTGCTTCTATTGGTGTGACTGCTTTTGAATGCAAAGAAGTTGTTTTGAGGGCAGTTATATCAAATTACTCTTCAGGAAAATGAGGCTAGAAGAGATTTGCTTTGAATTTTGCTTTGAATCCAGAGTAACGTAGTCCAGGCTGTTGTGTATTTGCTGCAGCTGTATAAGATTAATGACATATTCCTTTGATTATTTATCAAGAAAGTTATTTTTAGAAATAGTGGTGATAGAATGGGTTAGATTTTTCCAGAAGAAGAAAACAGAAGATGCTTTGAGCCAAATATTCCACTTTTTGCTTGGTAGGGTTCTTTGTTCGTGTTTGGGGGTGGTTTGGGCTTTTTTCTCCTCCACCCCCCACCCCCCAGCCATCATGACAATAAAGTTAATGTACTAGATTTTTATTTTTTTAAAGAATATGATAAGTGCTAGCAACTAAGGAACTGTAGCTAGTGGACTGCAGTGTTCACCCCTCAGTTTGTGCAAATCAGGTGGTTCGGTGGAAATCAGCAAATAGATCCCGATCTGTGCACGTCAAGATCTCGTCCCTTGGGAAACGTGGCAGTTAAAACTCATTCAGTAGCTTCTGGGCCAGCGGCAGTTGAAGAGTGATGAAAATTGCACAGGGTCAGGTGGTGTGCAAGAAGGTTCTGTCTCTCAGAGCTGACAAGTTACAGTTTTAAAGTCCAACTAATGCTCTGTAGCGTCCCCTTTTATTTCCAAGAATAGAAGCCTGATGAGGCAGACATACCTACAGGAAGGTGTGACATAGACCCGGACTTTCTCTCATGAGTGCATTGCTTTATCCTGCCGTTTTTCCTGCTGCTTTATCTCAAGCTCAGGCTGGTGTGACTAGACTCGCCTTCCTTTCGTGCCGTTCAAAACAAAGCCTGGGACTCCAGTGCTTCATTGCTGGGCTTGCTGCTCCTTCTGCAAATTCGGTGGATGTCGATCCTGCAGGTTGCTAGCCCAAGGTTCGCCAGAGGGAAGCGGAAAGGACCCAGCAGACTAGGAAGCAGTGAGGGCTGCAGGTACCAGGTCTGTTTGGCCAAACCTGGCGGCTCTCTGTAAATGGATGTGAGGATGTGATCTTGTTCGCTTCCCTGCCAGTCTGCAGTCCCACCTGGCAGCTGGTGTGGATTCCGGAGGAGGAACCCATCACAGAATCACCGAACAGTCAGGGTTGGAAGGGACCTTTGGAGATCATCTAGTCCAAACCCCCTGTTACTGGGCGCCACAGAGAAGAGTCTGGCCCTGTCCTCTTGACACCCGTCCTTTAGATATTGATGAGCATAGATGAGATCCCCTCTCAGTCTTCTCCAGGCTAAACACATGCAGGGCTCTTAGCCTTTCCTTATCAGAGAGTTCCCTGATCATCTTCGTAGCCCTCCGCTGGACTCTCTCCAGTAGGTCCTTGTCTGCCTTAAGCTGGGGAGCCCAGAACTGGACAACCATCAGCCTGTCCCACCTCCTTGAGAGCCAGGGAGGACACCCTTGCCTTGGCACTGTGTACGTTGGACATGGCAGCCTGGACGTGGAAGGCCGCAGTGCAGATTGCCCTTGGGCTTGCGCAGGAGTAAATCCATGGCCGTATGAGTCAAGGGATCCAGCAGGACTGCAGGGTCTGCACTGCCAAAGGAGACCTCTGTCTCTTATCTTGTATGCAAGAATTTAATGGGGGGAGGGTGGCAGGAAACAGCTTAGTGATGGAGACTCCAATTAACATCTGTATATTAGCATCTGTTAACATCTAATCCGTCCATTGACATCTGGTATCTCTTCAGTAGGCTGCAGGTG